>NC_079340.1:14247189-14616519 GCF_029582105.1 Oenanthe melanoleuca
TGAACAAGGCAAGTGGATTTCCTTCTTGCCAACCACCTGTGGCATGGAGCATTCTGTGAGAGTGCATGGCCAAGGAAGCCTCCTGCCTTTCACAAGAATCATCTATTGCAATTCTGTGAAGAATTTTTTGAAGACGTAAAAGCAAGAGCTCATTCCACTCTGGGATAGTGCAAGAGCACACAGGCAAACTGACACTGCAAAGTGCATATGAGAGAACAAGTACAACTGTCAAGGAAAAGACAACCTTCTTGTTTATCAGGAATTTTAGGGCTGTAATGCAATTCAGAGCTCAACAGTTGTTAGGGGAAAAGATGTAGGATAGTCCCTTGTCCTCCTGAAAGGAATTAAATTCTGAAATAACAAAATTATAATGGAAATTTGCCTGTGGTGCACATACTCTGCATCATTTCCCAGCCAACTCTTAACCCATATATTGCCAATACAGAATTTTAGCAATAAGCTGGAGTCAGGATGCTCTGTTTCAGGTTAGCAAATATTTGAAATGGTAAGGTTTGACTTGCCTGTATGTTACAGGCTTCAAAACTTGAAACTAAACAGCAGCAGATAAAGACTCAGGTACCTTTCACACTCACTGTAAAAACACACCAATGAAAAATCACAAAACATAAAGCTAAACACACCTGAAGGCTGCACAGAACTCTGTGGATTCCTTTCCCTAAGCATAAAAAAGGTGAGTTACTTTGTGAAGATGAAAACAAAGTTTAAGTACTATGAATACTCTCTGCCTTCAATCAACAAATTTGACAATGTAAAGGCATGAACCAAGATCTTTGTTGCACTGTGCTCCCTTATCAGGTGTTCTGAACCCCTAAAACACAAGTTACTCCAGATTACCATTTGACCAGCAATTTTAGCTCTCATTTAGATTCACTCTTTTAGACTCACTGCTGCCCCACTGTATTAAAACTGAATAGGTTGTGCACATGAATCTGTAGTATCAGTCTCTTGATTTGGCACCACCACACAGTAATGGTTTTATTTTAGGAAATACACATTTCTTTGACTTTTAGATATGTGAAATATTACCTTTAAAACTGTTTTATATACTGGAATGGGGTCAGTTTTTAGTCAAGATGGGCACTCCTCACACCTTAGCGAGCAATCTTACTGCAGTGACAGTGGCAACATCCACATTAGAAGCATTCTGAAAAATTACTACAAGGATATTTTCTGGTGTAGGTTCACACATGCCACACTTGAATTTGTCCACTCACAAGGTCCACATATAGACAGCCTTCTTGTCTTTCACAGATCTTCTATTGTTAGATGAGAAGTGCTCATCTCTGTGTTTGTGTGTGCCCACATACATGCATATACACAGAACCCATAGATTCAATGCAGAATTTGCATCATCTTGTCACCCAGCACCAATGACAAAGGAAGAGATTACAATTCTAATCATTAAAATACAGTTCAAACAAGACATCTGTTACTATCATATATCCTTTTATATATATATATATTCACACTTTCTGTAGGAAAGAAGTTTCATACATTAAATATTGACAACCTTGTAAGGTATTAAATACATATTTATTCAATATTTTATTAAGATTATTAAAAAAAATAATCTTAGGTATTCTTTATTTTCACAAGGTGTATGCAATTATGAGTAACCTACACTTAAGCTCTAAACAGCCTAATCCAAACCCCACCAACTTTAATGGGCTTTAGATCATGCATGTGAGAGCACCGTAACAAACACTGTTTCAGGAGGTAATTCCCATGCAACATCAAACTATGACAAGACACAAGAGGCTAAAAATGGCTCATCATAATTTATTTTATGTTAAAATGTACAGCTTGGGGGGGGGTTGTAGTTTTTTGCAGTTTTTATTTTTGTTGCTTGGGTGGGTCTTTTGTGGGTATTTTTTAAGTGACTGACTAAAAAGATAACAGATAAATACAAGAGTGTCACTGGGTCCTATTTTTACATGTATCAAGCCTCTTCTCTTCGGCCCTTACAGTCACTCTGTACAGGTACAAAGGCTACAAAAAAGGAAGCAATATAAACAGACACAAATAACTTTTGCCTTTTTACATGCGATCTGTAAGCTTAGTTTGAGCTATTCACACGCTACTGCTCTATTTTTTCCCTTAAAAAATAACTCCAATATTTTATAAAGATAGAAAAATCTACAGATGGAATGAAAATGTAAAGTTAGAGGCATTTCCATAAAATAGCAACTTTACACCAAATTCACTACTTTTTTTTTTTAATCCTGCCAAGTATTTGGACATATACGAAAATGTTTCAAAACTTGACAAATAAACACTGAGATGTTTCAATCAACAAAAAAAGTCTAAATTTTTATAAAACAGAAAGCTGCCTTTTTTCCTACCCAGCCCCAAAGAAACTGGTCACAAAAATGGAAAAGAGTCTCAACTTTACACTAAACATACAGCAATAAAACCCTTTGAACTAACCAAAATGTGAATAGCTTTTGCAGCTTTTTTTATTATTTTTACAAGTTTTATAATTAACAAAAATATAGTTCTGGTTTTTTTACCCCTCAAACTAGGGTAACCTAATCAAGGCAAAAAAATTAAGAAATGGCTTACTGTTAAGCACAACACTTGTACAGTACTACAAAATGCACTGTCACTAACAAAGACATTAGCGGCATGCAGAAGTGTCACCTTCAGAAACAAAATAATACAATAAAAGAACTGCTAAAAGGCATTTACATGTAGGGAAAGGAGAGAGAAAAAGCTCATGATCCAGTACTGTCTGATAGTTTTGGAGTCTATTTATCCACATTTTTAATGGGAGCAGGCACATAAAATGGCTCTGAACCATCAGCTGCTGTGTAATTGCAGTTCATAGAAAGAGTTCTTCCTTTCCAGAGAACTTCAAGCTCAATGAAATAAACAAAAAATGGAAAACCACCTAATTCCCCCCAAAGAGAAGTTAAATCTCACAATGTTAAAAAAATAAACAAAAAACCCCAAAACAGAACAAAACAAAAAAAAAAAAAACAAAAAAAAAAAAAAAAAAGAAAAAACCAACAAAGCAAGAAATAAAGAAAAACTTGTATAAGGCTTTCTGCTGCATACAGCTTTTAAATGGTGCCAACAAATGTTTTTGCATTCACACCAATTGCTGGTTTTGAAATCGTACTCTCCAAAGGTATTTGTGCAGATCAATGCCATATGCCAGTTTGGTAGCGTGTCTCTCCCAGGGCCTACCTTCTCATGTAGGATCCATTGAGAGACTGCTTGGACATGCCTGTGTTCATGTAGCCGTGGTGGCCCGGAGGAGTGTACATCATGTTACTGTGGGGTGCTGTCTGCATTGGCTGCTGTGCATATGGCTGAGTTCCCATCATTCCCATCTGCATCTGCATAGGGTACTGGGGGGTTTGATTCATATACCCATGATTACTGTGATAGCCACTATTCATCATTGGCTGGGACATACTGTAACCATTCATAGCGTTAAGGGTGTTCATATTCATGTTAACTGAATTGACATTATAAGCAGGGGCTGGCATCAAATTTACACTCATGTTCATGCCACGCTGCATTGTTAAGGTCCGTGCAGGCCCTTGCATGGCCACAGTCTGTGAAGCTCGCCCATAAATTTGTGGCTGGTGGGCTGCAGCAGCAGGCGGCAGAGGCGTGGATTTGGTTCTCACAGAGACGTGACCTTTGCTGGCCATCTGAGTCTGCAGTCTTTGGGTGTGGGATATTCCAATATTCGATGAAGTCATATTACGCTGCAAAAGGGGAGGTGGCAGATTCATGGGAGGAGGAGTAAGGTTGGGGGGAGGGGTCATGGTAGCCTGTGCTTGGGGTCCTCCAGGAACAGCATGTGGAGACTGAGAAAGCTGAACAAGCCCTGTGTTACTTAAGGGGGCAGACAAAGAGGCACTGTTTGCATAGGAAGTTACAGCAGCTGAATGGCTGTAAGGCAAAGAATGATCCATAAGCGTATTAGTTAACTGTTGCAGTTTAGCAAGGCTGAAGGTGGCAGATGGCTGTGAGTAATGCCCTGCTCCAAATTCACTCTGCCCCATTCTTTCATATAATCCAATGTTGGCATTGCTAGTCTCAGGGATTTCAGTCAACTGCATAGGTGGTGTGAAATTAGCAGCCATGCTGCACTGGGATAACTGTTGGTTGCTGCTTGGAGGCCTTTCAACAACACAACCTTGGGGAGATTTCACATTACAAGTGGGAGGAGAATTGATGTTTGCTTGTTGCATCATACTGCAGCTTCCATTAATGTTAGACATCTGCTGAGTGACTGCACAGCTACTCTGTGTTAGGTTGCTAGACGTAAGGCTGCTGTACGAGCAACTGTTTTGAGAAGAGTTGTTTCCACAGATACTACTGCCCATTGTAGAATCGTAACTGCTTGGGTTTTCATAGTTCTCTGTTGTGCTCTCAATACTTCCTAAGTCACTAAACCCACTATCCACAACTTGCTGCGAATGATCAGAAACGGAGGGAACATCCATCATTGGGCTGGTCTCCATGTTCTGCAGAGACGGCACAGAAATGGCACTTTGATCTGGGCTGATCTGCGCATAGCTGCTCTCTAGAGGAGCGACATTTGGACTACTGACAGAACGAACTGACTGGCTAGGATGAGAGTGCACAGATGAGACTGGGCTGCTGTGGTCAGACTGCTGACAGTCGTCCAGTGTGGTCATCTGGGGACTTTGGTCATTGTGGGCATAGTTCTGCAAACTTCTACAGGCCTCTTGAGTCTCTGCACAGTCCTGAAACGTATCTTCATGCTCACTTGTTTCTTGGGTTAGAGACTGTACTGCCTGAACTGTCTCGGAGTCAATCTCCATGGTCTCAGTACTCTCTCCCTTGAAATTGGAATGTAATTCTTCTCCAGCTTTTTGGTCCTGGCTGTTGTCTGCATTATCATCATCAGATTCAGGCACTGGCTCTGAATCTGTAGCAAGTTCTTTCTGCTCACTTTCACACTCATCAGCTGCAAGGTCAACCCCACAATCCATTAACTCCTCCTGATTTGAATTACCAGTTTGAACATTTACGTCTAAAAAAGATTGCTGAGTTTCCAGCATTTCTTTGAAAGCCTCACCAGGCATTTCCTCTTTCTCCACCTCTGTTGAACCCATGTGACTATCATCTTCATCATCTGCATCATGATCCTCATTGTGAGAAGGTTCTTCATCCTCCTCCTCCTCTTCCTCCTGATCATCCAAATGCACGGACTCCTCTTTGTGCACAAAAACTTCTTCTGCTTTGTCTTTTTCTTGATCTTTTGAAGTGATTCCATCATCTTCTATGCTCCTTTCTTCATCCCCAGCTTTCACAGTATCATTTTCTTCTTTTTCAAAGGGTTCACTGGGTGGATGCAGAGGTTCAGGTTCTACTTCTTTCACCTCATCATCTGGTGGTGGTAATGCTTCAACAGGTTCTTTAATAGGTTCCTCTGCAACAGCAGGAACTGAGCAGGGCTTGTCTTCAGCTACTTCTTTTTGTTCTTCCACTAGCACCTGATAGTCAGGCTCCATGGGAGTCTCAGGTGGAGTGTATAAATTAAGCTTAAAGCCAGGTTTTCTTTCTTTGCTTTGCCTCCATTTAGATGGACCACGTTTAACTCCTTTGGGCCAACCCTGCTTACTCTTTAAAGGTTCAAGATTGTCTTTAGTGCTTTCTTCCAACACAGCTACATCCTCTGTATTATCTTTGGGAGGTAATAGAAACAAAAAGAAAGAAAAGTCTTAGCTTGCAGACTAGTCAATATTTTCCAATATAAACCTGAAAATAATTTATAAACTCAAAATGTACTAAGTATGAAAGAAGAATTATAAACAGGTCTCAAACACAGTAGAACAATGTAGTATCTACAGCTCAAAGACACTACACAGATATGTTATGGTTTGGTGGCCTTTTAACAGACACTATCAGAACCACCATTTATACATTAGAAGAATCCCAGAGATTTAAATGACAAGACATGTAAACTAAAGCAAATACTGTCCAAATATTTGATTTTGCACCTTTGGTTTTAGAATAGATGAATGCCTTCACTTTATATAGACATGGATCTAACACACATTCATCTTTTTTGACAGTAATGACATGAAAGTCTGGAGTTCCCTCTTTGACCATTCTGGAGGACAAGCCATAACAAATGTATAATCATGCTTTAATACCAATACTGAAAAAACTGGTTCATTGTAGTACTTTCTCATGGCAACATATCATGACATGGCTCACAAGAGATGATAGAAGGCAAAAAAATAATTAAAATTATACACAGAGTGCATCAGAACATTAAACTAATCCACTGACTATTAAAGAAGGACCCAAACACATTCATCTCTTTCATTTCTCCCCAGATACTACTTACATATACCTCAGAAAAAAAGGAGAATTACCAAGATAAAACATGCTGCAAACCTGACCACTGGGACATAGCTGGAATTTGCTACTATTAGTTTAAATAATTTCTTTTAAGAAGCTGGAAAAAGTGGTCATGTTCTAATGAACCACATCACACAAGAGCTGCTTGAAAGAAAAATCAGCCCATGATCCCTAAATTGAGGATCACAAGGATGAAACTTCTAATGCAATTACATAAATACTGAAGTAGTACCTACCATCTTCTTACAGAAAATACACAGACCTGAGAGTCTAGTCATTTCATCCTGGAATTAAAACTCATATGCATAATTTGAGGGCTAGGAGGTCAAGGGAAGAGTGTACATTCAGAGTAGCTCATTAGTAGTTTCACTATCCATTCATTAACTTTTCTGACAGGAAATATCCTTGAAATCAAACTAGAAAAGCAGCTTTGAAAGGACACAGTTAAAACTGTCTCTTTCATGGGGGAAAAAGTCAGCATCCTGAGTGCCACAGAAGCACCAAATATTTCAGTGAATTACCAACAATGCTGAATAGAAAGATATTTGTATAAATCAAATCTTACTTTTTGCTTTTATCCTTTACCACTGGTACAAAAACTACATCGGACAATATTCCAGTGATACCCTTTGCACTGTTGAGTATGAAATGCCCTGCTGTAGGGACATGGAAGTTGTTTTTGACAATATGACAAGAACTTCTATGCCTCAGACTGGAAAAGATTTGCATTTTGTGTTCAGGAAAAAAATTATAATAACAACTAAATACATCTCATTAAAAATTTCCAGACTTATGACAAAAATAAACACTTCTTTTGAAGGCAACCCAACAAAATCATTTTTGTGAAGATACAGGAACATTTTAAGTTTACCTGTACAATTTTCATCACTCCTGTAGCAATTAATATCTTTCTCCTCCTTGTTCTGCTCTTCTTCCTCCTGTTTCTGCTGCCCAGGTTGATACTCAAAAGCTTTCCTAATCACAGGCTTTAAGTCATCATCTTCTCCATCCATCTCACAGGTGGGTTCCAGCTGTGGCATGGGACGCTCTTCATCTGAGTTGTCAAATGGCTCATTCAACACCTCTGTTGTTTCAGAAATTGTCTCTGTTGTAACACTGCTATTTATCCTTCTGCGTTTACGGCCCCTTTTCTTCTTCAGTATGAAAGGTCTCTGAAAAATAATTCCACAAATCAAACTCTTCCTACAGTCCTGTTCATTAATTGATTCTAGACAAATTTTTGTAGAGTGAGTTTACAATAATCCATTTACTCATTCAAAAAAACACCTTACATGGCATCAAATTCAAGTGTGGACAGAATCTAAAAGTAAAATGTCTAAACAGTTAAAATAGGTATATCAACCTTTCTGTACGTGAAAATGAAGACCAGAATTTTCTTTATATTTTAGTGGCATTTACCTTCTTCTGTCAACTAATATTCATAGCACTATTACTTAAATTGTATTTACACATTTTTCCTCTGTAGATTTATAATTCCCCAACAACTTTCACAAGTATCAAAGCTTATCTTCCACATTTTGGGTTTCCGCTATTTTTAGAAATAAGTATGTACACAGAAAAGTAGATAACATTGAAGAAGTGCACCTCAAGAATCCAAGTTGGTTGCTCTGGTCAAGATTTTGTTTTTCTATTACTATACATTCTCAGAGATTTATGGTTACTTTAAAGCAAGCTCACTTAAAGTATAACCAAAGCGACAATCCAATATCCTAATTCTCATTCAGAGATGCCAAAATACATAGGCTAAGGTGAGTGTTTAAAATTTTGGGATTCTTAAGTTTACTAATTAAAGCAACTCAAAGAGTTGATTTTTCAAAGAAATTAAGAATCATGCAAACATGGCAGTAACCAGAATTTAACATCCAAATTAGAAGAACATGGGTAAAAAATATCTCCTTTTGTTTTAACAGCATTTCTTTTGAAAAAACAGTATTCCCCTTTTAGGAGTTCCTAAATGAAAAAAAAAAACAAAAAACCAAACAACAAAGTAACAAAACATAAAAAGACAAACCCCACAAGCTGGAGTCCATCTTAACACAAAAAAAAGAAAGAACCATTAAGATATTGAACCTATACCAATGCCAAACAGCAGAGGGCAATCTCTAGTTTAAAAGTTAACAGAAAAATCTGAATTTTTGTCACTAGTATTTTACAGTTCTGTGAAAAATCCAAAAGACAAAGAATTGGATGGAGTGCAGAAAAGAGAAGAGAGGAGTAGTTAAGTGTCCAAGTAACATATAAAGGATTAAAACAGTCTAAGAAATGTTTGTAAAAAAAGCAGGCTGTTATTGTGTTGATAACAATTAGATTGAAATCAGAGACAAATGACTTTGAACACAGCACTGAAGTTACACACCTTTCTTTTCATGGCCAGGGACTGGGGCTTTGTCAGCCGGGGAGGCGAACTCCGTTGGTTCTCATCCCCTCCATCCTCCTCACTGCTTTCTTTAGATTGTTCTGTGGATTGCCCTCGCTCCCCCACCACTGCCACACTTTCTGGAGATCGCAAATATTTATTTTTAGATTGTACTTTTGCAGGTGATTGCCTACTACTAGTTCTTGTGGAGAATATTTCTTGCTCTTCCTTCTCCCAGCAGCTAGCTTGTTCCATAAGACGCTCAGCCTGAAGGGTTGAGGTTAAAATAACAGGTCACTGAAACAGCATTTACTTAGCCATATCCTTTACATGCAGCTAAATAGTTAAAATAAGTCAACCCTGATTAGCACTGCTGGCTAACCTAGCAACAACATTTCAGCTGAATCATCTAGTTGCTCCTTTACAACAGTTAACAGATAACAAACCAAAGAAGATTGCATTTCATGGGATATTTAGCACTATTAATGATGCAGCGAATTGATTTAAGTCCTTTAGCACTACATTACATGCCCACTGACTGGATCACTTTGAGCAAGTTGAGAACACAAAGAATCGATTGACAGTGCAGCCCCTGAGCTCTGCACCAAATTTGATCTGATTACATGCTCTTTGACTACCTCAGGACTGATAAATACAGCTTTACAAGTGATTCACATTGTAAGTTTTCATATGCAACCTCCCCAAACTTACCATGTGCTGCTGCACAGCTTCCAAAAATTCTGCATTACCATAGCAGTGTGTAGTGGTCAAAGCTAAATTTGCTCTATTTCAGACTTCTATGTTGAATACTCAGAGTTATAAAAGCCAAAGGAAGAGAAATTCAAAAGATATCTCTGATATTACCTCCTTTTCTGCTTCCCTCTCTTCTTCAGAAACTGCAGCATTAGAAACTAACAAAGGAGTCCATCTCAAGCTTTCAGGATCTACTTCATTGATACGTGGATTCGCTTTCAGTTTCTCCATGTGACTTGAAATCAGCTTTTCCCGTCTAATAATTACAAATCTACAATCAAATAAACAGTAATTTAATTTAGAAAGTGATCACCTAGAATAGCCCTTCTATAGTTGCCATCCTTTTGCAAAACAACCTGCAAAAAAAAGATGGGTAAATTAAAGGATCCATCAAACTAAAAATACCAGCTGATACACAGTGATAACATCCTTACACTACTAACTGTTTACTGAAAGGAAGTGAGGAAACAACAGTTTATGAAGTGAAAGCTCAGTATTAACCATCACTAAGGCAGCAGAGAGGAAAGGTTTTATAGTTGACTACTCCAAACCTAATTCAAGAGGTTTTGTGTTGGCACTTGAATCACTGCCAGAACAATATCTAATTTTAATATTACATACAAACATAGAAAGAAAATACTGTGGATCATCAAGTCAAGAATGAGAAAGTTGTAATGTTACAGCTGATGACAAGAGAGCAAGTCAGAAGCACAGGTTTTCTAACAAAGCATATGAATGTACTTTAGTCCTGTGCTAATGAAGCACAAAACAACTTTCCAATTACAATGAAGTGGCATACCAAAAGTAGGTAAAGACTAATAAAATTGTACAATATGCTAATATATTAGCACTTATCCCATCCAACTCCCCTGCTACAAAGAACTATACAATTCTAAACAAGGATTAGCAAGAATTATAAGTGCTGTAAAAATCAGGTTGGTGAAGTAACAACAGTCTCTCAGTGAAAAACGAAGTTAAAAAAAGAAATCAGATCCAGAACCCTCTTTCCAGAATTGTGACAAGCTTCTACTTCATTACATGCAAGAAAAATTTCCCTTAAAATACATTTGTTGTCAGATTGTCCATAACTAAGTACTCCAGAAGGGGTTTAAGGCAATGCCAGCACTCCTCTTACTACTCTCATACACCATCTTGTAAATCAATCTCCTTTTTGAAGGCTTATGTTCTTACTGGTTCAAAAATTACTTGTTTTGAATACTAGTGTTGGGACACAAAAATTACTGAGGCTGAACTTTTCCTGATTTTAATTTTATTTTTTTGGCAAGCCAGTGTTTGCAAGACAGGTTTGCTTAACTATAAAGTTTCTATGATTGGAATATCCAAAAAGAATTAAGATCATCTTCAGAAACACAAATACCACTGAAAATCATTTAAGACATTTCATGGAAAGAAACAGACCAAACAAGAACAACGATCCAGTAAATTTCTAAAATACCCATCAAGAGCATGAAGAAAGAAGATAGTCACAAAACAGAAACTCACCTTCTTACTGCACTGATTTTCGACATTGATCATAATATTAAATAGAAACTTGTGTTACCAGTACCTTGAGCAGGAGCACTTCATGTAGAGCTGATCTGATCCCATGGTTTACATGAACTCAGCAATGATTGAAAGAGGAGGTGTGGAAACAGACTGCCACCCACAAATTTTTCCCTTACTGATATTCAAAGTAAAATATTTGCACAGCCAGAGCTGGGAACACTTAGGGAAGATTATACCGAATGAAAAAAAATTCTTAAAATGAAAATAATTTGTGCTGGCCACATACTTCTAATAACCATTAACATGAAAGAGCATCCAAAAAATCCCCAGGAAAAAAAGCTCTTTATGTATGACTCATCCATACTGACTTCTACAGTAAGATGGTTATCACTCATTTTAAAGTCAAACTTTTACAGAGACATTTTTCATATCAACTGTTTTGTAAGCTGAGAATGTTTTGTCTCAATATTATTTTTTATTTTACAAGATTCACTGACCTATCTTCCCTTTTATCTATCATGCTGTGCTGCTGCAGGGTTGTGGCAATATCATGTGGACACATTCCAGTAGCTCGGCTCATTCCTTTGATGCTGATTTGTTTTTCGTGGTGGCAGTTCAGGTATTCCAATATGACACTTTTCCAATAAGCCAAGTAGGAGAGACGACCCAGATCAGACAATGGCTTCTCAGGGGATCCTGCTTGACCCTCTCTTCTAGAAAGTAAATAACCTAGAATAAAAATAAAAAAGATGCCTTATGGAGATCAAGGAATTTTAACTAGCCTGTAAGAAAGTTGGAATCAATACAAAAGATCATCAGCATGAGTGATTGAACTACTGGAATGTCTTGCAATTAAAGAAATCCTCTCTATAAAGAAGATGAGTTTTCATCATTACAGTGACATAGGGAAGATCACATTCTTGTGAGTGACTTAGATCTCATGTTATGAGAATCAAACCTTAACCAAAAACTCTTTTCTAATTGTAAGGCAAGGATGAGAAGAAAAAGCCAACATGTTTCAGAGCAGGTCCCATCATACACGTTCTCCTTTAGAACTGCAACTCTGGGCTTTTGACAAACGTTTACACCTGAGTTACATCACTGAAGCCAAGAACTTTCAGAAGAATCTCAAGAGGAAGTATCATGGGTAATTTCAGTTAAGTCATTTTTCTTCAAGAAGCCCCAGGTGGCTGAAGTTTTTGATTAAATAGCTAGAAGTTGTATTTTGGAGGTAACATAATTCACAAGATGAATTACTCAGAGAATTAGTTAAGAGAAATAATTAAAAAATAATCCCCCTTAATTCACATTTAAGAACATCCACATAATTCCTGCATGCAGTCTTCAAGACAGTAACTGATCCACTATTACACAATATATCACCTTCATTTTATATTCTATGTATGTTTAAGTCCCTTTTAACTCTTCACCTTTAAAAGGATTTTACAATTTAGAGTAGAACACACCTGCTTGGAGATACCAGAAGATGCCACCTGTAAAACTAATTCAGTATGAGAAAAAAATAACACAATTAATAACAGGTATCCTCTCACAATATCATTTCTCCATGATAACATATTCTGCATTGTGCCTTTCCAAAAGCTGCCAACAAACAGGCCTTAAACAACCAGGCTTACAAAACACTTCCTCAACCACAAGCATAAACATTATGTTTATGGAATTACATTACACAAAGTCATTTGGAATTCACCAAAATATACAGTTCTTGTGCCTTCCAATATTCTTAAAATATTTTCCCCTCAATTTTCACTTTTATTTTTCAAACTGATGTAAAACATATCTAGTACAGTCATGCCATGTTTGTTAAACAAATCCTCCTAACCTCTTCACAAGGTTTCTCCTAATCAAATTAGCTATAAATTAAAAGTATATGATTAACATCCAGGTTTAAGAGAAGCAGCGGCTGTTTCCTTCTTTTGCTGTATGGTCTACCATACACAAACCACACACAGAGATATTCTTCTTAGATAAAAACACAAAATACATACAAATATATGTCTATTTACTCTGCCTGAAACATTGGTCCTCCCCTTCTTGGACACAATACCAATGGTCCACAACAGAATTTAGAAAAAACATACAAAGATATGCATTGTAGTCAAATCTCCAGTTTACCTAAAGAAATTTACACAGAAAAGCAGACATCCTGCCATTTCAAGTGATCACAACATAGATACTGAAATAAGTAGTGTGCCTTTCATATCTATTAGCATGATTTGTGATAAAATGCCAGAGCTTCAGGAATACCATCCCACATCTGCCTACTCCTACAGAGCTACATGAAGCCTGCCTATATGCATGGTACCACCAGAAACTCAGCAAGTAAATTTAGTTTGTTTTACAGAAGAAACACTACTATAAAAATGAAGGCATATTAGCATTTAAAGTTGCAGCATATTAAACTTTTTTATAACTAGATGACACATTTTAGTACATCTTGGTACCACATGCAACTACTGCTGACAGGAAACATCAAATTTCACATTCAACACCACAGTGCATCCTGAATAGTTCTAAGGTAAAGAATTGTTGCTTTAATTCCAATTGCACAAAATGAGATCTATAGTGTACAGTCTATTCAGTTTAATTTTAAACAAAGCTTCACTTGTATCAAGAAAGAATTCTGCATCACCTTGTGTACAACACACAAACCCAAGTTCTATACTAAGATGTCACCGCCCATAAAAAAACAAGCAAAACTGAGGTAGGTAAAAGAAGCAGTGACAGAAGCCTCAACACAGGAAAAGTGAGGGAGAATAACCTAGATTTTAAAAATAAATCCATGAGGAGAACTTAAGAGTTGCTTCAAGTAGCTTTACAGTTTACCCTGCCAACTTCACATTCAAGAAGTCTTTGGCACTAATAGGAAGTGTTTGTAGGGTATTTGCAAGACCTAGGTTTTTTCATTCTTGCATTTCACTACACTTTAAAGTTACTTTGACAAAAATTCTTCCTCTACTTTCATCTTCCTCATAGATAAGGGGCCTTCACTTATAATTTCTTGGTAAACATATTATGAAGCTGAATAAAAAACCACTATCCAAATGAGTTTGGAATCATTACTTAGGCAACCCAAGTACCTTTAGAGTTTTACTAAACTGGCTCACTGTATCTTTCCTGTGTCTGGGGATTTAGAGAGTAGTTCTTAGTAGTGATTTTCACTCTACATTAAAGCAGTGAAACATTACCTGCATGGCAGTAACACCTGTCAGTATTCTTCCCCAACCTTTCTAAAATATAACCTATGCTTTTCCAAGATACTCACATTCTAGTGAAACAGATGTAACAGTCTTGGTTACATGTAGCAAACACTGAATGGAAAGTCCCTCTTAACAGATTCTGTGATTTGAATAACACCTATTAAATTAAATTTACCAAAGAGATGCCAAGTAATTGATCTAAGCTGCAGGTAAATAAAAACACTGATCCTGGTAGCTCATGTATCTACCCTGAAGTATCTGAAATGAGCACAATATGCCCCTGCTAAACAGACATGTGCAGCCTCACTGTGTCTACTTCAGCTTAGTAATGAATAGCCTCCAAGTGGCAACCTGAAAGAACTTTCTTAAGGCATATTTCTTGATAGCAGGCTATGAACAACAGCAACACTCTCAGGACAAAACAGACTTCTTCACACCCACCCCCAAGACTATATGCTAAACAAAAAACTAAAACCAGAACAAAATCTAAGGCCTAATCAAGAACAAAGAATCATCTATCTTATCTTTTGGGCATATGAGTGATAGTATCACAAAATTCAACAGCCAAGGTATTATTAATGATTTTTATTTCTTGCCTTATCTCTACCCTCCACAGCAAAGCAACGCACCAAAAGCGATTTACAGCCTTTGGTTTCTGTCATGCAAACCTCCCCAGAATCACTAAGGTTTAAATCAAGATTTAAATCAATTAGAAGAAATGCAATCTGAGCAAGTGAAAGTTCATATAACATACATGAATTTTATGCCTTCAACACAAATTAAGGAGATAATTAGGCATTAAAACAAACATTTAAATAAACAGTCTTGTAATTACCTAGTAATTTCAATCTACAGCATTCCTAGTAATGCCCCTGAAATAGCTACAGAATCCACAACACACTTATGCGAAAACAGTAACTTTAATACATCTGTGCCAGTCTCCAGAAACTCTCAATTAAGTACTGATTTTTTTGTTTTGTTTTGTTTTGGTTTTTTTTTGTTTGTTTTTGTTTTTGATGCTAGATTCTGTATTTTCAAACAAGTTAAATAGCATGAGATCAGTGGTCCAGGCTTGATAGCAGGACACTGACCAATAGAGAAAAAACAAGGGACAACCTGAAACTGGCAACCACCACCTGAAACACATGCAAACAGAATTAGTCTGGCTTCATCCTAACAATTGGAACCAACCAGACAAGTTTAATGTTCACACTTTTTAGCTTTTTTTAAGAGCTTGGTAGGGTTTGTTAAGTATCACTCCCTTATGCAAGCAGCTCAGAGTCCATCTTCCTCCCCCATTCACTGCATTTACTTGGGTGTTCACTAGGAGAAATTTATTGTCATGTCTGCTGTGAGGTGAATAGACTTACATCTCACCAGCTCTGTCCTGAAAATCTTCTAAAAATCAGGATCAGATCAGCCACCTTCACTCTCAGGCATGAAAGCAGTTTTATGCATACTTCAAGTTACAAACTGCCAAGAGCAACTATTTCATTGAGTCTCATGTCTCCAAATGCCCACGACACATCCTTCTTTCCCTGTCACACACATTTCTAAACATCACTACCTCAGCTTTATAATAGTAAGCAAAAATCACAACAGTTTCAATTTAGCTTGAGATGGCTGAATAGAATTTTTTTACCTGTTGAAGGAACACTCTTGTTCTTTTGCTTTTAACATGGTAGCAAATGCAGGTTAGCCTGCAAAGGCATAAGATAGAGACGCAGACTGCATAGAGGACAGTGAAATACAAAGTAGCAGCCAAGACATTAAATAACTGGTACACTGACGAAGATCAAATGAACAACTAAAACTGACAGAAGGAAGTAAAATGAAGTTTGAAGATCTTTTTGAAGCCACTCCTGCTATCTCAGTGCCCTCCAATATATGCTTTATGTTCTATAGCAATGAACAAATCAATTTACCATTTCATTTCACAGAATAGTTAAGGTTGGAAGGGACCACTGGAGCTCGTCTTGGCCAACTTCCCTGCTCAAGCAGGGTCCCCCTAGAGCACCTTGCTCAGGATTGTGTCCTGACAGCTTCTGAACATCTCCAGGACAGCAGACTCCACAGCCTCTGCAGGCAACCTGCTCCAGTGCTCAGCCCCCCTCACATCCATAATTTCTGATGAATAGTCAAAGAACAGACATCTCGGTTGAAATGTTCCGTTTCCTTCAGTGCAATTAACAATGATCACAATCATTATAAAGCCATTAGGCTTTCTGTAAGCTAAGGAATTAATCTTGATGCAAGCAAACCAAAAAACCCAACTTGTGAGCTGGATGTAGGTGTTTGAATTGCACATGTTCATGTGCACACGACTTCATGGTCACACTGTGGCTCAGTTACACACAGCAACAGCCAGACCATGATATGCACATTGCACAGGAGTGAATGAAGACTCTGCAGTTTCCTATTCCCGAGAAGCCAGGCATTTCAGCTAATATGAAGGCTTGAATAAGCATTTTTGATGTAACTATATGCACTATTTCTACTTTAAAACCACCTAAATCAGTCCTAGAAATGCTGTATTTTATTATTAAATACAAAGATTACTTTGTTTAGCCCAAGAGCAAACAACAGTCAGTCAGTTAGCATACACACTTAGAAAAATAAATAATTGCAGCTGAGTAGCTCCTAAGAAGGCGAAATGGAAGGTTATAGTTGGCTTGTAAGTATGTCCCTCATCCTTTTATGAAAGGATCACAGCATTTCTTGCTTTCTCCCACGGGCAATACAGTTGTACATTTTACTGAAAATTCCACATAGCCAGAATATAATCCATCCTGAGGCAGCTTCAATGTAATATTCTCCAGAAGATGCCACTAGCTGAAACTTTAGTACCATTGCCAGTGTTCTATGAACCGTGTGCTCCCTTAAGGGAGTATCTGACAGCAACCTCACCAGAACAACAGTGACATATGCCATGGACACTGTGCTGATCTAACACAATTCCTCCATTCCTTGAACTTCGCTGCTTACAGACAGGCAATTCTTTGACAACAGTGCCACAAAGAGAGGCACTTGACTCTTTTGAGGGCATTGTGTATGATGTTCAACTATTGTTTTGAAACATCAGTGCATTGCATTGCAATGCAGCACGTTGTCTTCAGCAGAAACAGAATCAGCAAAACCGTACCTGAATGGAAAACAGAGTACTGAATCTCATTCTGTGCCTGGACAAGTACTTGGAAATTGCAGTTCCTTTCTCCTATGCTACTAGCAACAACTCCACGTATTTACTTTTCACTTATGGAGGCTACAACTCAAAACAAACAGTCTTCAAAGAGGACCCCAAGGGTAAGGATTAATGGACCCTACTTCTTAGCTAGAACAGATTTTTTTTGTCTGCTACAAAAACTTTGGAAATAACAGTTTACACTGAAAATTTTAAAAGTATTTTATCTGAGAGCCTATGATCAAGGGAACAGTTTTATGTATCTTATGTATCAATCACATGATGCGCTGGAGACAAACATAGTTCTGATCTTATTTAAGAAGTCATGTTCAATATCACTTTCTAGGAAATTATATCAATCTCTCTGAAAAAGAAAGTTACAAATACTAGTAAAGAAAGTCTGTTATATTCTTGTAATTGAGACAGAGCTCACTTTATAAAAGAAATGGCAAAAAGACAGATGTCTTTAATGTGTCCTACCAGAGTGTTCCAGCCCTTATCTTGGATTAGCCTAGTTATTCTAAAGAACAGAATTTTGAATTATAAAATTTGAGTAGAAACTTGTATTTTCACTTTTCTAAAATAACTACATATTAGATTGGCATTTACCTTAAAGAAAAGCTGCAACCAAATAGTTTTTCTTTCAAAAACAGAATTACACCAATGGTAGCTTAATGCAGGAAAACGAGAGCTTTGCTTCACTGCAAAAACTCATTACAGAGGAATGTTTACATCTTGTTTCATACCTCAACATTCACAGAATTATCAGACTTTACACACTTAGCTCTTCAAAAGGAGCAATTCTTACAGGAGAAGAGCAATACAGAAAATATAATATTGCAAAGGTCCCTGGACCAGAATAACTCCTCAGCCTTACAGGAATAACCCTGCCAGTGGCTATTAACCTACCACTAGCCTTTGAACAAGAGAGAACTCGATCTTAAAAGCACAAGAAGAAGCTGTCTTGATGAAACCCTGCTGAACATAATAAACATTTCCTTTTTGCTATCATCTTCCATGTGTTCTAGTAAAACTACATGAGCATCATCATGGCATCTTTAAAGAGAAAAACTTCTGTTTTTCTGTATTGGGAATCTTTATTTATATGAAAGAAATTGAGTCTCCACCTCTTAAAGTATAAAGGATCAAAATTTAAGAGAAGTATCATTGCAAAACCCTTAATTTATTGCTTATGTATTAAAATACCCACAAAACAAAGATTGTATTATCATTTTTAAAACCAGAAAATCAGACTTTTGTCTGATTGCAGTATGTAATGACAGAATCAGGGTGAGGAATAGATCATATGAAAATGCAAATTCAAATCGGTTAATCTGGCTTCTAGCATGAAGTCTCTTTTGCCACTGATTTGTCTCACAGCAAAACAAAAAAGCAAACTTAAATGGTTCCAAACTTGCACCTATGCAACACAGTGCCTAAATGACAGCCTGCTGACAGCACTTTACTTCCAAACTTCCTGAAGTTTACTTCCAAAGATAGAATTCTGGACCTTAGTCTCATAGTTACCCTCCTAATTTCTTTAAGGATCTGAAATCCTACCATCTCCTAGCCACTACAGCCTGGGCTGCCAAATGCAAAGCATTTTCCTTAGGAGATCCTTTCAAAATCTGTGTATAGTTCCCCAAGTATCAAGTGTCAGTTTCAAACAGCCCTTGGGGAAAAAGGCCTTTCACTAGCAGGTATCACCTGCATAGATTCATGGAAGGTTCATCCTCTTGCCTTTTTTTGATCAGGCTGTGCCTAACAAATGCCCAGCACAGCATTAATGGCTGCTGCCCTGTCTGATTCTGAAGCATACAGGCTTGACAGGCCTATGACCCATTCCACAGCAGAGAACCATGCTTCCAAGTAATTCTTTTGTGTAGAGCACAACTTCCTCTCCTTGGCTTCCCTGCCTGTCCCTGCAGAGACTCTGACACATCTATTGCAGCAGTCCAGTCTTATGAGCTACCCACTGCACCTCTGTAACCCCAGGGAGGTTATAACTCAAGGACAAAGTACAGTCTTCTAACTCCACCTTTTTGTCTACAGGACATGAGAAACTGGAATAATGGGATCTCAATGCAAGGCAAGAGGGCCCCCTTCCCCTGCCTACTCCAATTATCTCGTAAAAATCCCATTTTCCACCAAGCCCAAGACCAGGATGGCTATTTATTCCCCTAGAAGAGCTGTCCAAATTGATTTCTGATGTGCTAGTGTGGTCATTCCAACTGATGCCTGTGACACATCACCCTCTTACTTGTGCCAACTCCTAACAGCTCTCTGACCTTCAGGACAACTGATTCTGAGCCAACTGCTCCATTAATTGTAAGGTTTGCATGTGTTTGTCATTGGTGCTATCCACCTGTTTGTTACAAAGTTCAATCACCTTCTGAACTCAGGATCCATCAATGTTCTCTCCTTCTATGCTATGCCCCAAAATGCTCAAAATGTATTAAGAAACACATGTGTTGTATTTCTCCTTAACCACTATCCCACAGCTCTAAAATGCAGTACCTTGTTCCATTTTCTACTATTTAGTCTAAATATTGCTCAGTATAAGAAACTAATACCAATATTCTATTGCATTTTACAGTGTATTGAGTTTACAGCAAGGATCACTGCATTTGCATCTTTTTCTACTGCTACAAAAAAGTGAAAAAAGCACTTAAAACAAGTATGGATCTCTCTATGAAATGTTAAGATAGACAATTTTAAGAAGCTTCACCAAGAAGTCAGCATAAACTCCTATTAGGAAGGATTCATGTTGGAGAGCACTTCCTATGAACTTGTATCCAGACAAAGGTTGGGAAGGGTTCAAGATGTCTGTGCTTTTATATTACTATTCTAGATGCATTTCTGCCCATTTTAAACACTATTTTTCTATCAGCTAGTATTATAGCTAGCATCAATACACCCTATGAACAAATCAGAGCAACAATACTTGTAAGTAAGAACTTGGACCATTTTAGTTATTAATGTCATCATGTTGATAAGCAGTCAGGAGTCAAGTGCACTGATGTGGTCTGCCAGTGAACTTAGCCCTTGGCAAGAGCTGCTGGAGGGCAATAAAAGGGTAGGAACCATGTACTGGTGTGATGCAAATGGAGTCAAATAGGAGCAGGTTTGTTGGATCACAAGAACAGATTTTAGTCTACTGATCTACCCATAACTTTAGATTGAATGTAGCCTTCACAGGAGAAGTCTTTTAAGAATTACACCCACACTAAATCTGCAAAATAAAGTAACACCATGCAACTAAGAAATGCTAACAGTTTGGCCCTCAGATCCTTCTAATTTACAAGGATAACAACTTTTTGCCATGCACTGCATAACTTAAACCTGCCAATCTCAGGTTGATATTTACATATGCACATCATCACACATACTAACATTTACATACAATTTCACACGCAGCAAAGGGAACTCAAGACTGAAGTAACTCTTCTATAGAAAACATAATCAAGGCACTTAGGAAAGGCTTCCAAATACACACTCAAAATATGCCAATACACAGCTGAAAACCATAAGCAGATAGGAATGTCGCAGCAAAATTCAGCTACTGCTAGGAGCAGAAGTTTTAAAATCTGCTTATCAGAGACCCCCTACTCCCAAATCAGAGCTCTGCAGAAGGTCCTGTGCAATAGCTTGTGCTCAGAACCTAACCCTTGCATAATCAGCACTATTCAACTCCTATTTATATTTTGTTAGTATTTGTGTCAGAAGAAAACATACTCATGAGACTCCATCCAGAACAAAAGCAACCAGTGAGCTGTTACCCTTGTATGTTCAGAGTTCTTCTCCATCTCTTTAAAGGCCATCCCCCATAAATGGAATCAAGCACTTTTCCATTAAAGTTTGTTTTGTTTGAAACAATACCAAGTAAAATAAATCTTTTAGTATGGAAGGGAAGAACTTGTGAGTTTTTATGAAATGTTCCATATCAAGCCAAAGATCTGAAAGAACAGCAAGTACTAGCAAGTTTCAATAATACACCAGTATCTAAAGCAAAGATTTACCTCAAACCAACATTTCAAGCTATCCTAAGAGCTAATGTTTTTTTTGTACAAAACAACACATCCTTTTTTTTTTATTATATTAACAAGTTGAGAAGACAAAGGTTCAAAAGGGTAGTCAGAAATATCAAACCAGCTGAGTATTCAGACAGGACAACTCAATACAGATAGGTCAGCTCAACAGTGCAAGTTCAGGGGTATGACCATGAGTGGAAGGCAGAAATAGGTAAGGTGAAAGTGTGAGCTTATTAAGACATACAATTCCTAAAACTGTAAATCATGTTACCATTTTTTCCATAACTATTCTGTATGCCTCTGAACTGTTCTTATCTGTGTCAGTGGGAAGAAGGTCAAAGATAGAGGACCTTAAATAGGTGTTAGTACCCTCTTTGAAAGCACTTTTGAAACAGCTTCAAAGGACCCCAATCCCAAGATCCACACAAACACTACTTAAAAAAAAAAAAAAAAAAAAAAAGACTAGCTGTAACTTGAGATGCTCAGATCAGTGAACAACCTGCTACATTCTCTTTTCTTTGTCAGGGTAAAGAAAAGCTTTCTTCATGATGAACAGAGTAAGCCAAAGATTCTGTCATTATTGTTACAAGAAATAATGCCAGCTCTTATTCCTCTCCACATCCTCAAGTAAACCCAACACAGGAGGCCCAAAACCTTTAACTCCTTTTTTTAAAGCTTCACAGAAGAGGTTAGGGCTAAACAAATGCCCTTCAGGAATAAAAGGAAAGGTAAAGATGACTGCATTACAGTCAGACCTACAAAAGGCACTCTTTGAGTGAATTAATTTGCTAACACTTATTTTACCTGTGCCAGTTGCCAGTAAACCTCTTGAGTGGAGGTTCTGTGCATGAAGTGGACTACTTATAAGCAGAGTGAAAGCATAAGCAAGAGAAAGAGAACTGAAGTACCCTTAAAAGCAAGACTTGTATGTGCAGAGGGCATCAGTCTTGAATACCAATTGCATGAATAAATTTGTCAGTAGGTTAAGTGGCTTAGAAGATCATTAACAACTCTGTATTGTTCTTGGTTTTATAAGCAGTATTTTAAGTTATTTAAATTTACATTTTAAAAACTATTCAATAAATTACACTGAAAAGTGAATTGTTTATATAACAGTAACTGTTGAATGAACTCCCTTCAGGAACTGCCTTTACCTTCTGGTTTAATGCTGACAGCACTTGAATACTGGGGTTGTAAATTTATCTCCTGTGCTCATTAGACATTACCTGCTTGGGCTCTATTCCCTCTACAAAACCAAACTGACCAGACAGGAAGATGGACCTAGGAGGCTTTGTCTAATATAAAGAGTGCAGTGAATATCCTCGGAATCTGAACAGGGCACTGAGGCCAAGCAGCACAGACAGATGGCGTCCATACCATTAAGCTCTGACTCTCAGCTGGAGTGTTAACCTGGCTGTTAACATAATCCCTCCCAGATTTATGGCTCAGGAAGATTGTTATCACACTTGGAAAGTGACAGATGCCCTGGACCAAAACTGTATCAGGGACGGTTTTAACAGTTTTAGAGTAGATAAAGTTCCAGAGCCCAAGAGCTTTTCCTATCATTATTTTATTCATACCTACAAAGGACAGCCTAGTAGTACTAAACAACCTGAACAAAAGTGAAACAGGGAGTTGAATACTGAGAAGCCAAAAGGCATTTCTAAGAAATCAGTGCAAGTACTGAGTTTGCTCAGGCCAGTGGTCATGACACACATACTCCATAAGATACAAAAGATGCAAGCTGTATTTGTCTGATGGGAGAAGCAAAATGTCACTGCTGTTCATTTGCTCTGCTAAAGCATGCTGTGTAACAGGGAATTAACCAAAGAAGATTTAGAAGGAAAAAAACCCCAAGAGATGAAGAAGGTTAAACTTTATAGTAATACCTGGTTAGTCAACATATACAGAAATGGCATAAGAAAGTGCACATGATCTACACCAAGCACCAAACACAAATGTACCTATTACAGCACACTTCAGAAAGCCCAGGATACACTAATCTGCTAATATCTACTGTGACTCAAAACAGCAGTACACAAGACAAAAATAAAAGAAAGAAGATAGAACTGACTGATAAAAATGTTGGCACTGGAAACAAGACATGTCTTAAGGAAGCTACAAGGGTCTCTCTGTGCCTTAATACCAGTGTGACAGGCCTTTGCCTTCTACTGCCTGGGCCATGTGCTTTGAGCTCTCACTGCTGAACATCAAAGCAAGGAAGTCAAGTAGCACCTCAGCCTTCTTCATATACTGGGTAACCAGGTCCCCCATTTCCTTCCAGACAGGGCTCACATTTTTCCCTATTCCTCCCCTATCACCTATGTAGCTGTAGATTTTCTTGTTGCCCTCAATGTCCCCAGGCAGATTTAACTTCATCAGGGCTTCAGCTTTCCTAACCTGAGCCCTACTAACTCAGACAATATCTGTTTTCCTCCCAGGGTACCTTACCCTGTGTAAAAATTTTAATCATTAAAGATGCATTAATTAAAATCTGTTTTCCACCACCAGTCTTCAGCAGATGGCTTTCCATGTTCACTAATGCCCTATAAATACAGCTTTGTCCAACAAATACTTACTATCATTCTTACCATGTTTAGCTTTGCCTTTTCACTGTTTTTAATGCTATCTGGAATAAAGATGCTCTTCAGTTAAAACAGCCTTAGCTTCTGTATCTGAAGTGACATGTCTGCTTTCTTTTGCAATTCTGATAAATGTACAGTGTCTTAAAGCTATACAAAAGTGATGCCAAGAAATCCCAAGAGGCTGATTTTCTTGGAATAATCTTAAGTCAACTAAGCTTGATTCAAAATCCATCTTCATTCCCTCCTCATCTAAATCTCAGCTTGACAGAATGCTCCTTATTAGTTATTTAGGAGAGGCCAAACTCAAGCCTTGGGGTCAGCAACATAATCAATCATCAAGAAAAGAACAGAAAATAAGCAGCAGCAGTCAGGCTCCCTCACAAATCTACAGCTACCACAGACACGTTAAATTCATTCTGAAAGGAAAAAGAAAAGAAAAAGCAGGTAACTCAACCTTTCATTTGGACACAGTGCATCTGTAACCACCACCACAAAACAGTGGGAAGACTGACACAGTGTTCTGTACTGGGGTACACAAGTAGTCAAGAGTAGAAACCCCACAGCACAGAATGATTGAACATAGGCTATCACATTTAACAAATGAAACAGGTCTGCTTTACACAGATCCTTAAATCTTCCTAAGTGTTGTTTGAGAACACACCTTTCCAATAAAGCCTGTTAAAAAACCCAAACTGCTCCTCTCCACCCTTGGTCTTGCATTTTCACCTTTCATTGTTTGCCACAGCCCCAGCAGTAACAAAACACTACTTTCAGGAATGTAATGTGGAAAAAGGAAATGCTGAAATGCTCTTAGTTAAAGTAAATTTTATCTTAAAAAAAAACCTCTCATGGTCTCATTTCATCCCCACCCTAATTCTGTTTACAGACCACAGCAAAGCATGACTGAACGACTCTTAAAAAGTGTGTTTGTTTCTAGATTGTATTCCTGTTATATTTCAATATTTGTTAGGGGAAGCTGTAAAATACCTTAACACCAGATTTTGGAAAACAACAGCACAAGAAGTGTTTACTGAATATGTTCGTAATTCCACAGATGGCCTAATTTTTCAAATGCTGTTTCTACTTCATATTCATTTTTTATTAAAATACTTAGACATTAAAAAATTCTATATAATTTTCTTAAAGCAGGTTTTCCAAAATATTACTTTCTTGCCAAGAAATTATTTCTCATAAAGAGACTAAAACTATCCCTGTTATATAAAACACATATCACACAAGTAGATCCAACCACTTGCAGCCTCCTGCAGCTCAGGCCTAGCTCCAAACTGCAGGCAGGTATCAGACACTGCTTCCCAGCACTTCCATGAGAACATCAGAACCTAAATGCCACATGTGAACACACTTCCTCTCATTTCTCCTAACACATTTGTTTCATTACATCATCCACCTTTACATTTTTTTAAAAATTGCTTTGTTTTCCAGAAGTCAATTCATGAACTATTAAAAGAACTTAAGTTTTCTCAGTTCAGGACCTAGGTCCTGTTTCTATCTAAATAGTTTAAAATAAGTTATCCCCCTTTGACATTTTACTTTAAGAGAAGTCTATACAGGTACTTACCAGCAAGTAAGGCTACACAAAGCAAGTAAACTCTGTGAATTCATCATAATGAAGAATACAATTTCATTACTTCTGCTCTCTTTTGTCCTCACAGCACTTCCCTGTTAATAGTTTGTCATTGTTTCCATTTCCACGTGTGTTTTAAAGAAGAAATAACACCATTTCCGTACTGTAATGGCTTTTGCTCATTTACCTCATTCTATCTTCCTACCAAAAAATGAAAACACTTCAATCCAGAAAGCCTTTCACCTTTTCTGAGGCTCTTCCTTTACTGATATATTACTTTTTCAGAGGTCCTGTAAAAATCTGAGGCAGCATTTTTATTCTATTCCACCACTTATTATCAACACATTTATTGTATTTTAAAAGTTATTAATCTTCCAAACAGGGATGACATTTTCCCAAATGCTAATATCTTACCAGCAATATGTTGCCCTAAATGACAGGCCACATGTTAGTCCATTACTAGTTGTCAGTTTTGCTCAATTAGACTTTTTTTTTGGCTGGCTGCACAAACAAGGTGCTTCACAAAAAAATCACTGCTTTTCAGGTTTTCACAAAGGAGTAGTCTAATTTGCTGTTAAAGCAGACAGCCTGGAAACACTACAGAACCACAGATAAGTGAGTTATAAAATTGATCTTTTGGCACAGCAACATTTTCAAACCTTCTTGATACATTAAAGCACCACAAAGCCACTTTGGAAGATGAAGTTAGAAGAATGATCATTGTCCAAAGTTCAACTAGCCATGCAAAGCTCAACCCTGATTCCTCCTGAAAATACTGCAAAAACCCAAGACACAGTAATGCATACAAGTGAGTAAACTAAGCCCAAAATTGTCTAAAAGGAATTTTTACTTTCAATAAAAAATAACCTTTTGCCTGTATCAAAAGACAGAGCTTTTCAAGTACAGGAGCCACAAGGAAGTTGGAAATAACTAGCTGATCCTAGAAGAGTAAATGTAGTTTGAATTGAGCATATTAAAAAATAAAGGTTTTATTTCTGAGCTGTATGCTCATCTTCAAGCTTAGCAGAAACCCAAATTCTTTCCTTTGACAGAAACACTGATTTTACAGGCTAGACCAACTCTTTAACAAACTTGATGGAAGAACAAAATTGCACAAACCACCAGAAGAAAACCTCATCCTTTTTAGTCTCCTTAGACTGTGCCTGAGGACTAATCTGGGTTTCATGGAATGCAGTTTTTCAGCTTGTTTCAAAAGTATCTCAAAACTGCTGGCTGCAAGAAATAAACACACTGTCCCCACTCTCATCAGTACAGGTTTATGATACCTATAGACACCTGTGGGACAGAGCTTCTCTGCCTACAGTAGTTCTCTGGGCTCAATACACAAAGCTTAGCACTTCTGCATCACTGGGCACAAAGCAGTGAACATCTTCCACATTTCCATACAGAGGTGCAGATCTTCTGAAACAAGTGCAAACTGGAAGGGATTCAAGAATGCACTTTACAAAGCTATGCATCTTTTTTTTTTGCCTATTCAGTGCCCCATCACCATCCCTCACTTCTCAAGGCAAGTGCATACAGAATCATGTATAACAAACACTTTTAAGGACATCTGTACTTATTCCCCACACACTTTCTGCCCAGAATGTTTCACTGATTCAGCTTTTGTGCTCAAAAGCCCCTAAATGGTTATATATGAACATGAGATTGTAACTATTTGCAGTCAAGAGGACAGGATTAGAACTGAGAGCAAAGAAATAAGCTTCAGTTCCAGATCTTCAGTCAAGTTCTTCAAAGCTGTAAACAAACACTATTATGAAGCAATGTGAGCAAATGAATGTTGCCACTACCTGAGCAAAAGAGTGGATCTCTCTTGGTTGCCAATTTTAAAATATCACTAATGGTAGTGGTCTCCTTTACCAATGGATCTGATACTTACTCATGAAAAGCATTTAGGAGGGAAGAAATAACTTTTCATTAACACTTCTCCCTTACTTGTAAAGCAAATTTTTTTGTTCCTCTCATCCTTTGGAAACTTGCCTTCCCTGGTGCTACACCTTAGCTGTTGTACAAGTGCTGTTACTGCTGTTGTCCTCTTGCTTACTCACCTTTTTGAATGGAACAAGAAACAAAAACCAACATTTGACCAAGAAACAGATACCAGATTTGGGGAAATGAGCAAACATAGACATTTAACAGAACCAATTTTCCTACACCACAATAAAAGCCCTCAGGTAATATAAATTCTATTTGTTTCTTCCACTGTCAGACTTGAATTGCCTTTACCTACTACGGTTTTCTCACAAAAAAATCTGAGCTACACATCCTAAAGGAGAAACAGGGGTTAAGTCAAGCTAAAGGGAAAAAAAAGTCCAGCCTTTTCAAGCTGCATGCAAGAAGTGATAGGAAAGTTTAAAAAGCTAGCCCTGACTTTCCCACACAGACAAAAGAACCAAGAAACCCCAAAACCCCACAAAACAAAGAATGTATTTAGCCCAAACAGAATCCCAGCATCATTTAAAACGTTTCATCTCTTGAGCAAGAATAATAATTTTGCAATGAACAGATAAACCAAATAAAAACAAGGAATTCTGAAGGGGAGGAAGAAAATGCTACAATCAGTTGGACCAGGAACAGCCTCAAGACAAATAACAAAAGGCTACCAAGGACTTTGCTCTTCAGCATTAAGCCCAGTTGTTACTGTAATGCAAATGAACTGTCAACATCCTAGCCAGCACAGTTGGAAAGGTTTATCCTAACAGTCACATGCATTTCTTCTCTTCCAGCTGCTGGCTGAGCCTCCAGCATGGAATTTGCAATCCAGTACGCAGAAATGTGAGACACTGACAAGATGAGCTTTGTGAAGAAGTATGAATCAAAAGAGGACTTGAAATTTCCAGAAAACAAATATTAAATATTGCTGTATTTCATTCTAGTAATAATGAACTCTGTGTTAGATATGCCAAATAAAGAAATACTAATATCTTCTGGCACTGCAGTCTAGTGAATAGAAATAGAAAGCATATGAAGATTCCAGGCTTTGCAAGAGCTCAAATCAGAAAAGCAAAGAAAAACGTCTTGTATAGAGAAACTGCTACAGTTTATATAAGAAATGGGTCTGCACAGAGAGAAGCAACAACTCTGCAGCAGCTTCAGTGCTTGCACTGTCCATAGCATAGTAGCAGTACAGGCTGAGCTGACAGAGGACACACAAAGGCTCACCCACTGCAGCACACATAATCCCTGGGACAGGAATGATTGCTGTGTATCACCACAAAAGGACTTGAAATGAAACAAACCCACAATGGGCTCTTATGCAATAAAGTCTGCTTTTTGGGTGTTTCTGGATCAACTTCAGCTGGAGTCCACTTGCCCAAAAACTGTATTTACCGCAAATACAAAAGATGGATGCAGAAATCAATTATTCTCCCTCAGATAAAACCCTGTAATCACAATCCAGTAAATCCCACAGAATACAAGAACAACAAGGAAATGAAAACAGAAACAGCCCAAACCCAAAAAGTTTGGCAGGAGCTTTTAGTCCTGTAAAATGCAGGAAGGTATAAATATAACGAGCAAATTAAGACCCTTATTCATTTTCAGGAAATGCTTTTTATGTTAGCTACTCCAAGTGAAAATTAGGTTCCCTATCCCTATGTGAAAAATAACTAACTGTTACAAAATAGCATTTAATAAAGCATACTTAGTGTAAACAAAGTGCAGACTTCATGTAAACCATTCTGCCTTTAGTATAACATGCTTCAAGAAAATAGAACAGGTTAAACTGATTGTCTTAGAGTGAATTAAGCAAAATGAAGCAGAATCAAGTCTTCAATTTTACAAATCAATAGTTGAACCATTTAATATTTATAACTAAACCTTTTTCAACTTCTAAACAGCCCAACAAGTTTCTATCACAGTCAAAATCTCTAACTTCCCCACAATTAATGAAAAAAATTCTTACCAGGCTTTAAAAATAAAGATACGAACATATATTTGATTTTAACAACAATATATCTGTTTAAATGATGAATGACATACAGAAAAATAGAAATGAAATTACTGCTGAAGGCAATCAGAGTAGAGAACTCAGGCATTTTACAGCACACCTGCTTCTCACAGGAGAGAATCTCCTCTTTTAAAAACTCCTCTCTCCCATAGGTAGACTATAGATTCCTGAAGAGACAGACTAATAGACCTTTTTATTGGTTCTGCAGTGAAAGAAATACTGCTATTACCAGTTTGGATATGAAATACAGGTAAGTTTAAATGTAGTTACGAAAATGTAAAGGTGAAAAAAACAAAAATCAGTGACCAGAAGACAAATATCTATTTTTCCTTCAGCAAAATGAAAGAATTTATTTTCCCTTGCTAGTTACAGCATAACCATATAAGAGTCATCTGTGAAGATTAAATTAGTTCAAGACAAAAGAATGCATCATTATCTGAACAAACAAATGCATTTCACTTACCAAAAAAAAAGAAGCAAATTTTTACCACAAACTACATTTTCAGCAGACTGCTGACAAAGCAGAAGTCGTGTAGTGGCTCAAAGGCTGAGTTCTTTCCAGCCTATCAAGTGTCTAGATATACAGAAAATAATGTGAGCAGTCAACTGCTTGCACACAGTTCTTAAAATCTTCCCTTCTGTGGTTTGTAACTATCATTTTCTGAAAATTACTTGCTCAGTTACGTTTTTATTATTATAGTCTAAATGCTGTTCTGGTTACTGTTATAAAAAAAAGACAAGTACCAGTGACTGCTTCACAGATTACAAAATAGAGCAGTTTACAAGCATTACCCACATAACAAATGAAGACTTAACATTCAAAGCATAAAATTTATCTTGCTATGACTTTATGAGAACATGACAGTCTAGATAATGTCACTGGCAAAGAATGCTTTAAACTATGATAAACTTGGTCTGTTCAAGTTTAGAATAATAACTGGGGAGGTTTTGTATCGTATCTTCTCAGACCAGTTAGAGCAATTTATACTCAGGAGACCACAAGTGAACAGAAAGACTAAAGCACAAAGAAGATGGGAGTTAGTCACAAGGCAGAAACACATCAAATTCCAAGTAAAAGAGTAAATAATTAATTTTGAAGGGTTTTCCTGTACAAAGACAGATTTTGGAATCACTAATTCAGATGAAGCTATGTCCTATTTCAGGGCATTCAGCCTCCCTCCTGAAAAAAGATACAAATGCAATGTAGGAAAACTAGCCTTGAAAGTTTTCCCTTCTTTTCTACATCTAGGGAAAAACAGCCACAAGCAGTTCCTTCACTGCCTTTCAGGCAGTTTGCACCTTACTCACAGTACAGAGCCAGACCTCAGTCATCTCTTGTTTCTTCAGTCTGTTGGCAAATGAAACACTCTGATTCCCAATAAGTTAAGGGAACCTCTGACTGGAAAACAAAGGGAAACACTCTGGAAAACACTGTAGGACTGCCTGTGTGCTCATGAAGGGGGCAGTCTGGTAGCCACAGCAGAAGCCAAAGGTGTCTCTGGCCTGTGCCCAGTCTGTACAGCTGCAGCCCATACCTGTGATCTGAATGTGTCTGCAAAGAGGAAAGGCCTAAGAATAGCACCAGATAAGCTCCAAACAAGCTAACACATAAAACCTGGTGATTCAAACAGTCCCATGTGCTTGCAGATTTTTCCAGAAGGACAAGAAGGCTGGAACACCCTACTGATTTTCCCAGATTGAGCAGCACAAGGCACAGTAGTAAGCACACATCCAGAGAGACACAGCATACTCATAACCCAGACCTTCTGTGGAACCCACAGGTTTCACAGCTGTGCCATCAGTTTTGTATTTATAAATATTGCAAACTCACCCAGAATAACATTTATTGGGAGTGGTTTTTTTATTTTGAGAGAGAGACACCACAGACTAACAAACAAAGGAAAAGCCTGGAAACACTTACTAGTGCCCATTTAGGAGTTCTTCATCTCCTTTTGCAAAAAAAAAAAAAAAAAAAGAAAAAGGATTCTAATCCTAAAACAAGACTGATTTCTACCTAGGTAAGCTTAAAGTTCTCTGCACAGACCCAGAAATATATGGTGCTTCTCACAGCCTTTGCTAGAAGGTTGCAGAAGGCACACAGTGGAACAGCTGCTGTGTTCCACTCCAGTGACAGCTACATTTCAGTGGTGGATTAAGTGGTCCAGAACCATTTTTACCTAACTCACAGGGGTACAGTGAAGGCTGTTTATTAAGCCATGCAATGATGGGTCATACTAAGTATCTTTATACACTCTAGCACAGTCATGCTGGGTACAACACTGCAAGAGAAAGAACTTGAAAACTCTACAGTTACAAATGATTGTCTTTGTCCTGCTGTTATACTGCAATGTATTATTATTTGCATTTTAATGTTCTTGCATACACCTTCAGGGCAGGAATCCTATTATCTGAACTATCTCTACCATCATGTAATTCTACAGTGCTTTCTAAAACATAATAGTGAAAAGTAACCACATAAAATATACACTAACTCCTTATCATCCTCCCTCTAAATTAGAGTAGAAAGATAGATTCAGTAGTAATGAGGACACTCAACTGAGAAGTTTCCTTAGATAATTTTGCTTGGAGTGCCATTCCACATTAAAGATTGGGGGAATAACAAATCTATATTTAAACAAGTGTGCCTGAAGCTTTTTAACAGGTCAGACAGCTCAGCAAGATAAAGCAGCAAGTACATGTACAGCCACTAACACCTACACCCTTTCTGGTAACAATTTTCACTAAGAAAGTGATGAACACAAAAACCAAAGAATGCTTTTCTTCCATGGGGCAATTCTTCAATTAAAGCATTATTTTTTTGGCTAAAAGAAGATACAAGCTTGAAATATTAGAATGGAGAGAATGCCTCAGACTAACACCTTCTTAGCTATAATCACAAATAATTGCCTCTTCTTATACTAATGAGCAAAGCAAAATGGAAAGTAATTTAGACAATTCATTCAGGGTAATAGCTTTGTGAGCTAATATTACTGCCAAGAGATCCATTCTCAATTTCCTTGAGTACAATAACAGAGCAGCACCAAGTTTTTCACTTCAGGGTGCTTTTCTATCCTATGTAAATATAAACAGAAATCCCATTATCTATTGATAAAAATAACAAAGTGAGTTAAATAAAGTTTCATACACTTTCATAGTACAGCCATCAGCTCCTTGGATCACAAGTGTAAATAAAACACTTCACTTACTGAAATCAATGAGAAACCTTCCAAATCCTTGCCTTTGGTATTGGGGCATGATCATTATGCAGGAGACATTGTACTTCTGCTGGCAAAGCTTTTCCTGTGGGAAGGAGAAACAGATCAAGTATGTCAAAGCACTGCTGAAGTGGGCAATTGCCTGCACCTGCTACTATTCTTGTAAAATATCCCAATAAGGTGAACAGATGCATGGGTTCAGTAATAAAGTCAAATAATTCCATGTTAATATCTAATTTTAATAAAGAAGTATCAAACATACCCTTCAGAATATTTTTAAATTAGTTAAACACTTGGCATCTAAAAAATGAAATACATTGTTGGAACACCATAACAAAGTTTAAATGTGGTAAAGGAGAAAGACAGTAAGAAGAGGAAAATATTTTCATGCTTCACTCACCATTCTCTCAAGGATATGAAAGTGGAATACAATATCCATATGCATACATGGGGTGAAGTTGCATTTTCTATAATTGCTACACTAAGTACCTGCAGGTTTTCACTTTTTTTTTCCTTCTCTGAATATGTGGTCAGGGTGCAGGGGAGGAACACCATATGTGCTGAACTAAGAAGTTATACTTGAAGCATATTAAGTTTTTCAAAGCTAGATGCTTATAACCAGAGCACAAATCAAGGCAGAATGCTCAGAAACAAAAGCTTTCAGACAGAATGAACTCATATACAGGCAATGAAGACAAATACTACACTGATTGTTTAAGACAACAGGAGCCAAGATTAGGAAGCTGTTCGAACTCTAGAAGTTTATAGGTACTCTCCAGCTTATTGATACAAAGCAAGAGCTTTTTTACCTTTAAAAGATGACATCCAAAAAAAATCAGCAATAGGCAGTTTTGAGGGAGATCAAAGCAACCAGAAACATCCAGGTCAGTATAACTGACAAGGAGCTGTGCTAAGCACATGTACAGTTTAAGACATCAGCTATCATTTCAGCCTCCACAAAAGATGACACTAGCCCAGTGATGACATGACAGGACCACATGCCAGTACATTCATTCCCAAATACTCCATCACATATCCAAGCCACATTTCACAAGGTTTCTTAGTTTCTACTGCATACTTAAATATTTGCTCTGTGCAGTAAGACAACTGCTAGTAAGAAGTCCACATCCTAGCAAAATGTTCATAACAGGTAAGAAAAGGCAGAGCATTTCTGCCAGCAAGGGCACACATACACATTCTTTCAAAAGAAAAGAAGGGGAGGGACAGACAGATAACATGCAATAATTCGAGATGAAGATTTTTCCCAAAGCTTTGGTGGTGATAATATTTGTGATCATCAGTCACACTGTGATCAATGTAGACTGGCCAAAAGCAACTGGGGTGAAGCGGAAGAAGAAAATGTAACCATCGTTTGAGGGAAGGTATTCTAAAGACATCCTTCACTCTGCCACCTCAGTAAAGGCAGGGCATGGAGATCCATGTGGCAGCAAAGATACAAGGGCTACTGATGTGTTAGAAACCATGGAAGTGCCTGAGAATGGTCACACAGGAATTAGAGCTGCTCCCCCAAAAAGGCAGCAGGACTGAATTGCCCAGCTCGAGTGCACCTACACCAATGCACACTGGCCAAAAAACAGGAGTAAATGGAAGCCACTGGGCAGCAGCAAAACTCAGACATTGCTGCCACCACAGAGCCATGGTGGGATCCCACACAACTGGAGTGCTGAAATGGATGGCTATAAACCCTTCAGAAGGGATAGGTGAGGAAGAAGAGGCAGTGGGGGTAGCCTTGTATGTCAAGGACTGTCTTCAGCTTAATCACAGTGATGAGAGAGTTGAATATTTCTGAGCAAGAATCAGAAGAAAGGGCAACAGGGCAGATATCCTGGGAATCTGTTATAGACCACTCAACCACCACGTAGAGGCAGATGAATTATTCCATAAAGCAGCTGGGGTTAGTCTCATGATCACTAGCCCTTGCTCTTGAGGGGGACTCAAATTTACCAGATGCCTGCTGGAAATAGAGCAGAGCAGAGAGGAAGCAGATTAGGAGCTTCCTGGAGTGTGTGGAATACAACTTCCTGATGCAGCTGGTGAGTGAACCAAGGGAAGGCACACAGCTGGATCTGCTGCTTTTAAACACAGGACTGGGGGGTGATGTGATGACTGGAGGTCATCTTGGGCACAGTGATCATGAAATGATAGCTTCTGTTTCTTGAAGAAATAATGAGGGGGGTCAGCAGAACTGCTACCTTGGACTCTCCACAGGGCAGACTTTGGCCTTTTTAGGATGCTGGTTGAGAAAGTTCCTTAGGATGCAGTTCTGCAAGGCAAAGGAGTCCATAAAGGCTAGACATGCTTAAAGAAGGAAATTTTTAAAGATACAGGAGCAGGCCATCCCCATGTGCTTCCAGATGAGATGACCTGACTGATTGAACAGAGAGTTCTGTCTCAAGCTCAGGGAAAATGAGAGTCTATCACCTTTGGAAGAAGAGGCAGACAACAGGAGGACTTCAAATGTATTGTGAGCTTTTGCAGGAACAGTATTAGAAGGGCCAAAGCACACCTAGAATGCAAACTGGGCACTAGCATACAAGACAAGAAAAACTGTTGTTATTCTATACCACCTGCATAATCATAGGGATTTTTGTCCTTTTCCAGAGAAGTGGGTGGCAAGCAATGCAGGGCAGTGCTGCTGGTCCTGACTGGAAGGTTGTCCACTATGATTTCCACTGCCTCAGGCTTGGGGTGGAAGAAAAATGTGGGGTGAGCAGTAGGTCACCTCTGAGCATTTTGCATGTAATCACCCTCCTTGATACACTGTTGTTATTAGTATTGTTGCTGTTACTGTTCATTTTCTTATCTCATTTCCAGTAAATTGATATCCCAACTTCTAACCTCTGCATTTTGCCTCTATCACCAGAGGGAGTGGCTGCATGAGGCTTTATTTCCAGCTTAAACCACAACAATGAGGAAAAGGCTGAGGAACTTCACACCTTCTTTGCCTCAGTCTTTAACAGCAAGACCATCTGTACTCAGGGTACCCAGCCCCTTGAGCTGGAAGACAAACAGGGAGCAGGATGAAGTCCCTGTGATCCACAAGAAAATGCTTAGTGACCTGTCATGTCATTTAAACCATCTACAAGTCCACGGAGTCCAAAGAAACTGTTGGAAAAGCTCACTGAGCCACTCTCCACCATTTACCAGAAGTCTTGGTTAACCATAAAGGTCTCAGTTTACTGGAGATTAGCAACTGCAAAACAAATAAAAAGTGGCAGAAAGTGGATTTGGGGAATTACAGATCAGGATTACAGGTCAGTCTGACCTCTTGTGCTAGGGAAGGCGACAGAACAGATCATTTTGACTGTCATCACATGGCACATGCAGGACAACCAGGGAATCAGGTCCATCCAGACTGGGTTTATGAAAGGCAGGTGCTGCCTAACCTGATCTCCTCCTATGACAGGGTGACCCACTTGGAGGATGAGAGAAAGGCTGTGGATCTGTTCTACTTGTGCTTTTCTCTTATTCCCAGTAAGTAGTGACAGGCTGAGGGGAAATGGCCTTGAGTTGCATCAAGGGAGGTTCAGATTGGATGCTAAGAAAACTTTCTTCACTGAGAGGGTTATGAAGCATTGGAAGTACTCATGGAAGTGCTAGAATCACCATCTCTGGAAATGTTCAAAATACTTGTAAATGTGGCACCTGGGAGCACAGTTTACCAGCAACTATGGCAGTGCTAGGGCAACAGCTGGACCTGATCTCAAAGCTATTTTCCAGCATTAACCATTCCATGATAAGGAACAAAACTCAAGAGACTCCCCTTAAGCTCCAACACGTTAAATAAATGGAGAAAATACTTGTCTAAATAAAAGTTGACAAGTTTGTCATAAGAAGTTCTGACTGACATTAAAGACAGTGTAAGTAGTGCCTACATGTCTCATTTTAATTCCAGCAAGGCCCACCTCTCGGATGTGGCTAGACATCCAAGAGATCACTGTATAATATCCAGCGACTCTGACAAGACTTTTGGGCTTCTCCCAACTACTATATTTTCTCACAAATCACTTATTCAAGAAAGAAAACATATAGTCAATAGGAGGTAGCAATACTAGGAGCAGGAAGTAGTGGATTTCTGAGTAACTGTACCTATTCAACACATCCCTTAGGGGCAAATTATGAACAATAATGGAAGCTTTCCCTGTTGCAGGCATATATAACTATAGTTCACCATTTTTCTTGGTCATCTTTGTCAAGATAGTCCACTTAAGTATTATTGTTGTCAATAGCAGCCATCTATTACCTGAAAAATCAGCCACAACTGAGACATCCACTCTAAACAAAGCATCCACTCTAACCATGAAGTTAGACAATGCATTCTTACTTGGGAACAGCAAGTAACTGCATCAGATCAGACTGCCCACAAGAGAGCAACATCACTGTCCATTTACATCTAAATAGCCAGCTGGAATTGCCAGCAGTCAAACCATGAAAACACATCAACATTCCAAGTACCTGCAACTTTTACAAGTTAGACTTAGCATACTAATGCAAAAATGTTGAGGAAGGAAAAAGATTTAAATATTCAACTGAACCACAACAAATTCCGGAAACAAATGAAGAAAAAAAATTCCCCAAACAAGAAAAAACCTACCCCATTCATGTGGCTGAACGAATTCTCAATTTGCATCAGTCAGAGGCAAGAAAGTATAATGTATTTGAGACAGTGCACATAATATTCAAGATTTACAGAGATACTTTCAAGCTTATGGGTTTTTTTCCCAACTTCTGATTTTTCTTTGCTGTTGGCAGAAGTATTAAGGAGAGCAGGACATTACAAATATTAAATAAACTCACTTTTAAAATTTTTACCTTAGAGAAATATCCAACTAAATGGCAGCCTTTCTCATCATTTTTTGTAAGGACATAGAAGAGGAATGGTTCAACATCATAATACAAGGTTTTGTGGTCCAGAAAGAGCTTAGCTAACAAACAAAGATTCTGACAATAAATTTTGCTCACATTTCCATCAACCTAGAAAAGCAAGACAGATGCAGTTATTTCCATGACACCAACAAGTTAGGACAAAACAACGTACTGTATCAATCATCTCCTAAAAGGAAACATGAACAGTATGGTGTTACAAGAAACAAACCAACAAAACACATCAAGATTCAGAAGAGAAATTTCCCCAGTTCCTTCTTAAATTAGAAATTTTCAGCAGGTGCTAAGTACCTTGCATTTTTAAGTAACCTCTGAGTATCTGGATTTATTAAACAAAGTAACCTCACCTTTTAATTGGTCAAGACAGACTTACCTCTTTCACTTTATTCCTGGAATGAAAATGAGTATGACTGGCAGATAAAATACACTAGTTTAAACTGCCTTAAACTGTGGTTTGCTAGAAGGCAGTGGAGTACAACAACTTTTAAAAAAAAACCTCAAACAAAGAAGTGTATTATGTTGAATCCTTAAGGTGTAAGGCCAATAAATGAGTAGCAAATTACATATCAATCACATCAATGGTTTGGATAAATTAGACAAGACAAAATTTCCATGCCAGGCTAAAACCCTATTGAGCAAGAGGGGTAAATTTCCTAGCTAAATACTACAATTAGTCTAGGTATATTATGAGTGTAAAGAGTCAAGCTGTGATTCAGACAGCTACAGAAAAGCCAGACACAAATGCAGATTTCCTAGATCAATTCGGTACTTCCTGAAAGGCTCAGTCAAAGGCAACACATTTTTTGAATAATCTTAATAGAAAGGTTTGCTTGTACTGATTTTTTTTTATAATAACAGTAACTGTATTTCATTCAGAGAGAGACAAATGATAGGAACTGTTAAGAAAAAGAAGCCATCTTCTATTCTAATTTGTTTTGAGTAAGAATCCTAGTTACAAATCTAAGCAAAACCCATCCTCCTTTTGGATATATTTAGGGATTTTAAGGGAATATCAGTAGTATAGCTGCAATAAATGGATTGAAGAAAAAACATTCAATGAATAGCTACTGCTCCTAAAGGCATCAGGATAAACTTGCATACAGCTCTTAAGAGTCTATTAAATTCATCAAGCTCTCTTGAGCACACTCCATTGACCAGATGCTTTTCAGTACTTTTCACACTTATTAGAAAGTGTGCAAATTAAACGTGAACATTAAGTAAGCAGAAATCACCACTACTAGGTAAGGTGTCAGCCTGAAAACACAAATTATGTGAGCTGTCTTTTTAAGCAAGAACATTTGTACAGAAATGTAAAAAACTTCTTAAATTTCAGGGAAACACAGCTTGTTCATCAGTTTTAAATGTGAGAAGTGGGGAAAAAAGAGACAGCAAGCTCTAAAGGAAGCATCTGTCAAAAGTTGCTTGGCTACAGTATAGTAGTAAGATATATCAAAGTCTGCTCTCAAATCTGTCAAAGTCATGCTCTGGGCAGAGGTACATAAATCACAAAATGCCAAACTTATTTCCACTTCTCTCAAAAACATAAAGCATGAAGGAAACCACAAATTCTACATTCTGCCTAAAAGAAAATGGTTGTACAGAATTCCTGAAAGGATCTATGAAGAAGGACATCAACTAATGACTAAGTTTCTACAGCAATCAGTGACAACTGACACTAACCTTGGAAACAAAAAGACCCAAACCAACTACATTTATTTCAGAAGGCTTAACACAAGTGTTTACTGAAGCACCCAAAATAGACAAAGGGAATAAAAGCAGTGGACAAAGAGTTGGGACATGGCTTTCACAATACTTTGTTTTCCATGTGTTTTTTTCAGCAATTCCCCACCTCCCCATCCTCCCTCAGCATTTCTCTGTATTTTACTTTATTTTCTTAAGAATTTTTCTTTTACATGTTAGCAGTAGTTAACAAAAATAACTGAGAAAGCACAATTTGCCTATTGCATGCTCCACAGTTCTTAACACCTGCTAACAGAGAAAATCAAGTTATTTTAAACAGACTAGGGCAATTTCATTCTTGATAGGAAAAGAGGTAAGTCTATTTACAATGTAAGTTTTTTGCTGTAGATCTTCAATATTCATAAAAACTGCTCAAGTCAGGAAGGAAATAATCTTGAAGCAAATAGTTTTTTTTTTTTTTAATAGCACAAACACAACCAAATACAAAGACCTTGTTCTAACTTTAAAAAGGACTTCAAGACAGAATCTACCATTGTTTGAACAGATAATGGTAATGATCAAGTACAAAAGACATTTATACAATTTGAAAATACAATTCTGAAGAAGAATCTGACATCTGCAATAAAGAGAAATTGTCAATACATGCAACTCAATAACAATGCTAAGAAGCCCTAGTAACTCCACCAGTCTTTCCTGTTATTACTACCTGTAAGAATGCTTGAGAAACTGGAATGTGAAAGTTAAGGCATAGTTTTAATAACTACAGATATGCTATTGGAAACAGAATTCTCTTGTCCAGGATATCCATAAAAACCCACACTTAAAATAAGTCATCTCCCAAAAGAATAACATAGATCAATAAATCCAAAGTTGAGATTGTGGGATTTCTTATACTTCAGGGCAGGTTTCTCAAACATCCAAAATTAAGGCAAAAGCACTCACAAGCTAAGTTTGTGATTTTAGAACACACAGTGAAGCTGCTTTACTTGCTTTTATACTTTGGGAGCACCTGCATTACCATTAGTCTTCTCCCTACCCCCAAGACACTCAAGCAGCCAGAAATGAATGGGTGTCAAGGGGTACTTTAGCTGAGAAGGGAAAGGGAAACTAATCCAAGATAAGAACTGCAAAGGAAGCCCTAAGATTCATGCTAGTCAAGTATCTTAAAGAGCTTGGCTAAGGCATGAAGTACAAGTAAAGCACGAATCATGAAAGAACATGGCAGAGTAGAACGGAATTGGGAAGACGGATTTGTTTTTGCAGTATAAGCAGAATCTCAACTTGGTTTTGCAATATAAAAAGAATCTCTAAGAAAGTATTTAAGCATGTTAAAGTTTTCATTAGTTCTACAGCTGGTCTGTAACATCTGCAGACTGGCTATTTTCCAGAAGTTTATACTTTTGATACACCTACCTCAAATACTGAAAGGTCATTTCTTCTGTAGATTTCATTGGCTGGAGGATGAAACCAGCCACATTTCTCTGAGTGCCTTAACAAAATGTTTTTACTTTTCATGTATTTAAGACAGAATTCACACAGGTAAAGCTTTGGTAATCTGCAGGAAAATTAAGAAGACAATTTATACAAAAAGTTTGTTACATTCTGTAAACAAAGTTAGCACAAATGAAAACCCCTTTCCATTCAAATATAAAGTACCATTCATAAACTCTGCTAAAGCATAACGGAATAAGAAAATACAACATTAGAGTGAATGATTAAACATTCACACACTAGTCATCAGAAAAGGAAAATAAACTATCAGCTTCAATCAGTCAATCACAGTGGACCTAATTCAATAGAGTTGTGCTGTGGTCAGTCTGTGGTCTGGCCTCTGGTAGACCTCAGTTACTTCCCCCTTTTCACACCCCACCTTAGCTTTTGCTGTGGTTTCCATCAAAGTAAGTACACTGGAGTAATACTTCAGATTTCATCTTCCTTGCTCCTAATAAAAATAAAGGAAGCACAAAGCAGGATACAGGGGATCTCCTTCCCTTTAATTTTCCTTTTTCTGCATCTGGGGAAGGCTCAGACGTGACTTTTCTTTCCACTGTCTTCCAAATACTCAGGCAAGACAGCAAACTCTAGTGGGATTGTACCCCTTCACCTCCACCTAAACTACCACTTTACTACAGAAGCCAACCCAGAGTTCATTTAGGCAAAATATCTCCCTTCCAGACACCTCCACAGCACAGGCAACACAAAGTGCACTTCTCCGGGGAGGATCCAGTTCAGACTACATACAAGTAACCCACATGCCCTGTGTTCTACATACCATCATAAACCACTCTCCTGGGTAATTTTTATGGCTATTTACCTTCATTTTTAAATAACTGGAGCAGTGGAAGACTAGAAATTAATGCTCTAGAAATTAATTAGTCTGCAAAATTTTAGAGCAGAGGACAATCTTTATCTGCTCTGAAGTTACTAGCACATCCTGGGATTATAGCCATGGTTTGTACTATTTCAGTATCCTAAGGAAGTTCATCAACAATATAAAAAGTAGTTTGAACTGTTTGCTCAATTATGCAATCCCACTGCACTCAGCTGAGAGCCACAGGGCCTCCTACAGTGTCATCCCACTCTAGCGCATGCTAATAATTAGCCATCATTATGCTTCAAATCTGGGATTAATTTACTTGATGGAATAGGTAACTCACCCTTTCACAATATGATATAAATTGAGGGAATAAAAAGCAAAACTGAAATAAAAATTAACACTACCAAAGCTGTGCTAATAACAAGAAATGGAAATGTCCTCCACATTTTTTTAGCCCTTGATTGATATATGATGGATACATGACATATCCCTCACTCCCACCACACAAACAAAAGGCAGTTTAGAGTAAACTATGCAACAGCATTTTGAAACAGATCACATTGCATGCTATAGTAGTAGAGCTTGATAAACATACAGTTCTGAATATCTCCCAGTGAGCCATAGTGACAATGGATTAATAAAACATTTATTCCCAGCACACACGAAACTCAGCAGAGATCTGCTGAGCACATGTACCAGCCCATTCTCTCTGCCAAGGTGCACTCTTGCAAAGATGGCCAGAAATGAGATGCTGTTACCACAACCTGCCCACTTTGACTTTATTTATTTAGCATGACATCTCCACTGGTCCTTAGAAAAAAGGAGGTTAACAAACACTAGACCACAACCAGGACTAATCTGTCTAAAGGGCCAGAAGTTGGACATATCTTATGGCAATTGTGTAAGAAAAAAAACAAAAACAAAAAACAACAAACCACAAAACCCCCCAGACAAAACCAAACAAATAAATAAAAACAAAACCAACCAAACTAAAGCACAAAAATAAGCCTTGAACAAAACCACACCAGTACACATGACATGTTGACATTTATACAAAACTAGGAAAAAAACTTTTTATTGAATCTTTGATTTATAACTAACTAAAAAGAATGACGAATCCTTGTTCTCTATTTTAATTACAAAAGCATATTTACTTTTAAAGGCTCTAAATTATAAACAGTTACAAAAAGCGTGAAAAGTAAGCTGCAATGTTCACATCAGAAAAAGTGCCAACCACGTATGGCAATCTTGACAACTTGCTACCTTGCATATTCCTGTGGGTAAGGTGAAGAGTACCAGGTCTGGATCTCATATTTTCCAAACTCAATCACTGAAGGGTATCGCCCACTTGTTTCACCAGTATTTTTACACCCAATTTTCTGTCAGGTGCAATAAAAAAAAAAAAAAAGTATTAGTTATAGAAAAGCAGAAGAAATTTTAGCTTTATATAACCAATTTCACTCACTGAAAGCACAAAAGCACAAGAAACCTGAAGTATCCAAATCAGTTGCTTATGCTCCTTAAACCTTGACAGAGGACAGAGTTTGCAGACAGCAAAAGCCCAGCCAGAGAAGAAGCACAAGAGCCTCCAATTCTATTCTGCCAGAGCACCTAGTGTGATGATGTCCCAATAACTCTGGGGCAAACTCAAACTGTCCTTTTGTCAAAGCAATGAGAGAAAAGGTATTAGCACAACCCTTCAAGAGTCACTAGAATTTACCTCAAAGTCAAGAATATGCTAATACATTGATTTCAGCTATAATACTAATTTAAGCTGATCAGAAAATGAGTGTTAGGGTCTAATGGACTAGCAAAATATAAACGAGTAAGAAAGGTGGGGCAAAATAAGCAATTTCAATGTTAACTTTTAGAAATCTGACCACCTAATATTTTTAGGGACTGCATATGACAGATGAAGAAAGCAAGTAGCGGGAACTATTTCCATGAGTAAACAGAAGTACAAGCTAATAATGAAACAGAATCTTTAAACTCAGTGTGAGCTTGTTGGTTAACATGCTCTGAATGAAAACTGTAAAAAAGTAACTGTGTAACATCAGTTCTCATAGACTAAACATGAAATAAACCTAGGTGACTTCCTAGCTGAAAAATGTACAACACAGCCATTTATGATGCCATTTTAAGAAAGCAGCAATTGAAACATCAGATTCACCCACCTTCTGACCCAGGTTCAGAGACACTGGTTGCTCATTTTGTGGACACAGAGAAGTAAAAGTTTGGTTCACTAGTCTGATTCAGCTCAAATACTATTACTGCTAGATAAAGTCTACAGTATTAAAACTCCAAGTGTGGTAACTAATAAGGGACTGACTTAGCTTTTCAGAATATCTGCTTTATTTGCAGGGGGAAATCATTAGGCACATCCCTACCAACTAATATCCTCTCAGTTCTGACCAGGATGTCTGCTACTTTCAAACTCTATGTTTGATCCTGTAGTCCTGTGTCCAAAATGCTCAAGCACATCTTTCAAAATCTACCTTAAGAGTAATTTATCATCTGATCCATTCCAGCATGAGGCCTTTTCTCCTATCTGTAAATACAGTGTCTCCTAAATAAAATTCACAGCAAGCATGATAAATTGGATTAAAAGGAATACATTAGAAACTAAGATGAAGAGACTGAAAATTAACTCACTTTTTATTAACAGAAGTAACTATATTTTGTGCAACATGATTCTTACCTCCAGGGAAAGCTCTCGGGCCTGCTTAAATACTTCCAAATCCTCCTGTGTAACAGTGTCCTTGCTTCCCAACAGAAATACATCCGTGTTCTCTTGTTTGATGCTTAGTTTGATTTCAGTATCTGTTATTTAAAACCAGCAAAAAGTTTATTCACAGACATGAAGGTTGCATGTGCATTAGCAAAGTGATACTACTAAACAGGATTGCAACTATGGCTGTCATGAACTCCCCATTTTAACTAAATTTGTGATTACTAAGTAACAGAAGTGAACCCTTCACCCCCCTTCTTGTTTTGTAGCTTGCTGCTGCACCAGCTATTTTTTTTGGTACTTGCTTGTCTGTCTGTATAAGCCCTTATAGTCCAGTTCTACTAAATCAGTTTTGAACCTCATGAAATGGAGCACATTTTATTGCTAGAACTATGCCACCTGATAAATTCCACTATACTCCAGAAGGTAAAAATAAACACGAAAGAAAAAAAAGTTGCCCTTAAAACTTGAAGATTAATGATAAGCTAAGTCAGTATTCAAACATTATAAATTAAATGTATTTTTTCTTAAATAAAAGTAATAAAAAGGTAGTTTACAGCAGTACAGATCAAGTGTTGTGGAGACTGTAGTACAATGGAACTGGTCATGAAAAAGCAATGGAGCAGAGGGAAATGAATTGAAATGCCCACCGTTACAAGCACTGACAGCACACAGTCATGATGACAGCACTAGTGCCACGGGAACGGCAGGGGAAGAACAAGGAAGTAGCATGGGCAAGTGGCTACTCATGCGGCACTACACAGCCATAAGCAACATGAAGGCATTTGGGGCTCCTAGTGTCACTACAGATGCAAAAAATAATAAAAAAGTGGTGTGGTATTAGTCAGGAAAAAAAAAACAACAACAACCAAAAATGTTTTGGAGATTTAGTCAGCATTAGATAAAAGGTCAAAGTTTTGTTGCTTTTGTATGAAAGTGAAGTAAGAACAAGAGAAATAGCTAAGACCTATGTGATAAAAATTTTGGTTTTGGACGGGACGCAGGTTTGGTTGGCGCTTCGACCTTTGCTTACCATCATCCTGATCAGGTTTAATCCTTCCGTCTGTCAAGCTCCCCTTCCCTGGTGAGGGGGTCCCCATCTGAGGGGTCATTTTATACTTTAATCTGCCTAGAATCCTGGGCTTTTTAAAGAAAGCTGTTCTCTTGAGGTGAGCAATTGCTTTAAAAGCATGTCCTCTAGACACCCCCCATCCAGAGGCACAGACATGAGACATAAACCTACTCCTAACATCTTTCTTTCCACAGAAATGACTATCAGATGTTGATGTGGAAGATAATTCTGGTTTACTACACAAATGCTTGTGGGGTGCACAGCTTGGGTGACCCTTTTTACGAGACTGTTCCTGAGTGGCATAGATATGAGAGAGTCCATCAAAGAGTCCCTTTAGCTGACTGCTACTAGGGAGGCTGCTAAAGGAAGGTATGCTTGACTGACTGGAAGAACTCTGGGGAGAGTTAGAAGTTGTCGAAGTGCTGGATTTTTGAGAACTGGGGCTCTGACCAGAGATGGGGATTGGGGGTAGAAGTGAAGAAGGTGGAGGTTTTAGCTTTTGTGTGGTACCTGTAGCCAACACAAGAGAAGTGCATGACTGTTTCTGAGAGACCTTTTTCCTTGGACGATAATGCTTTGAAAAGTCTATTATTTCACCTCGTGATCTGCGACCATCAGGTGATGGTGTAAAGAACTTAGTAAGGCCATCAATGAGACCTTTGGTTTTCTTGTTAACTTTAAGTGTAGAGGCAGATATGTAGGTGGAGGTGGTGGTGATTTTGGTGGTGGCACCAGGCCGAGTGGGGTCTGTAACAGGCAATCTGCTGCTTGAATCCTTCACAGATGCAGCATGACCAGATGAAGGTGTGGTACAGACTTTAGTCTTTTGACCCCTACCAGGTGACCCCCTTCCTGTGAATGCATTCACGGATCCTTCATCACTGGTTACAGACCTATGCAAAAGTTTGAAAAATAAAAATCAGCATTCAAAATCTTCAATGTCAAATAGCACTACAGTTTACACAAGACACCTCAGCCACTGTACTTAAAAATCTTTAAATACATTTGAAGACACAAACACTTTGGAAATACATTTCACACTATGACATAACATTCTTTTTTTTTTTCCCCTTCTCCTTTTTGTTCCCTCTTATCTTTAAAAGATAGTCCACAGTATATATAAGTGTTGGCATACCAAGACCTCCCAAGTGTACAGCCTTCTAATATAATTCTAGGCATAGCCAAAGTGTGCTTTTTTTGAAAAATATCATTACACTGTGTTTGTACAACAACTGCTCTATCACCATAGAGTTTATTGTACACACAGAGGAGATTAATGTTTTCATTGTTAATATGATATCAAAACAGTTAACTTCAGACTACATTTGCTGGAACTGTAGAGAAAGCCTATTAATCCTTTAAAGCAATACAGTCAATCTTCAAGAAACTGCTATTTTTTTCCCCACACTCTTGTTGGATTATGTAAAATGCAGCAGTAAAAGTTACCACCAAAGATCTAAAAGTCAAATGAGGTAGTTTATTAAGAGCATTACAACAAAACCAAAGAAATAGACTCTTTAGAAATTCTAAAAATAGGAAAAAACAAAAGTAGCAAAGGAAAGGAAAGAGCAAGACTACAACCAAGGTGCATTTGCAGAAAAGTCATGAGCTACTCAGGCCTAAAATGGAAGATATTAGGAAAAAAACCTACCACCAGAGTGGTAAATCTTATTTAAAAGCTAGGAAGAAAAAGGGCATACTGAAAGCAAACATTTGTACGAGCAGAACTACAGTTTCTTAACTAGTTGCTAATAACTGAAGAGAGGAAGTACACTGCAGAGCAGTATATTCTAGCATATAGAAACAGAACTTCTGAAAGTATCTGCAGTAAAAGAAATACTTATCAGGACATACAATCAAATTACAAAGCCAAACAAAGCTACACAGTTGTATCACATGCTTTTTTTTCATTTCCTTTTCCATCCTGCTCTTTGAAGTTAGCTTATTTACTTTGCAGCAGAAAGTTTTTTTCCACAGATTTTTTCCCCTCTTAATTGAGATACTGAAGTAATTAATTGCAACAGGTTACTTCTAATTAGGGATTCAAGAGCCTAGGGCTACCATCTGGTTTACTGACCCCTATGAGTCCACCAGCTTAAGAACTAGACCCTTTTCCACCCACACATCCTTAAATTTGGTTAGCTCCTAAGAGGCAACAAACCCAAAAAACTTCTAAGTCTTTTGAATCCTTTGGCATCATACATACAAGTCTGTCACAAGACTTATTCTCAGTACCAGATGTGAAAATCACCAGCAGTGCCAGAGACCAGCACACACCTGGTTTCAGTTAATCTTACCCAGTAATTTGCCTATGAAGGGCTTCCTGTAGATGGTCAACAGGCAAAAAATCATTCCAGTACCACTGGACAGATTTTCTTTGTACTATACAGGGACTAAATGGCATTGGATAACCTTCCTGTATTTCATGTGACCACACACTTTTTGTGCTTGACACTATTGTCTTCCATACTCCACCATTGCTTTTGAATAGGATTTCATGTGGAAGAGTCTCTTCTCTTATTCTATTTTTCCAAAACAAGATTAGTTTGTTTTTATATATGAGACACTGAAGTAATAGAAATGTGCTGGCAGTATTGCAAATATTTATTTTGCAAAGAGCTTCCCAAGCACTCCTGTAACATGCTCATGCAGATCATGAGCTACAAAGAAAACCTCTCTGAAAATATTAATAATCTTCATATAATACTATAAACTTCTGCATGCTTTAGCATTATGTTCATTTTAAATGTTGCAGCTCAATAGCAAAACCCTCATAACATTTCCAACTTTTCTATTACATGTATGAGGAAGGAAGGGAAGCAGAATTAGTGTGGGTGGGGGGGACATTGCTGCTAAATCCATCCTTTGGGAACCCACACCGGAGGCATGTCTGTAGACAAGTAAGATGGCAGGACTGTATTAGAACCGGTCCTGGTGCTGGTCAGGACAGGGTTATTAACTTTTGCAGTAGCCAGGGGGAACATGTCCAGGACCCAGAGGTTATTCTGTACCATGTCAAGGGAGGGAAAGGGATTCTCTTCCAGGAAGAAGGGGTTGTTTCCAGTCAGGTAAGCAGGGAGCAGCTCGGTAACACCATTCCAAATAACCACGTGTGAATTGTTTTGCCTATCTTGTACACTTTGTTATTGGTACTGTAGCTGTTACTGTTTGCTTTCTTATCTTACTGTTGTTTCCAGTAAATTGTCCTTATCTCAACCTGGATCTTTACTTTTTGTGCCTTTAATTCACCTCTCTGGCCACCGGCAAGGGGAGGGGGAAGTAAGTGAGCAGCCAGTGGTTTGGAGAGTCTCAGCAGTAGCACTAAGCTGGGGAGTACCACTCCTAAACAACAAGACAGCTCTAACCAGCTGAAGGTTTATGTGTTTTCAAAGGGTAAAACCACAGATACAACTAAAGCCCAAGACATAGGTAGAGATATAGGGAATATTTTTATTATGCACACACAATGCTATATAGAAATCTCAGTGACCTTCAAATTCCTAAGCTATTTATTCAGGAGGAGACTGGAGAAGTACAATGTTTCACCCAGTCTAACAGCATGGTCTCATCCACCAGTACAGCTACATCTTTTACTATCATGTAGTGTCACACTTTATTCCTGTCCTGAACTACTTTCCTAGAGCAACATACACTGAACTTTGGGACGAAAACCAAAACGGCAAGATGAACAGATCCCAGCAGACAGAAAGGCAAAAGAGAATACAGCAAGATGCACAGCATCAAGTACATCAACTTGACTAGTGCACTATACTGTAAATACTTTTCCTTCTATTTTCCCATGTGGGCTCCTCTGGCTTCAAAAATCCTTGTTTTGCAAAATGCAAAGTTTTAGAGAAGCTCCCATGTAACTCTGAATAGTACAAGACGAGTTTTTAGACTGTAGAAAAGAATGTCACAATGTACAGAATGAATAGCTGGTAGAGTCAGAAAACTTTTCAATTGCTCACTTGACATAGCCAAACAGTTAAATAATATTTAAATAGGGGGAAAAAAGGTGTACGTGGATAGGAACATGTGATGGAGAGCAACATGCTACTGTAGCTGACACAGAATCTGTCCCTGTTTAACACTCAGTGTAATGTCAACTCTGTATTTGAACACTACTTAAACAATCCTCTAACCAAGACTTACAATGTCCAACTACAGTGTTCCCTGGGAAGACAGATGCTAAAAAAAATTACAGCACACTCTTGTTTTAGTTAAACACACTCCTGAGAAGCAAGAGGAATTACAATCTCTTTTCCTAGTAACCAGTGGCAGCTTAACAGCAGAACTCAAGTAATAATCTTTTCCAGAGTACCACTGAAACCATAACTTCTCTATTACTTGTATAATTTGCTTTTTGGAACCAGTTTTTTAGATATTAACTAACAAAGTAATTTTGATACAGTTTTCAAACAGCTCCTTGAGCAGAACAGTCTCTTGAAGTTGTATATAACTAGCTTGATATTATCCTCTTTGTATTCTGTAGGTACTTCAATTATTTGAAGTTACACTTAAAAGACAGCTCTGGCATACATTATTATAGAGAAGTTTATTTGCATCTGCTATAGGTACAATTTTTGATAAAAACTTACAGGGTCTGAAAAATTAAGTTATAGTATTTTTTATCACCTTTTTATCACATGACACCAAAAGTACCTACTATAACTTAGAAGTTATTGAACATTGGGCTGAAAGGCAGATACTAAATCACTCGTTTTCTATTTTTACTCTATTGAAATAGAGTTAAAAACTGTGCTTAAATGTGTATCAAACTCTTATCTAACTACATTCTCAGAAACATCTAAAGAAATGAAAACTAAGAGAAACTTACAACATTCGTTGCTTTAATTTATTTTTCGGTCGTCCAATAGGTTTTGCATATCGTCTCCTTATTTGTGCAGCTTTCTCATGAAGCAGCTTTCTCCCTTTCTTCTTTGGTCTACAGACCTGGCAAATCCACATCCCTATATAGAGGAAAAAGAGTTTAGTTGTACACAGATGTGTACTGCAGATGTGTACCAAGATACATACCAAGTATACACAAGGTCAGCAAATTATCTCTTGCATAGGACATAGGAAAGGCAAAGTGGACAAAAAAGTGATCCACCTCTATCCATACTCTGAAATTTTTAAAAGCAAAGTGCTCATGCAAGGGGAGAAACAAGAGGCAAAAAGGATCACAGAAAAGATTATGCGCGATTAGGTTCCTAGAAGAATTTCTGTTCTAGCTTGTCCCTCCTGATACTATCTAGATCTTCCTCCAGACACAGTTAAGACAGGGCAAAAATTTACCTGTGTGTTACACAGCCACTATATACTACACAACACCTAGGTATATTTGTTTTAATACACAACTTGAATTTAGTATCCTTTCAACATTAGACAGCCACATCTAAACACTTATTGTAGGTAAGGCTGGGGACTGGGAGGGAGGAACTGATGTAACTTTAAGATTAAATAGGGAAAGCCATAAAGATGTAAAAGTGAAAGTGAGAGGTGCCATAGGTCAAATCTAGAGATTAGAGAAACCGAAGATAAATGCATTTTGTTTTGTTTGTCTCCTACAAAAGGCATGAAGAGTCTGTTCTACATATTCCAAGGACTTCTTTGCAGTGTATATACTTCCAGCATTTAAAGAGCCTAAAACTTCACCTTCAATAACTGGGCAACAACTCATTACACAGTGAATTCATCTGGTCAGCTATATGCAGACCTTTATTATTTTTCTGAGGAAAAAACCCCTCATATAATAACAAATAAAAATTGCCTTTGATATGAATGAAATCATACTATTTAGCATTGAAAAGAAAAACTAAAACAGCATGCTCAAGAGGCTTTGGCCACCTAATACAAAATTGAAAATGAAAGTATTTTCATGGAAAGGATTTTTAAGATCACCTTTTGGCATTCGGGACAGTGGCGGGTCACAGCACTCCATGTGGAACCCTCGATCACAGGAGTCGCAAAAAAGCATGTTATCCTGGGGGGGGCAGGGATGAGAGGGTGGAGAAAAGGAAAAAAGAAAAAAATATTTAATACAGCATTGCTTGAAGTTGTACATCAATTATTTGTACTTGAACATGTGCTAATTATAAAGCTTCTATAAAAACAAAGAAGAGCCAAGTAACACTGAACAAGTAACTTACTGCATTTTTGCCTTGGATCCTACAGGCGCTGCATGTCTTGCATTCAATGCACTGCCACCTCAGGGCCTTCACATTTGTTGTCAACTCAGGACAGAATTTCAAACATGATGGATGTCCTAAAAAACACCAAAATGTTATTGAGAGCTTGAGATCTAAGATTGGTTAGATGGAGTTTGAAGTTCAGCAGGATGTAGCCAGCATGACCAGAACCCTGCCAAGCACCAGCTCCTTTCAGAATTTTGTAACACATTATTTAATTCATCTACTTCACACAAATATAGAGTAATTGTCATGAAGACTGGTAGAAAATTGACGTCTACTGTAACTGACACCAGTCAATGGTCTATATAAACACCTAAAATTGAACTTTTTATTTTCACTAGATTATTTCCATAGCATATGAAACTGTCATTGGTTCTGAAAAAAGTATATTTATAAATCTGACCACATTCTCCTTTCTTAGCAATACAAAATAAACAGAAGAAATCTTTAGATAAAATTGCATTAGTTATTTTTCTAACTATACTAAGTATCTACCAGAGAAACTGAATAGCCAAACTATATACATTTTTTTATTTCAACTTATTACTTAATTATACACAAAGAACAATTTCACAGTACTAAAAACAGAAAAAGCAAATCTGGCAATTGGCATAAAGAAAACAACACAAGGTTTAAATCGAGGGGGTGGGTGTGGAGTAGTTGAACTACCACTCCCACAAAACACAAAAATTCCTTGGCAGGACCATCCTCTTTTCACAGCATCCTTGAAGGCCTACATGACTTTTCCAATTAACAGAAGATAGCAGACAACTGAACACATCCAACACCTTAGGCAATACTGGCAGTGATTTTTTCATGTCTTCAACAACCTCGGAGTGTACCCTTAATCCAGAAAAGATAAAAGCACTGCTATATAGGAAGGGATAAGCCTTCCCAGGGAAACACTTTATGATAGTATTATATTCAGAGATTATCTATCAAGAACATAAACACAGAAGAGATAAGAATCCCTGATTCAGAGAGAAGAATCCCTGATGCCATGCTGCACTTAGAGATGGCTGCAGTGATGTGGCATGCATCAAAGGTGCTTTCTTCTCACTGTCAAGAGTTGGGATGAGTGCTTTCTTCTAGGTAATGGTGTAAGTCACAGTGATTCAGACTTTCTCCATTGACTCTCCATTGTTTCTCAGTACAGGACTGAGCTATAACACCATAAGCAAAAATAAAATCTAATCTACGAGGATTTGCAATTTTTGTATTCTAATGAGGCATGAAAAAATGGCAAAGACTGATGGAATGCAAAAGCCACACAAATAAGTGACAATTTCAGATTTTACTTCCTTTTATTCTATTTGTCCAAGGCCTAAAACATTTTATTGCTAAACTTGGAAAGACAACTTGAATTGTGTGTTTTCTGAAAATAAAAAGCAGGGATATAATCTATTACTATCAATAATAAATTCAAAGAATAGCTTCAGAAAGATATTGAAAAAGCATAACCATTTCATCCTTAGCACACAGTTTAAGATATACCAACATTCTTTGTGCTTAAAATTGAGCATGCACTTTCAAGAGCATGACAAATATACTATAACTGCAGAGATGAGTTCAATGAGATACTGTTCCTTTCAATGAAACCCCCTGGAGAGGCTGATATTAGTAATCAATATCACATAAAGACTTATTTTATCAACTATGACTTAACAACTCTATTAACACATTAAAGCATAGTCATAAATCAATCACTTCCATGTAAGTATATTTAATTCCAGTTATCTACGCTGCACAGAAGTGATTTATTGCAAGAAGCAAGTAAGTTGCAGCTAAAATTGTTGATTTTAATTTTAAGTAAATAACTGTGATGTATGAACATATGAAACATCCAGTCTCACTGGCTGGTAACCACTGGTTGAACAAATTAAGTGTAGCTGTGTAACTTTTTATCTCTTATCTACTAATAGAACATTTCTCATTCAAGCAATTACACAGCTTATTATATTTCTTTAAGCGCTACATTCTATTATTAGACAAAAATTCAATAAAAATATTCCACTGGTACTACATATGAAAATTCTGTCTGCAATTCCAACTCTTTGAGCCACAAGTAACTGGAACTTGAAGGGTGCAAATGGGAACCATCACTATGTATTTGCCATGTTTTTCACTGTCTTTTCTAGGTATGCACAAGCAGAGACAGCCCAGAAACTTTCAGATTTCAAAATACCATATGTTATTGTTCTCTAATAGCTGATAATAGTCAGTTTAAGTTACTGTGCCCATCATTGATTTTACAGCTATTTATTTTTTTAATTTAAGAGTTGAAAGAAAACATGTTTTGGGTTTCCAAATTTGCAGTATTTAAGCCCTAACTAACCTAAACTGAAATTAAAAACATACTATCTTCTCCATATCCAGAAGCTGATAAAACTTCAAAATGTTTCCAACACTAGTTTTAAGTGTTTAAATAGGTAATTTCTCCTGGTTCCACCATGTTTCTTTTAAAATTCAGCAGCATCAATATTTTAACATATCAAACAAGTTTACCAGATACTGAAAATTTATACCTTTATAAGCTCAAAAATTTCACCAGGAATACACACAGGCCTAGTTTAAAATGAAACATTTCAAAATTCATTCATCCATGTTAGAAATGGTTAAGATTAGTGATACACTGACGTGGCAGAAATAGGAGAGACCAGGAAGTCAAAAGTGAGGGTCTCATTCCTTTGTGATTGAAGGCAATTTCTTTAATCTGCCCACTTTCATGTCTTCCTCACAAAGCTTCCTCACAACTCCTTTATTCATTAAAGGATTAGAGGAAAAAGCTAGTCTTTTAAAACAAGCATTAGATCAGCGACTACAATTAAACACAGTGCTAAATTAGTTATGCTAATATCTCCATATATTTTTAACTTTACCACAAATGCTGGGAACTACTATATAAGATAATTCACCAAAAAAACACCAAACTCTCAACTTGTGCCTGATAACCTTTCAGGCAGAAAGTGTTATTATTATTTAGGGAGACTTTAGCTATGAGCAGAGATGGTCAGTGCACTTGTCTTGGGGATGTACCAGTTTTTTCTACCTGCAGGTTTCTTAGCAGTTCCTTTTATCCAACTAGCCTAATATCCTTATATTGACAGCAATAATGATGACAATTTCTATATTCCTTTATTACTACAGTATACCTGAAATCTCATTTAGAAAGTAATCTCTGCCCAGTTATTTCCAAACATTTTCTGTCCCTATTTCTCTTGACCTGAGTCCAGTGTCTCTGCTGCTCTGCTCTACAGCCTCCTCTACCCATCTTTGATGGGTAACCCTCTTGCCTCCTCAGGATAACACACAATTTGAAAGGAGAGTACCCATAGGTATTCTACTTTTTGCTATTTTCCCCCTTTTAAAAACTATTATAATACTCCAGTCACTCAATTTTCCCCCTCCTCATTCTACAACTTCAAACCCTTATGAAAATCTGTCAGCAGCAGCTCTTTAATTGCTTCTGCACATCTTGTTTGGAAAAATAGAAGCAGAGTTCAATTCCAGTTCTCAAGTGTATTGATTTTTCAAAATCAAGAGATAGTGAAGAAGCAAGAGAGGGAGAAAAGAACCCACCAACACAAAACCCAACCAAAACCAAGAGGAACTATGTCTGCTTTTGTAGTGGGACTTGTTTTCTCACATCTGACATCCCTCATCTTACTTCTTGAGAAAATCCTCTGTGCCAACTGACATAGCAGTACATTTCATTTCTACTACCCAAATACTTTTTCCTCCCAAATACCACAAAAATGTAAATGCAAGTTTCTGCTTTCAGAATGGAAAAGCACTACCTGAAAAGACAAAAGTGACTTGACACAAAAGCAAAAAGAGAAAACAGACATACCAGTAGTGGGCACTGCAATTTAATCTCTGATCAACTGAACAATTTGCTTGCTGTGCACAACATGCAATTTCTTTTCTATTTGTTAGACAGCAAGACCAGCTTTGAGATACACTGCAATGTGCAAAATTACAAATCCAATTACAATAAAACTCCACTTGAGTGAAGTTTTGTTATTTATAAATTGCACCAAAATTGGTTTTTATTTTAGTTAGGCATCAGTAGCTAAAGTTTAACCAACCAGCAAACTGATTGGCAGTCTCAGCATTTCATTCCTTATATCTAATACATCTGAGGAACTAATTAAAGATAATTTAGTCTTAATGAGGCAGAGAGAATGTATTGGTGTTAATTCAAATAGAAGCTGATCCATGAAAGTCAAGACTTCCAGCTCTAAAGTGTCTTAAGACCCAACAGGGAATTATTACACAACAGAAGAGTGGCTGATACCTAAGCTCACCTGATTAACGTAATCTCTGTGCACCAGAGCCTAACCAAGTATTAATTTTGCAAATATCAGAAAACAGATTTGAAAATAAAGGAGACCGGTAACAACTACAGGAAGACAATTTAAAATTTATGAGGTTTGCTGTTGCACACTGGGTTTAAAAAGTTATTTTCTTATTTCAGAGTGTAATAATTGGCTAAAATATACTAAAAAATACTCTGGCTAAAATACAAAGCAACTATCAGGGTGACAGATTAAAAAGCAGACACGCAATAAAATATCCTGATTAACTGAAAACATGTTTTTATCCATACTGTTTTGTGTTTACTCAAGCACTGATGTAGTCTGTCCTGGGTACTGCCATAGCTACCATCAGCATACCCACAAAATGATGATACTCAGACTCCAGATTTACAGAATATCCAGAGCTGGAGGGGACCTGCAGGGATCATCAAGTCCAACTCCTGGCCCTTCACAGGGCATCCCCAGGAGTCACACCCTGTACCTTGAGAGCATTGTCCAAATGTTTTTTGAGCTTTGTCAGCCTTGGTGCAATGACCAGTGCCCTGGGGAGCCTGTTCTAGTGCAGAAGTGGGGACAACAAGTCCCCTGTTCTAGTGGGGAGGTTGTTCTAGCGCACAACCACCCTCTGGGTGAAGAAGCTTTTTCTCAACCTCCCCTGACACAAGTTCAGGCGGTTCCCTCGTGCCCCACACTAGTCACCACAGAGGAGAGAAACACCTGCATTAGGAACAGCCACAGAGTGTGCAAGAGCTGCTGCAACACACAGGAGTAAGGTACATGTGATCAGTAGTATCATTATCTTGTGCCTGACAAGCAACAGACTGTCCACCTGCTGTGGTATTTTACCTGAATTAGTATCCAAATCCCCTCCAGAGTAACACAATTTTATTCAAAAGTGAGCTAGATACACAAGATGTACAGCAGCAAAGACTGCCACATTAGTCTTTATTACTGTGATTATTCCTCAGCTTCTGAAACGCTGCAAATCTGTGCAAGCAAAATTCTTGATCATCCGATGTCACAATGGAAAATGAGTTTTCAGAGCCAACATATATCCCAAACAATAACTGAATTATTCTATTGTAAAAGTGTGTTTTTTCCCCTCTTAATTTACTCAACAGATATATACTTAGACATAAAGATGTATTCATACTTCTCATTTGTAATTAACCTAATTATACACATGACAAAATTCTAGATTAAAAATTGAAAAACAAACCAAAACAACAAACAAAACTAAGAAAAAAAACCCAACAAAGTCTTTCAGCTTCCTGGGTTCAGTTCTCCATTTCTCTTTGTTCAAAGAGAGGATAAGATTCACAAGTTTAAAATATTTTTTAGAAGACATATTAAAACAAACATTTCTAGTATTTGTAAATTCAGCCAACTTACCACTGCTGCCACAATCTGCACAAGACAAGAGCTCTTCTGGTTTTTTTTCACGATTTGATTCTTTTGTTCCCAAGCAAAAGCTGCATATCGGGATGGGATCAGCTCGTGGCTAGATTTAAAAATAAACAGACAGTTAGCTAACAAAAAAAACCCCAAACCAAAACCCACCAGTCTCCATGGCTTTTACTTGGTATTTTGTTGTAACACATATTAATTGCCTAGGCAAGTGTCCACTTGACTAACTTTGTTACGAAGTTTTCATCTTAAATTTCATAAACTTTAAATTGGCCCATAATAAGCCACTCTTTATTAATCCATGTAAATATCTCCAATACAAGAGTAGAATTAACAAAAACAAGAAAAAATTAGAACTTGGGACACTCTTCTTGTATACACAACTGCAACTCCAGAACATAATCACTTGTTCTTCAAATTCAACAGTTCTCAAAGATCAAGATGTAAACTACCCTTTATTACAGACTAATATAGCTCCTTTACACAAGAAAACAAACTTAGTAAAAATTCTCAAATTCAAGACATATTTTATTACTTGGAAATCCAATACAACTCACACCTCCCTCTGAAACTACCATTTTAGGGTAAAAGCACTGGTTTTAACAGATCAAGAGTTATCCATTACAGTTTTTAAGGGTATTCTTGTGAAGAAATTAGTTCCATGATGATATGCCCTTATATCAAAACTACTTTTAGATTATTAAGCTTTATGATTATCTTAAGTCAAGCAGCATAAAGAATACTGACACCAGGAAGGTTTGTCCTAGCCATAGAAGAGGAGCACACATAAACCTACTTCCATATAAACACACCCTGACACATTCTACTTTTTCTGAAAACTTAGTCCTCAGAAGTTCTGTTGACTGTTCAACTCTTCACAATCCAATTACTGAAATATTGACATACTTGTATACTCCAAAAAACACAGAGCTGAAACTCCTTGTAAGTAAAGAGATGTGTGCTCTCTTCCATCATCTACAAAAGGGAACTACTGTCACCTTCTTACCACCAATAGGAGCAAATACCATCTGCAGTCTTTTGTCTTACTAAGGTCTCCATTATTGATTATATGGTTAGCCAAAACATTAAATTGGTACTTGGATAAAAACAATCGTTTAGAGTAATAAAACAGACAGCTTTCAAAAATGGTTGTTCTTAAAAAAAAAAAAAAAAAAAAAAAAGCATTATTGGTGTTGTCAGTTTTAGAAGGATGACATTGAATCAGATCAGTAGTTCTATAGGTGGGAAGGGTTATACCAATTACTTGCAGGACTTTTCACTTGTTCAAAACATATAAATATATATATGTATAAGTATATATAAATAAAATAAAATAGAATTATTTAGTTACTATTCTTGCCAGTCAGATATAATTCACCAGATCTTTCCCATCATTTTGCTTTTATCAGATATGTCACTGGAGCAAAATGATATTAACTAAATGCCAAAATACACAAACCAGGCCAATAATCAGCAGTAGAAAAAAGGGTCCAGAGCTATTCAAACAGATTTTTGCAGCATTGTGTGGACATTTCCTAACTGCTACTTAAAGTTTAAAGTTTAATACAGATAATTTAAAAAGACAGATTATTCTTTTAGTGGAATCCAGTAAAAATCTCCTCTTGGCAACCATACCATTCTCTTTCACTTCGATGTAACAGTGCTTTACCCATTTCAAACAGGCTTGTGCTGATAAATAATTTACTAAGCTTCACATATCATTCAAATCCAGGTCCACAATCTCATCTATCTTTCCAAGATATTTTTTTTGCTCTAGGAAAAGACATGGCCATTAGCCAACATTCATTTACTTCCCTATTTCAAACATGCCCCTACCCCCCCTTCTCTTTTTTCTGAAGGTAAAATAAAGGACAAAGGTTGTTGGCAGTTCAGGGCTACAAAGACTTATGTTCCCATACCAAAACCAATCACAAAGAGCTTGCAAATCCTATCACTTCATACACAAGTTTCCAAGAAACTTACAGGCTCCAGTATATTCTTCGAAGCCATTTACGTTCATAACTGTATTACAGGGTCTGTTCTCTCAGCTACTGAAAGAATACACACGCACTCCTGTCAGCACAGTAAACAAGAAATCATCTCAATTTGCTTTAGCTTGCACAGTCGAAGCAAACCTGAATTCATACTGATAGTATTAGTTCTGGCTCACAACTGTCTCAATTAGCATAAACTAAGGGATTTGGGGGTTAATTTTGGGGGGCGTGGGGGGGGGGGGGGAAGGTGCATTTTCTTAGCTGTTTATTAACAGCAGCAGAATGTAGTCCAAACAGCAACGCACCTCCTACCTTAATCAAAGGGAACTCTAAGAGAAATTAATCTATTTTTCTAATTGGTAGTTTATCTTCTAAAATATAGGAATCACGTGTCTTTTGAAAAACAATGATTAGTCTTCAGGAAGGTTAATTCCATTTCATCTCCTACAGGAAGGAGTTCTATTCAAGTCGGTTATTCAATACTGCAGTATTTTGTACCAGATGAACCAGTAACACTTTTTGTGTTAATATTTAATATTAATATTTGTGTCACAAAAGCTTTAGGAATATGGTGTCTGCTCTTCACACAAGGGAGGTCTGAATAACTCTTACTCAGTAACACACTATTGCTTCAACAGAGCTAATAAGCTGAGAAGAATGTTTCATCCCTTTAATTTTGCAAAGGTAAATGACAACTTGCAAAACAATTTCGTTTGCTAGGTTACTAGAAGCTGAACATTCAAATTTAAAAGAGTGCCTTGTTCTAATAACTGTATTCCCAACTGCAGTAAGAGTAAATTTACACAAAATTCATCCCTTATGCCAAAATACATTCAGAAATTGAAGTTTCACAAAGAGCAGTCAGGAAAGTGGATTTAAAAAAAAAAAAATAAAGCTATACACACCATGGAGCAATAGCAGACCACCAACTCGGCACCTCTAAACAGGCTGGGTTTTTATTTTACTTTCCAAGGAGAAATTGAACTGTATTTATTTAAGCCTCACACATCCAAGTGCCATAGTCAATCCCTTAAAACATCATACATACAACAAACTGCAGTCCATCAATCCTCTAAATAGTGTTAAAACCATGTACTGTATGACAATATTGTAGCACCAAAAGTCACCACCAAAATCCAATTTCACAACATTTATCATTTCAAAATTATTTTAAACAATAATTGATTGTGATTATTCTAACACTTGAAACAGTTTTCACTAAAACTATATGAACGTGTGTACACTAAATTTTCTTTATAGCTTCATTACTTTAATCACTGAAGAACACAAGAATAAAAAACAAGTTTAACACAAGTTTGTGCTACAGATAAAAACTTAAATAAAAAATATTGGTTTAGTGCCTTCAGTAAGTGTTTTGTAATTGATCCAACTGAAAAAACCACCCCAAAGCCACCAAAAAACCACAAAGCATTTTAACTATTTGAATAGTTTACACATTGTGAAACATTAAGGACCACTATCCTTACAACTCACAGTCTTCTGCATTCTGACTGGTCCACAAAAAAAATCACGAATCATAGAATGGTTTAGGTTAAAAAAAGACAAAAAACTAATTTCAACAGCCCTGGCATGGGCAAGGACACCTTTCATATCATCACTAATGTAGAAGTAACAACATAGTGATAGCATTAGTTAAACTAATGCAGTGTCCATGTTTAAGCAAAGATTTAGAAGTCATTTATGCAACCAGTAAATTATTTTGTTTATTTTAATGACTCACAGCTATCTATTCTGAGAAACTAACAGGCTTTGCCCCTGCACAAAATCAATCCTTGGTAAAAAGTCAGCTGGACTTGTGTTACCTTATGCCAGAACTTGTCTCAGAACTACAGCCCAAAGTAACAATTTTTTCCAATGTAGTTGCTGTGCTTGTGGAATTTATGTGCTTATTTGATTATATTTACAATTACTATGAAATTTTTAAAAGCATGTAGCATGTTCTAACATCCCATCCCCAAGAAGTCACATTAGGTCCTGAAAAGTTTTATTTTACTTTATTTTTGAGTATGCAAAGTTACCTAAAACTATAAATCCCATTCAGAGCAAGAAGATTCCTATTTGCATTGCTATAGCATTCTGAGGTTTTAAACAGATTGTCTAAAAACTGTTAGGCATTAGCTATGTACACACAATTACAGTCTTAAGTGTTATCTCATTAAGTGTTACACACACATTAAAAGAAATCAAAAGTTTAACACACACTCCCAAGAAATTTGACTAGCAAACCAAAAACCTCAACTGTTCACATTTGCAACTGCTCAATGCCTTCTCAGAACCACCTCACCATCATCCAACTACCTGCTAGAAAACACATCCTTATGCATGATAGCCAAACATTAGATCTCTTCTATCCTAGGAACAGAAACAGTATGTAACTAATTACAGGGTTTCTAGGACAGAGGGGCATATTTTACTGAAAAGTGAAGCTTCCACGACCTTCAATACAGACCCACTGTCCTGGTCCCAGTCTATTTACAGCCTTAGGAAGGACAGCAGCAGCAAGCTGGCTTTCTCTGAATACCAACATTTTCACCAAGTACCTTCGAGGGCTATCTGCACTTCTTTTTCTATTCTTTTTTGTTTTTACCCTGATCTGAAAAAAAGAAAAAAGTCTTTGAACAAGAAATATTGCCAGAAGCATCTCTAAATACTGTTTAAAAAAAAAATTTAATATTGAAAAGGAAAAGCTTCATCAGCAACAGGTACTGATTTCTGTCTCAGCTACTGAAGCAGCCACTCTTGGTCCTAGGCAAGACAAGATTCTGTGAGTACTTCCAGCTGCAATCCTGTTCCTGCATCCATTCTGTTTGTGGAAAAAACAGTTTACTTTCCATATCTGAAAAAAACAAAATTATGTTTCAGGAACGGTATGTTTAATTAAACTCCAGATTCTAAAACCAACTTGCTAACTATCCAGTAGCTCCCATGTTAGTCCTACAGGCCCACAAAGCATGGTAAACAGTACACACTAACTCAAATGATGGCAAACACACTCTGACAGGCAGAAGTGTGGAAACATTACACCTGCTACAAACCTTAATGTAACAGCTATGCATTCAAAGAGCACAAAGCAAAGGCCAGTACAAGGGCAGCTCCAGAAAGAGAGAACTGACCAGGCTGTGAACTTTCTCTATTACACTTTTAAATCAACTGCATAAATGGTGTGTATTGAGGAATGACTAGAGTCTGAAACTTCTCTTCCCCCCCCAAGATCATGATCACTGCTAGACTGCAGGTTTGTGTGCTTTGTTTGGTATAAAACTCACTCCCTTACTACACAGTGGCTTTGTGCCTTTCTCTGCTCACATCGCCCTCCTGTACTTTGAAAGGATATCTCTCCAAGGGCATTGTGATATACAAGGTAACCATCAGAGATACCTAGAATTATGCAAAAAGAGTAAATTTAAAACTCTTCATGTCCTCCTGGATTCACACATCCCAAAGCTATCTAACTGCAAGAGTAATACTAGATTAGCTTAGGCTTAAGTAGCTGCACAGAAGCCAACCTGCAATCATATTTCATTTGTAGTTTATGTCCACTGAAAATATTACAAATTCCATTTTCTGTTGAAAAACCACAGCCCAAAGCAATCACAGATGACATCTAGAGAAAGGTGTAACACAGCAGCTCAAAAACACAGCTAATACAGGTGAAGCTGTATTAATACAGCTCTGGAGGCTCAGCTCTCATTTTCAACAGAATAAATATAAAGCCTCTACACTTAGAGAAGGGAGGCTTTCCAACTATAACCCAAATTCAACGGACACACAGAATTACTGAAGTCAATCTAAAAACCTTTGGATACTGTACACCCTGCTACTTTATCTGTCAACAATCTCTGATACTTTACCTATTTAAACTGTATCCCTTCTGTGATCCTGCATTAATTTCTATATGTCATGGTTTAACCTCAGCTGGCAACTAAGATCCACACAGCTTCTCACTTATTACCCCCACATGGGGATGTGGGGGAGAATCAAAAGACTAAAAGTGGAACTCATGAGCTAAGATAAAGACAGTTTAATAGCCAAAACAAAACCACATACACAAGGAATTGATGCACCAGTGCCCATGGCAGGTGTTCAGCCATCGCCATGAGTTGGGCCCCCTTCTCATGCAACAGTTACCTGGCAAGACAAACACCATCACCCTGTGCTGGTGTACCCCATTGCCGCCTTCTTGTTCCCACTATAAACACTGTGAATAACATTTGATGGTGTGGAACATCCCTTTGGTCAGCTGGGACCAGCTGCCCTGCCTAGGTAACCTCCAGGATTCTTGAGCACCTCCAGCCTCTTCACTGGCAGGAATGTGTGAGAAGCAGAAGATGCCTTGACCCTGTGTAAGCACTGCTCAGCAATAACCAGAACTATCCCTTTGTTGACACCATTTCCAGCAAAAGCCCAAGATAACATTATTTTATTTAAACAAAATAATACTCTGCCCTAGTCAATAACAGCACACTGTGGTAGCACCACAGAAGAACACAAGCTTTTCCCTCCTGAATGGGAATTAATCTGCTTTTGAATTTGTAGGTTTCCTGCTTTGGTCCTGCACCTGGGACTAAACAACTGAAAAAATGTATTCACCTTTCCATTGTAATAGTAAGAGTGTTTTTAAATAAGTTCAGTAACCAAGGCTATTAATGTAACTGGGTTATGAAGAAGGTAATCCTCAAATGCACTCTTATGTGTTCTCCAATCTGAGATCAGAGCCCAGCTACAGAACTTGCTGCTACAAGGTACTTTTGCTTACCAGGTTATCAACAGCTCAAGCTGTAAATGCATCCTATATACACTGCAGTTTCCTGTTTGCATCTTCCTAAAATTCTGATGACCATTACCTATATTGTGTAAATATAACCTTTGGCCAAGCAGTCTTCAGCCTTCCTGAAAGTCTATCTTCAATGGTCTTGAAGTGAAAAGACTAAGGGGAAAAAGGGTATTTTAACACATTTCAACTATATTATTAATATCTGTGGCAATATAGCTCCTTCAGGAAATACATATCTAAGTTGTCTCTATCAAACACATGAAACTGAACAGACCATGCAACATTGGAACTGCATGCAGGCAATTCCACATTCAGCTACAATTGGGTTTGACCCCTTCTTTCACCTTCTGCAAGGTACCCTCGGGAAACTAATTCAAAACGCATTTCTAAATTAGACTTTATATAAAGATAACTCAGTTCCATTTCCTTGACACCTAAGACATAGATAACTTCTGTCTTCAGACTCATCTGAAAAGATTGAAATAATTCTTAAAATTTAAGAGGTTCCAATATTTTTAAATTCAAAACTTTATCCCTTCAGCTCCCTTACTTGCCTACTACAAGGCCAGCAACTGGTTCAAAATCTAAACATCTTAATATCCACTTTCTGGCTAAAAGACTTTTTTGTTTCTATGCCTATGTTTATTAAATTACACTCTTCAATCTGGCACACAAAGCAACCTCAAGTGTACCAACAACAGGCTTGTTTTTTTCATTTGCTGTCCAAATAGTCCATTGACTTCCACAACCAAAGTGAAATCACTACTGCAGATCATCCATAAGCTGTTACTCCTCACATACCTACCACTAGTCAAAGAATGCCACATCTTCCAAATGTCACCTTTTCACTTCACATAGCTCAATTTTTTTTCACCAAAGTAATGAGTTTTTACACTTGCCAACTCACTCAAAACTCAATTCTTTAAATCCATCTAAATGTCTTAAGAGCATCACACACTTGAAAGGATATCTCTCGAAGGGCATTGTGATATACAAGGTAACCATCAGAGATACCTAGAATTATTTGCCATGCACTCTTTATAATAAAAATTATGTCCTTCAAGTACAGTTCTAGGTATTCATTCAGAGGTAAAGTGCATTATGTATCTAACTTTCAACAATCCTGCTCATCACATGCTAATTTCCACAATGCCTTATCTCAGTTTCTTCATATGCTTAGGAGACTTCCAAACATGGTATCCACTGGTTTTTGTTACGTGTATATACAGTTGTTCAAATGGGGTTGCATTTTCCAGCTCCAAATTTTATCTTTTACTGCACGGCAACTAGAATGAAGCAGGGGATGCATGTTACCACAAGGTAAGCGTGGTGCAATTCACACACCATGATCACATGGGCATGTCAACTTCTACATTCTTTGGGGAAATGTATTGTTTTTACGCAGATTAAATCAACTCCAGTATGAAAAGCACATGCTTCATTGCTATGATATTATGTTTACTCAGATGTTTGTATATATGCATATTTTTATCCATAACTTATTACCAAAGTCATCCTACATAAATGCGTATAATGTTTGCAGCGTGGCACAGGATAATTATTAGTTGTCTTGATGCTAATTGCTCAGGGAAAATGTTTAATTGCATATTAAATTGATCATATGCATATTTTATCTAGTTTACTCTTTGGGGCAAATTTACTGTCAGCACAATCTAGATTTGAATAGCAGTATACTAAATACAGAAGCAGGGCTTTTTGAAACTGGGCTAGTGTCTGAAATGCAATTTTAAGTAAAACAAGCAGAGTCCTGTTCTACTCCAGGAGAAAGTAGGTGAATTTCTGCACGAAGTCAAGACATATCCTGCACAATTACCTCATGTAAGGTAAAATATTAGGGAAGGGAAAAATATTAGGACCAAAGCAAAATTATTAAGGCCACTAATTTCAGAATCTGATACAGGATTACATGAGAAATATTTCTTTAGATTTCTTCCACTGACAAGGAAATAAAAGCTTTAAATAGAGAACACATACATTTTGGTTTTGTTGTATATATTTTGGGTTTTTAAACAAAAAGTATTTAGTTTTAACTCATACATATAACTTGACATCCTTTCTGCTGAATTACAGGGCAAATGCAGTATAAATTTCATCACTGTAAGTAACACAGATAGTTCTCCTACCAAGGCCCAAGTAGTAGAAAAATGACATAGCTAAACTCATATTCTTATAGGCAACAAGAAGCAGCAGCTTGGCCATTCACCATTTGTTTTTTAGTCACCTAGTAAAAAACACCAGTACTAAGATATTTGTCTACCAGGTGAGCTACAGAGTACTACAAGTAATTAAAATCTACTTATTTATCTAATTATTCTTTTAAAAATGAAGTAGTCCTGGTCTCCTTTCTGAAGCAAGAGGATGTGGACAAACAGCTGATTAAATGCTAACAACTTCATTTTTTTCCCCTGACAGGAACTGAACTTTATTCTTGAGAGAAGAAAAGCAGTTTATTCAACAGCTAAGACACTGAAATCATTTGCAGGCATTTACCTTTACAAGCCATTGCCCAAGACACAAAGCCATTGAAAATCTGCCAGCTCTGTAAAGTACATACAGTGCTTTTTACACAAGGCTTGGAAGAGTAGGAGTTTTTTTGCTTGATCTTGTGCTGAAATCCATGGCAGAGGATAATAAAGGTGAATAGACACAGTAGCCCTGGACCCCAAGGAGTTACCTAAGAGGCTGGCACTTCCAACAAATGACAGATTGCTTTGTCAGTCTCTGCTTCTTTATATGTATAGATCATGTTCTATAGTGACATACTTCCAAGAAATCACACCCCCCCAAATCAAATAGCAATTTCATAATTAAAAACCCAGATCACTGTAGGTCATTTACAAATAGAGTAAAATAATCTCCCTTAGAATATAATGAAACACTGCTAACTAGCCATGTGATGTAAACCAGAGCTCGAACAGCTCAGAACAAAGCCAGTAAACATTTCACAGAAGACCAGTTTTTCTTAGAAAGGCTTTCAAGTAGGCCTATTATATAAAATTAAATGAAAGTCTCTTGAAGGAAAGAGGCTTAAAATTTGCCTTAACTATTACATTTAAGCTGGGGGACTGAGGGGGAGGAGGGGGAATTAAAAAAAATTATTGCAGCAACTTGTATTGTGTGGCTTGTAGAAACAAATCCTGTGAGGCTCTCAAGCATTGGTTTCAATTTATCTTCTACACCATTTCCAAGTATTAAAGTCTATGAAGCCCATGAGGCTATTCTTTGTCCTACCAATATTATTAAATTGCCATGCTACTCAAGGAAAACATACGAATTCTAGCATCAGCATTTGTGCAAAAAGACAGGAGAAAGGTCATAACAAAGTTCATTAAGTGAGCAGCTTGTTGACTGCAGTTTCATGAGGGATTTTTGAACGTCAAAGGCAGTTACAGTCTGCTTCAAAAGCAGCAACTGGACTGCTGATAGCCTACAGAAGGTGATAAGCAACTTCAAGAAAAAGGCAAAACCAAAGGAAAGAATGAATTAAGAAATCATCACTTAGCAAATCCATCTAACAGCACTCTTGGACCATACCCAAGTTTGCAACCAGATTCCTCCAGAATCAATCTCCTTTCAACTCTGACAGGAAGCAGTTCCTGTTTGCTTCTATCCAGTGAAAGACCTAACCAGTGAAGTAACCTGTACCTACAGCATCATCCACAGCTAAGGGCCCAGGCCATTAAAGTACAACTCTCACTAATAATACCCAAACTACTTCCACGGCACATTTTCTTTGCAGTGGAACTGCAAAAACACTTTGATCTAATTCCAAATGAGTGCAGGCCATAGTCGGGACAAGACACAGTGATATACTCATTAAAACACTGCAGGAATCTACTTCACAACAAAATTTTCTGTGCAAAGATGTTCCCCTTGCCTCTTCCTTCACACACAGGAGGAAATACGGTATCTTAACGGAAACGGACAAGCAGCAGGACAAGAGCTACCCTATATAATTCACCAAAAAGTCTTTAGGACTGGATTAGCCTACAAGACCAAAAGACAAGTAAACAACTGACTTTTACATGTCCCTTTTTCAGTTTATGCATGCACTATTCATCTATTTTAGCCCCAACAGATAAACACAGCAAAAATCTGATCATTGCAATGAAGCCTGCAATTCTGATCCCTACAGAGTTTGTATTTCAGGCTGCCATAGAGGCTAGTATGAGAAAAGTACCTTGCTTAACCACTCTGAAGTACCAAGTAGACAACAGATCCTGAGACACAACCAGAAGATTGATGATACCACTGTTTCTTAACAGTCTAAATAAAATTATTATTTACAACTCTTGTCTGTTTGTGCCTTAACTTTCCAGTATTTAAAATACTCACAACTAAGCATTTACACTTACACTGTAAGAAACAATGTCGTCAACTTGGTGAAAACAAAAAATTATATATGGTGTTTTTAACTGTAAAGCTGGTTTAAATGAGTAATTACATTTAGGATGGGCAGAGTATCTCCCTCAAATTTCTGAAAAGCAAGGATTTATGAAACAGCACTTCAGTGATGCACATCAGAAGTTTTAAAAAGGACAGAAAAAGTTTTGAAAGCTACTTGTCTAAAATATGATCACTTCAATAACAGGCTATTAAGACCTCTCTACAGCCCAACACACAGAAGATGCCTTCTCTTTCTCTACTTTGATGCTTACAATAAAACCTAGAGGTCTTCATTACTAAATAAATCAACATCTGAAAGGTTCAATATCTATACCTCGGATTTTTCAGATTGTAACCTAACTCCACTAGGATATCTTTATTTTTCCGGTGGAGGGGAAGCAAGGAGAAAGTCCTGCAGCATAAATAACAGAGTAGATAACCAGAGAAAGTTCCCTCCAGACTTCAAATTCTGCTTGAGATCTTAACTCTACTGCCATGAGAGCTGTGCCATTCATGTCCATACTGTTCAGAAATAACATATCATTACCCCATTTTTTAACTTCTGGCTAATTTTTCTTTGAGTATGCTATTTAAAGGGTGCTCAGCTTTAAGCAAACAACTATAAATTTTACAATTTGGGAAAAAAGGAATACCTGCAGCCCAAGCTCGTTTCCTTTAAAAAATAATAAAAATATGAGGTTCACATTAAGTGACCAATAAAAAAGACATACATTTCATGTTCCAAATGTAAACAGGCAATGTATAGAATAGTTAATACAAAGCACTCTGAAGTTCCTTGATCTGACCAGAGTGCCTTCTACCCTTGCCAAATAAATAAAAAATATGATCTAGTTATTCCACACACACTAAAATAGTTTCATGATAGGCTAATTAATCATGAACATAACTTTTCAGACATTACATAATTTCACAGACTTGCTTGTAGCTCCTGCCAACAAAAACAACAGTTTGAATGAGAAATAAATCTACACTTGAAGAGAGATGACAGTGACAAAACATGACGAGAGTAGGAAAAAGAGGGGGGAAAGGAAGGGGAAAGTATTAATATCACACAACCCCCTGTATAACTTTATTACTCAAAACATAGCAAAGCTTAAAAGCCAAAATACATGAATCAAGCACCTGAAACTAACTTTTCACTCTAATCTTTCTTCTTTAAAATTACAGACTATTTCTGGAAATTATGTTTGATAAAATTTGAGAAACAAACCTAAATCACACAACTTATTCTGTGGCACTTAGCTGGGATCAGGAATCTCCTTGTAATAGCTGGGGGTTTATTTCTTGTTTGGGACACATCTAGGAGCACTCAGACCAAGCACAGACCACTTTTATATTTCAAAACACTCTCAGATCTGCATTTTCAACCTGCCAATAAATTAATACTTGATTAATAAACTATAATCAAGAAAGTGAGATATAAAGGAAGGCAAAAATCAATTTTTCTTGATAATGTACTTTTAATCCCCTTTGTAGGCCTCTCTGATAACAAATTCAAACCCCAAATGGCCAAGACACTCTAACTGGTAGTGTAGGACTATGCAGGCAGACAGAAGTGTTGATTTAGGAAGTCAGGGATTTCTACTGTTAGGAAAAAAGCTCTCAAAAGGTCCCTCCAAATCCTGTATCAGTGACAGCCCACATAATCTGCAGATTTATATTCCTTTTAATTGTATCACAGCAATTCAATGATTTAGTATTCATATGAGAACAATTACATACTCCAGTTATTTACTGGAGTAAAGTTCATTGTTCAAAGAGTGCTGAAAGACTGATGAGAACTAATAACTTGGTTACCTATCATGCCCCTTGCTACACTAAAAGCAAGGTGAAGAACATCTCTGTATCATAAACCACCAGGAGAGAAAAAAGCAGCTACATGCAAAAGCTACTGCTACTATTGTGATTCTGTGAGTGTTTTCTAAGAGCACCTCTCTCTCCCAGCTCAGGAGAAAGAAGCAGCACTATAACACCTCCAAAACATCAACTTCAATTATGAGATCTTTCATGCACTGACACCATTCTCCTTCACAGTAAATACAGATAATACCCATAGGTACAGGATGAAGTAAAGTATTTTCTACCTTTTTTTGCATCTTATTTTGTTCCAGAGGAAAGACATTACAAGAGTAATTCTACAAATTAAGACCTCTGTTCCCTGGGAGAACAGATGTTCCCCTGCCCATAATCATAGTTAATCACGCAGTAGTCACTATTCCAGCACTGCTTTCTAGGAAAAATCAACACTTTCACTACTCATGTGACCTTACAGAATTATAGAATGGTTTGGGTTGGAAGAGACCTTAAATATCATCTAGTTTCAACCCCCCTGCCACCAGGATGTGTGTATGTGCATGCGTGTGTTTCACTAGAGTACCTTGCTCAAAGCCTGGTCTTGAAAACTCACAGGGATAGGACATCCCCAGCTTCTCTGGGCAACCTGATCCAATTCTTCACCACTCACAGTAAAGAATTTCTTCCTGGTATCTAATCTAAACCTACTCAAACCCTTCCAGTTGAACCTGCTCCTAACTCTTTCAATTCAAAATCACTACCCCTTGTCCTATCACTATACTTTTGTAAAAAGTTTTTCCTGTAGGCCCTTGCAGATACTGGAAGGTGCTAAACCTTCTCCTTGGAGCCTTCTCTTCTGCAGGTGCAACAAGCCCAACCCTCTCAGACTGTCTTCATAGGAGAGATGCTCCAGCCTGCTGAGCATCTTCATGGTCTGCTGACCAACATTCTCTAGAGGATCTGCACTGCTTGGAGGGGAAAGGTGGAATGAAAGTATAATGGAATACTGAAGTCGCCAGCTGAGGGAAAATGTAGTCCCCATACAAACCTACACACACTCCTGGAAGCCAGTATCACTTAAGATGAATGACTTTTCCCCAAAATACCTCTGGTAAATCTTTTCTGGACACACCATGAAAGGAGACAAATTCAGTGTAAAAACATAAATTGATGTCAAGTCAGACAACAGGGAAACAGCAAATTAATATCAGAGTCCTGAACACTGACAAGGATGGAGGTTCAATGATCTCTGGGCAGCCTCTTGATTTTCTCAAGAATAATTCCTTGTATCTACCATCACAAGCACATTCTCTGAAAGCTTAAAATCTCTGAAGCCAAACAGAAATAAAGTCAACCAGCAGACTAATCACAATGATACCACCTAACAAAGTTGTATAAGATGTCAGAGCCACGTTGCAACTTTTGTTTATACAGGGGCATAAATCTCTTACTGCACTAGTTAAACCCACATTCCCCCACTTGAAATTTATTTCCACTACAATTTTGAACAATGTACTGGGGCGTTTTTAGAGCTTTCTTAAGTCACATTTAATTGAAAGCATCTACAAAGATACAAACAGCTGCTAGAATAATAATTCAATGAAGAGCTTTAGTTTCTGTTTTGGATATATATATAATTTTCCTCCTTTCACACTGTCTTTGGATAGCTGATTAAAGCATCACTGCTTATAAAAAAACTCAAAAAACTTATGGACTGCATTTTGCTCTTCCCACAACACTTAAATACCACTGAAGAGATCCCAGCACTTGGGAGCTCTGGCCCTATCCCTTGGAACTGAAGCTGAATATGCAGCTGGGCTTCCGTTCTGCACAGGGAGTCACTGTGTCACAGTCAGCATAGACATGTATCCTCCAAATGATATGAGGAAAAAAAGGAGAGAAGCCTACAGCACACTTGTCATCAAAAAGTGCCCGCTCAAAGTAACATCATAAATTAATACTAATTCGTTCTCAGCAGTGGCTACATCAAGAACTTTTCAGCTTAAAAATCTAAGTTTACAGAGACAAGGAACGTTCTCCCCACCCCAAACTCCCAAGTACACTGGAGACAAAAGTGAGAGGACTGTACAGCAATTGTTGAAGTGAAGAGTTTGTGGTACACTGCAATATAAAGCAGTTCAAAGTGATTGTTAGTCTTCATTCCATGGTTTAGCAGAGGTAAGCAATATGCACTCATCTATACTTGATCTGCTCAGAGATTACATCAAGTATCATCTCTCTGAAAGAACTTCACTGTTTGCCCTAGATATCAGGTTAGAACTTTAAAGTAATTCTAGAGCAATTCTACTGTTAAGACAACACACCCACCAACTAATACACTATTCACAGTTTTAGACTATACCACCTTGCTTTACTTCAAAAAAATTTAACAACTTTTCAAACTGACCCTTCTACTCGTTCAGCTTTGTAAGGAAGAATTTAAGGAGATGCCTTCATATTTTTTCAGTTTGAGAAGTGACCACCCGGCAACCAAACCCTTTAGCTTATTTGTAATACCTATTAGGTACGCTTAAAAACTGCATATGTAGTGCAAAGAAAAAATGATAAAAATATTTGGTCATGTGACTGAGGGCCAAGGAAGACACCAGAAATACCAAATTTCTATTTTGACCACAGTAGGGAAAAAAGGGAGTTCTCCAGTGTCCTGAAAATATGGTCCCAGGCCCAAAAACCATCCAGCACTTGTCTCCTACAGCGACAAATCCCTGTATACCTAGTTTATGTGGACAAAAGTACTGAAGTTGATCTTATGCTACTTGAGCAAGTAAAGTAACTAATGCTAGAAAGAACATTGCTACACACCAATAAATGTGTACCAGTATAAAGCCCATTAAACATTTTTAAAAACACATTTGTCCTTGAAATTATCTTTTTAAAACCATATGCAGCTCTTATACCTCCCCACTGCATGAAAAAAACTTCTGAAAATACTGGGTTATAAAAAAGGGGTTTGTCTGTATATTTACGTTACTATGTATGTGCAATCTAGGCTGAAAGTTAAAGTGCATCTCCATTTCACTCTGAATACTCCACCCACCCCCCCTCTAGGAAGGAAAACTGTAAAAAAGAATTTAAGGAACTGAAGGCCTTTGTGCAGTTTTCTGCCTTCTGAACAGTTTTTAAGCCTAATAATCAGTAGTTCTTCAGTTGTAGTTAGCAAAAGGAACAGCAGCAAACTCTTACCACTGCCATCTAAGCACCAGTAATCTAACCACAACTCAAAAGTTACAATATTTAATGATGCTAGAAATAAAGCAGCTGAATAACTTCTGTGAATGTCCAGGCTTAACTTATACCAAATTGATCTAATATAATGGTCCCCTAAATTACCCAAATACATACAAGTCGAGCTGGAGCAACAAAATATACAACTTGAGCAAAAGAGCAGGTTCATTTCCTGATTAGCATGGTGGCAGGAAAAAAGGAAAATGTGTATTTCACACAGGTGCATACACTTGAATTCTGCATGTAAGGCAAAGAAGGCAACTGCTGCAACCAGGTTCTGTTGTAATATCACAGTTTTGGTAGTGAGGACAACTACAGCCAAGCACTTAAATTGATTTGCCACTTCTAGTTTCTCAATTAAGTATATAATAACCTGATTACAAGATGTATAAAGCAAGACTGAAAGGTAAACATAAGACAAGATCATTCATGCTTTAGTAGTAAATTTAAGGGTAATGGCAGGGTGGCAGGAGAAGTTTCACTGTCAACATTAACCTTCCTGAAAGGCTATTACATCTCATAGCTAAGATAAAAGAGTAGTAGAGAAATAGACCAAGAGGAAATAGTGAAATAATGTTGCATAGAACGGGAATAATACTAACATCACTTTTGCCTCCATAAGCTTAGTAACATTACCTCAAATTGATGAGCTGCCCAAACTAAGTTATAATGCTGAAAATCCAAGACTGCAATGCTCTTGTAGGGCAAAGTTTGGACTTGTTATATCCTGAAGCAATCCCTATTCCCAAATCAAAAACAACAGTCTACAGAGAAGGAGGATGAAATTTGATATTTCCTAAAGTCTGACCTGCACACTTGTCTGCTTTGCCAGTATGATTTCTCTAAGTTATAGCTGTTGCTCATGTCTGAGGAAGGCTCAGTGTTCCACATCAAACAAAGAAATTGATATCTCCACACAGAATCTTTGCATGACATCTTCCTTGAAGTATGTGCCACTGCGTCTTTATAGAGTAAAAAATAAGTACACAGTGCAAGAAAAAAGTGCACCACTTAACCCTAGTACCACAACCCTAAAAACTGGTGAGACAGTGTCAAGTGTCAAGCTCAGTGTTGCAAACACAACCTTTTGAGACGCTGTCACCCCTCAAATCTAAGTCATGTTGGATCCCAGGTTGAGAAGGTACCAGGAACACAGAGGCACTGCCATTCTCCACTACTGATGTCAAAATGCTGGCTAAGCAATACACAGTGGCATTTTTAATAATGACTGGGGAATAGGACCCTTCCATCTATATTCAAGATGCCTTCCTCATTCCTTAAGGGAGCTGCCTTAGATGAACCCATAGAAAAGTAAAATACTTGAATGCAAAAGTCAAAGCAGACTCAAATCCCAGAAAACGTCAATACCAGCAGTGCCATTCATCCATGTTAGCCTGGTAGTATATGAGCAGACCAAGACCATTAGAAGACCAAGTGTTAGGAGATCCAGCTCAAAGCTAATATTCCACCCCACAATCACCCAAGAGTCTTCATTTCAGGAAGGAAAAGAAAGGAAGAAGTAAGTTACTTTTCCAAAGAAAAAGTAACACAATACGAATAAGCTTCGGACGTAACAGCAGGATGAGATGGGACTTAAACATGAACGGGCTTTGGCTCCAAAACATATTCAGAGGAGCTCAGTGCCAAACACAATCAGACACCAAAACATTGCAAGAGCAATGCCCCAACCCTCCATCAGTGAAAATACCAGCATTACTTCCAGTGCCCAGACTAGAGAGCAATAGTGAACAGGGAAATTAGAGAGAGGAGACTTACGTCATTTTACAGCTCTTTACATCTGTTGTGCAGAAAGATCTGGTTCATATTTATTAGCTGTATTCATTTAATGTAGATCTAAATAATAAAATATCTAATTTTTTTTAAGTATCATTAGCCTATTATTAGTTATACCAGAAAACCAGCATTGGATTCCCCCCATGCCACCTCCTCCCAGCAATACTCCACTTGATACTCATTCATCTCCAGGATTATCATATAACTACCAGTTTAAAGCTGGATCAATGTTTTTTCACTTCAGTGAACAATCTAATCAATAGCAACAAGGACATTCTGCTGTCAAAAGCAAGCTGCTGCTCGTGCTGCTAGTCCCCCCTGGGCTTGGTGTTACAGAACTATGTTAGATAGATCCTAGCACACAGCACTCAATGTGACACTGATCACTCTGTAGGCACAGAGCGAGGTATTGATACCAAGTACACAGCTAAATCAGCACAGCTAACTGCTGGCACCTTCAGAAAATAAAGCTGTAGTCATGACAAGCAGGTTGTAAAATTATTTGCACCTCCTACTGAGGAAACTAAACTAGTCTGATTTCTGGTTTAATTACCTACATATGCATTGATTTTTTTAGGAAGGCAAATTAAATGGAGAAGCTTGCAACAAAGTAATTCAAAGGCATATCTCTAATTGGTATTACATATGTAAATTTTTTAAAATTTCATCCCAACCACTGGGAAGCATACCACTCTTACTACAAGTCTACAACTTCTGGAGAGTCTGCACATCAAAAATATCACTGTACACTTCTGAGGCAATAATAGTGTTTTGTACTTATATTACACAAGATTTAAGAGGATGGGGGTAGTTGTATATACAAGAAATTCCAGCTTAATCTCATACAAATACATGCCCAAACAGTGCAACCAAAGCAAAGCCCACTCACTGAGCTATTTTGTATTCAGTCAGTCTGCAGCAACAACAAAACTCCCCACAAAATCACAAGTGTAAAAGGCCTTAAATTTGACTCCACTATCATCTTATTCAATAAAATTAAGCAATTCCTAGCTGTATTGCATCTTTCATCAAAGTACACAAACAGAAAAAAATATAGAGTTTGAAACCAGTTTTATGTAATGGGAACAAGATAGGAGAGAAGAGGTCAGAAAGGCCAGAAACATCACACCAGAGAAATTAAAGCATTGTCCCTCATTATATCTGGCTGTACTGGCAAGCTAATTGCACAGAACATGTAGATCCTGCTTTTAAACAAGATGGCGAAATCTGTTTCTGTTGCTATGAAAGCAGAAAAACAACACTCAAGATTTCTCTGTATTCTAGCTATGAAACATCCCTTAAGCCCATCAGATTTTGAAAGTACTTAGTTTCACACTAAGAAACATTAGCTTAACCTAGCATCTTGGACATTTATGAATAGTTCATTCCCCAACACATCTTGTGAAATCGGCTTCTGACTGGATTATCTATCTTCATTATCCCCTCAGCTCGAAAATCTCAAAATATTTCCCTCATGCTCACACTTAGAACCCCAAAATACTTCCTCCTTGCTATTTACCCTAGATCTCCATCTTACCAAGAAGGAACATGTGCCACATATAATCCAGTATCATACATTAATTCTTTATCTGACTACTACCATTATGTGAAATATCAAACACAGAGCTGTCCTCCCTCCTCTTTCAGTAGTAATGCTTCCCAAGACATCTACTTGCTACTCTCAATTTCCATAAAACCTACTTGTCATTTTTGCTTGAGCAGAAGTTAACTGTGTGATCTGGCCAGTAAGTTCAACTTTATTGAGGGATGATGGGTAAAATACATCTGACTGATGCTGACTGCAGCTGCAAAGTAACTGCAATGCTTTTTTTTTTTTTTTTTTTTTAATGTAGGGAAGCAGAAAGTAAATCAACAAGCAGATACCTTTAACAAATGTACCATGTTCCCCCTCAATGGATTTGTCACTCCAATGCCACTACTACTTCCGTATATTGGACCAGACGCAGCTTAAGCACCTCTACCCATTCAGCAGTGTGTATCCAAGATGCATGTATTTCAGAATAAACTAGCACTACTAAAAGCAGCATGGAAATTAGATACTTTCCATCCATACAAAATCTGTCCATCTGCCACAACACTGAAACTGCCTTTTTTCCTCCTGCTAATGGGAAAAATGGGGTGGTGGTTCAATCACATCCAAATCAAATAAGCCTGAGTTGAAGTCTCTGCCCTATTAGCAAAATTAGTTGCTACCTCTTGGGTCTAAGAAGCAGCCACATCTGTCCCCATGACTGAAGCAGCAATTAACAGACAGTTACCTGCAAGGTCCCAGGTTCTACCAAGAAAATGAGATAACAGAAAAAACCTGCCAGCTTGCCACAGTATCACTGCAATAGGCCTGGGAAATGTATTTTTAGCATGTACAGCAAATGGAATTTCCTCAATTGTGTTTATCAGATGGCTTCGGATACATTCTAAGAAATCAAACGTTAAAGGGCATCACCTTCACATATGAGGCTAGACTATTGAAACTTGAAAGACCATCAAATTACCCTGAATAAGCCTAAAATGGACACCTGTTCTTAAAGAACTGCACTGAGACACCCTGTAATTTATGTAAGCCTCCAGCCAGCCAAGGCAATCTCCCACAGGAAAGGGCCTGAACCATATTTCCAATAGTCCTCTGGAGGTGAAAGCACCATGTCATCAGCCTTCCAGGGTAAAACCATGCAACAATAAAGTGCCAAAATGCTGATGGCTAATATTTCAGCCAAAGCAGAATCTGAGGAAGATCCATAAAAGCACAGAATGAAGCTGAGGTCTTGCCAGAGGTTCCTAATCCTAACACACTGCTGACAGCCACTTTCTGTCACTGATGTCTGTACTTGAGCCACAATTTTAGTAGAAACACAAGCTTCAGAAGAAACAGACTACTGCACGAAACAGTGATGACAGATCAGAGAAGCAAACTCGATATTTCTTGAGCTTGACAAACCATGATCAAGCTCTCAAACTACAGAAACAATTAAAATCCCTAAAGATAAGGGGTCAAAATGAGTAACTAATAGGTGAAAGAACACTTATTTTAGATTTTGTTTTCCTTTCTTCACCTATATAAGTCCAAGACCAGCAACAACTACCTTCAGCAAGGTTTAGGACTCTGAACAGTTATTTCCTTTTAGTATTCTTGCAAAAAAAAATGATGACTGAAGAAATGACCGTGTGTTAGATCCACTCTGGGGCATCAGTCAGTATTACTGCAATTCTTTATAATTCTTTCAAGCTTACCCTGATCCGTGGCTTGACTCTAGAACAGAAGTGTTGAATGCATGCATCCATACGTATCATGTTTACCAACTGCATCCTAGGAATATGAAGAAAGCTGTAATATAATAACCTACACCAATAGAAATTCTATTACATTAAAACTATAATTACCTTACTAAATTTGAGAATAAAAGTTATATTTTGATAGAGTGAGAAAAATGGATTTTAATGAATTATTGTTTTGTTTGGCGTACAGAGGCGTACTGGCGTACATTTGTTACAGCATGTGGAAGCTTTCTTGTAAGCAGATGCAGTCCTTGTTTAATATGTACTTTCAAGCTATACTAACACTCTTTAGCAACAAACAGATAATATTTTACAACACTGTAGCTGTAACTGTTGCTATAATTCATAGCAAAAATTGTCCCAAAGTAATTCTGACTTTAGTATTGTTATTTAAAATATGGAGTTTCTGGGATTACTAAAACACAAGCTCAACTTTGGTAAACCAGTCAAACTGTCAAATCTGATGGGAAAACTTAACAGCAGCACAATTCTGCCCAGTCAATCTTTAGGAAACCAAACAATTTTATTAAGTCTTTGAATGGAATTAAAGAGGTATGGATCCTGATGTTTTTCTCTCATTTCATTCCCAGCTTTGTGATTACACTTAGTGAATAAGAACTGCTCCTCTTCTCAATACACAGCCTACTTCATTTAGACCCCAGATACCATGCAGAAACCTACTTTGATGATCACAGCTTACCATCTTTCCTCTACTACACTGCCACCCCCTTTCACAGAATTTTAGCTGATACAGTGACACCTATTCACAAACACTGAAGCCTTTGTTTCCCTCCCACCTCTCTCTGGCTCATTGTTTTTAAAAACATGCGGAAGAAATACTGTTGCAGGCACAAGCAGGGGAAGAGGCAAAACAAAAAAACCAACACTAACACCAACAAAAACAAAAAAACCTTTAAATAGTTCCATTTCCCTTAATCTGATGCAAACTTCACCAAGTCCAAACCAATATACACCACTCTAGAAACAGAGCTTCCTAATCGTAAGAAAAGTTCTGGCAAGAGATGAGCTACAGTAGAGCAATTGCCAGAAACCTGTAACAAAAGAATGCTGAAGACATTCAAATAAAGCAAGTATCTTCTAGAACTCCTTTTTAAACTATAATCTAGGACTAGCAATTCTCATACAAAATTTCTTATGCTCTTTAGCTCATTTTTATTACTTCAGCTGATTAACATCTTTTTAAGAGCAGATACCAAGTTTTTCCACAGCAATAAAAAGCAATCCTGGCCAAGAAAAGATTTGCCCATTAGCCGCACTATCTCCACAAAGACAGCAGCCTTATTAAATTACAACTGTTTGAACAAGGTCAAGCACTCAGGGTTTAATTCAAAGTGTTTCCAGGTATAATGTTGTCAGGTCAACTTAAACAAGCCAACAGAGGCTTTGAGCTTGATTAAATATTAAAACAGAATCTTTCACATCTGTTTTTACCCAAGGATGAAATTACTGTACATCACTTCAACCAGCTCATTAATACACTAAGCACATATCTTGCCTCAAAAGGTTACAGGAATATCAATGCTTTCAGTGTGCCTGCAGTGAAACCTACACAACTCAGCTAGAAGTGAGGTCACTGCATACTTTAGCAGGATGTCAATATTTTTTTATAAATGTGAGAGGTAATCAGTTAGTCATAGATACATTTTAAATTAAAAGATGGGAGCCTCCAGTGTAGCTAAATCAGCTGCCTTTGATCTGAACCTTTTAAATGCTCATCTTATTTTCTTTGATAGATAACTTGATAACAGACACAAAACAGAAAGTTTGATCCAACAGTAATTATTTTTCCAAGTGGAGGGCTGTCATGCCCAACTAGAAAACTGCTTTTAAAAAAAATATATACAGCACAATTTTTAATTGAAAGATAAAGAGGTCTATCAGGATCATCTATTTCAACACCTATCAGGATCATCTACTTCAACACCTATCATTTTTAATAATACTTTGATGGCATGTTTGGGTATGGGAGAAGAGAATGCATTTGAGGATACAAGTTCTTTGACAATGACAAATACACAGTATTAACTACTCCACATGGCATCTGCAGCCCTTTAAAACACAACCAAAAAAATAGATACTCCTCTAGCATTATCTTTGTATGAGACAGGAGACATTAGTCAAATCATGTTTCCTGACTGCAATCCATAAAAAGCAGAGACAAATGAAAGTCATCTATTTAGAGCAACAGATGTACAAGACAGGACTTGGAAGGGAAGCTATGGGAAGTGTTTTGCATCTAGACCATGCTTATCCCAGATAGAAAACGGTCTCTGAATCTGCATATGCTGAAACCGAACTTAAACATCACTTGTAAAATAAAATTTTAAAAAGCCTAGCAAACTTGATACAAAACGTTCAAATCTGCTGCACAGTCTTAACAGCACACTCCTAGGGCAGGGCAGGAAGAAAACTGCTTGAATATAAAAGGTCATACTTAATGAACAGGAGAAACCCTAACACCTCTGAAAGCCCCAGCATCTCTTTGAGAAGTCAGAACTATATATTTTAAGTACTGCTAATAAGGCATGAGATAATTTGCTTAAGACAAAATAAAATTCCAATACAACACAGTCTTCTACCACCCACTAATTTACACTTGAACAATATAATCAACTAGACCAAACTATGCTTAATGCAAAGTCAATAAATTCTTTTTTGGCTGTTGACACAAAAATCTACTGGGAATGAAACACTTGAGGAAATTAATCATTATAACACTCTGGTTCAATGCACATCTGTATTGAAATAATTTGGTCTTTAATTCACTTTATTTGTAGTTGGGTTTAAAGCAGTAAATTTGATAGAAGCAGGCCTCATTAAACTGATCTAGTTCTAACTGCTTTTCGTTAAGCTTGGTGTATTTGAACAAAGTCAAAAAAGATTCATTTCCTTTAAAACAATTGTGCCTTATAAAGCAACCCAAACAAACCAAGACCATTAATACATAATATAATGAAGGCATTTGCATTTGATCTGAGCAAAAGCCAACATTAATGATCTGTTTGCTTTCCATACCTTTTCTGGAGGCACAGACACTCCTTTCTTACTGCTCACAGCACCACACATGGACAAATAGCTGGAAGATCACCAAAATAAAGTGTCTAGAAGCTCAGGTTATTATGACAACTTCACAGCTTCCTGCTTTAAGAGTTACGTTTAATACTTTCAACACAGATGTAGTTTAGCATTGTGGCTCCCAGATATACTTAGCTTGGAAATCAGCAGCAGTAGGTGGCTGGTGCAAAGATACCTTGGGAGACACCACATCCATGTGCTGGGGAAACCTGTGCCAAGTTACCTGACTGCACAAAAGTGACAGATCCAGCTAAGAGAATTACACCAACACTCCTCTCTACATGAATTCAAATCCAGCAACTCTGCAAAAGGTGGCAGCAATCACAGCTCCATATGTAGCTGCCAGGACACTCTGAGCAGTTCAATAGCCTAAGCATATCTCCAACTTGAAGTCTTCACCCCAATCTCTTTCAGGACAGAACTTGATGTCACTGCATATTACCACAGGAGCCCTCATGTCAGCATAACACACTATAGGAACATCTGGCAAAACAGAGACAGTTACATGAAAAATGTGCTTAAAGACGTGTGCAGAAACTCAAGACATAATGTTAATCACTTCCACACATTTACCTCTCTATTCTGCTGGAGCAACACAACAGACAGCACATTCTATGCCAAGGGACTGCCTACTCTCAGGTAGGCACATAACCAAAATCATACATGGTATGAATAAGCTCATGTCTCCAGAGATTTTTATTTTCTTGAATAATACTATTGCGGTACACACATGTATTTCAGTAAAGTACACATACAATTCAGATAAAACAGAATATTTTTGTGATTTCAAGAGGTGAAGAACTTTTCAAATTAAATTTTGACCTTCCCAAGACAACACTGGGCCTTGTCCCATCCCCCTGCTATCACCAACATGTACAGCTCATGCCTCCATGTCCACTCCTTCAGCAACAGAAACATGTACCTGTGTAATTTCAGCCTTACTATGCCATACCTATGCTACAACTGAGTTTTAAGTAGCAGTCACATGTTAAACTGGGGTGGGAACGAAGAAGACAATAACCTAGCATGAAATAAAAAAATTATTCCTAGCAATTAAAAAAAATGCACAAAAATCCCCACTCCACCTGAGGTCTTATGAATTTTTTTCAATTCTTCAAAACACAAAAGTACCAACTTCCAAGGCTATTTAGTTACACTACTTTCTAGTCAATCCCAGTTATTACTACAGTACTAAATCAAAAGAAAGAGAGGACATAAATGGTTTGCACTCCTCATAGCCTTTAATTTTCCATAAGGCTTAGTCTGATATACTTTAGTGGTTCCAGGATTTGAATTGGGATTTAAGTACTTAGAAATCTTTCCCACCTCCAAAAACAAACATCACAGGGTTATTCAAGTGATGTTAGGTGACTACCACTTATTCCATAAACAAACATTGAACAAGCATAGTAGTGCAAAGATCACTCCTTAAGTTGCTTCAACTAAAAGAAGAACCCACAACAATCAGAATGGCTCTACTACCAAGTTTTTCCCACTCCTCATACAAATTGGTCATAAAATTACCTAATGGGTGAGGAACACACTAACACTGCACTTGCTAGAGATCTCAGCAAGCATCAAACTCATCAGTAACCAAGTTTGGTTTACTGCAGTTGGACATGGTGCCATGACATCTGTTACAGCACCCCACATGTTCTGGCCCAAGTATCTGAAGCTGGCTGCAGCTAGTACCAAGTACTCAATCAGCTCGAAAATACAGCTTGAAATCTCAACACTGCTAAGTGGCTGACAGCACCTGCAGAAAGGAAGCTGTTCTCAGTAACAAACATTACCACTACAAAGTTTACAGTAGACAGTGTTTTCTTCTTTCACGTTCCTTTCATTCCCTGTAGTCTTCTGAGTTTCTCTCCTGTCCTTGCTCAACCTTGCACCTCATTTTTCTATTTTTAAAATCAAAACCCTTCAGTCTTCATTGGTAAATCACTGTATAAATGAGGGTAGTGCAAATAAAACATATTGTATATATACATATGTGAATTAATATGTTTAAAAGTAGAGTACCTCAAGGCATATAAAAATCACTTCTGAGAAGAAAAGAAAATTCTCTTCCCTGGAAGCTGTTTAAAACTGTTATTTGCATCAATTCCTGAATTGCTACTGCTAAGTGTCATTAGAATATAAAATCACACTCTGCAGTTTTCTCCTCTTGAGGTTTACAGTTAAATGATAAGAAAAATACTTCCTGGTTAAATTGGACAGATAATGCAATACAGCTTTTATCAAACCAATAAATATGTTATAAAACACAAGCCTCTGGCCCTAAGAGACTTCCTTCTTCAGGTGCTGGCAGTCTATAAATTAGCTCATTTGTAGCACAGAAAAGCTCCATAATTAGTACCTAGTTTATCATTAAAACCTTGCATTCACTGTATGATGTCACAGACTACTGAGTCTGGCTCTCATTTACACACTCAATTATTTTCTGGCATCCCAGTGCAGTTGCTCCCATTATTTCCTATATAATTGACCAACTTCAACAGCTGCAATTCTTCTCTTGTAAATACAGAACATATTGTAGATGACAGAATCATAGTTATCACTCTTTAAAAAATTCCACATAACATACAGTTTAAATTTGACAAAGCTTAAGATGTTTTGCCCTGCAGCCAGCAAAAGTTTGATTTTAAAAGCACTGTACAGTAATTAAATTTAAACCACAGAATTACTTAAAGTACTACACTCATTGACTGGTAGAGCTTTTATTGCAATAGATTAGACTCATTACTTAAGAGTCTGAAAAGCAGTTGAAGATCATTTACCTCTCATATTAGAAATTAATACACTTACTTTTGATTACAGCTGTGAATGTGACAGAGATAGCAGTTTTGCAGATCCAGGCATGCCAGATACTCTCCTGGACCAATGGAGGGAGGAATTATCCTAGCTGACTCAAATCTCACCTAGTGACCAACAAGCTAGATCCTCCTAAATCCTTCTGGCAAAACCTGGAATGCATGCTCCTAGAATTTCTTCAACCCAACAGCTTGAAATGGCAACTACCTGTAGGGCAGACATGTAAGATAAAGGACAATTCAGTAAAGTACCTAATTTCACATAGTCATGAGAAACCCTGAGATGTTTCCACCTATTTCTGCAAAATCATTATTTCCAAGAACAAGAAGATCAGAGAAAATACCTTACTTAGCATAAAAACATCTCCAAGCCTGAAAGCCAACAAGCCTTCTCTTACTGGCCCTCAAACATATCAAAAATGGTCTTAATGACCATTAATAAATCTAATGATTCATTAATCAAAGGAAAACACAGTAATAGAAAAGACAGGACTCAACAACCTGCAACAGTACTGTGCAGGAGTGTTCAGCCCTACAGATCAAAAGGCAAAGGGGAAAAGCAAATTTTAGGAAATCTAACATGTACTGCTGTACATACACATGGAAGACAAGTTCCATAGCAAGACAGTATTTCCCCCCCCCTCATTTTTACCCTTTATTCAATATCTTGAAAACAAATAAAACTCTTTTTATGTTGTTTTTTTTCCCCACACCTTCCTTGGAACTCAATGGATAATATCTGTTAATTACATTATACAGCTTTTTATTGTGGATTTAGGGTTTTGTAAATACATTAGGTATATATTGTTTGCACATCAGGTATATTCATGATGGCTTGGATTTCAGACAATTCAAAGGATTTTTATTTGTATTACTAGGAACAACAAAAAACCAAACCTCAAAGCACAAGAAAAAGCAAAAAATTCTGCCTTTTAGTTGTTGCACTTCCAATGTGGAAACCTTGACAGCCAGGACAGAAAAACCTGTTAGCACTCAGGCCATTTCCTCCAGAGCAAATGTATTTCATCAAGGATAACACACTAGCCAAATGTCTCCAGATGCCTCACAGGTAGATGCCCACCAGTACTGATGACATTTGGAAAGCTGTCTTGGGCATCTGCTGCTGTGGTTGCACTGTCTGAAGCATTTTTTCCAATTAAGCCATATGATCCATGAGAAGGGGAAAAGACAGAAATAGGGAAGATTCCAACTCAAAACCTGTACACAATTTAAGTTTTGATTTGGCATTCCTGTTTTACACCATTAAAGATACTTCACGTTTTCAAGCCACAAAAGAATGCGAATAATTTAGATCACTATGAATCTTGCATATGTGGATGCTGGTGAGAGTCAGGGAAAAAAGCAGCTTGAATTTTCCCAAGCTAATCAAAGGAAAACAGAAAGGAAAGAACTAATAACAAAGCTTAGCACCTGGTGTTGTGGACCGGAGGAGTGTGTGAAGAATGTGATATTTTGGTAAAATCATGTTTATAAGAGGTGTTGCCTTCCTTGAACCAATGAGCTTAATGCTATCCTTGGTTCTGCAAACCAGTCTATAAAAATGTGTCTACTTCTGCAATAAGTTGCTTCTTCTGCTTTCTGGATGAAGCCTGTGTTGCTCTATTTCTTCGCAGCTCCCTAGTCTTACAGCAACATGCACATGAAAATCTGTACTGACCAAATTCAGGAAAGCAAAATCAAGGCAAACACCCTTCTACAGGATGGCTGCAAGATACAACAGCATAGCAGTACAACTGAGCTACACAGTATATAATTTTTTTCTTCAAGACCAATATTTTATCATTAAAACTATTTTATCATTTATCAGTGTACCAATGTATCAATGACAACATATTTGTATTAATCTGCTACAAATACAAAGGCAAACTTGCAGCAAAGCCTTACAGCCAAAGAACAATACTTTAATCATATGGGATTACAATTTCAGTATGCTCTAATTAATGAGGAAGAAAGTGACCTCCGTGGTGGAACGCTGGGCAAAAAATAGGAAGCTTGTAGCAATCCATTAAAAATATTTGAATATCTGTGTTCAAGATAAAAATTCAAACAAACCAACCTCAAAAGAAACGTATTCTCTAGATATGGATCGGGCAGCTAGTGAGGCTAGCCTTTGGAGTCCTGTAATTAATGACCACAATATGAATTTCAAATTAGTTATGAATACACATTCGCTAAGTTGACATATTGATAAAGCTGAGGATAACAAGTAAGGTCATCTATACAGAAAGGTTACTGTTCAACTTGTTGTGCCATGGGGGAGAGTCAGGATCTTCTTAAATGAGGTACAAATTCAGACATTAAACAGAAAAAAAAAACTACAGTACTACAGAAGTGCTTCTGCAGCATAAATGAGGCTACTCACTTCCAAATAATGTTAATAATATTAACAAAATTCCATCATTCTTTATTTGTTTGCAGAACAGCTCTTGCCTGTAATCTAGGTAAGAACCTAGATAAAGAACCATCTTTAAACAGAGCATCTGCATCATACCTCCCAAGACAGGATCTTCTCCCAAGTCAGAATAATTAAGCATTAAATTAAGCTCTTAAGAAACTGTCTTCACTGCATTCACTTGGTCTTTTGATTCTACTCTAATGGATTATCTATTTAACTTAGTCAGAATTTAATCCAGTGTTACAAGTCACAACCATGGAAAGATTATTTTAATCCAGCTATAAAAGCTTGAGCTCTTGAGCTAACACACTAGATCGACCTATTCTCAAGTTTCACCTGAGCTACTATACAAGCAATGCAGATCCTGAAGCACAAAAAACCATGGGAAGGGATTGATGAGTCCTGACTTTAGACTCTGGAAACAAACAGCACGTTAAACCTGCATTTTCCACTCAATTTTACATCAGTCAAAAGATACATACATGTAAGTAAGAGCCTCAAACCAGCTATTTTTTAAGCTGTGTGAACTGATGGTGGAAGACAGGTAGGTGGGTAAGAAAACATAGAGGCAGTGAAATGGCTGAAAAAGAAAGCATTTTTTCACTCCTTCAGCAGACAATCAGTCCAACACTTCCCATTTATATCTCTAATTTTCCCAAATTATTGTAGGCTAAATAAAAATATATTAAACTCTGCAAAAGAGCCTAATAGAGATTATTATATGACAGGAAACAGCATGAACTATACTGTGTCCTATACCACAACAGCAAAACTCAAATCATAGTTGCCTTTTTCCTTCCCCTAATTATGAGCAGTCAAACCACAAAACCTATGTTAAGATCTTATCAGTTAAGGTTCTCTCATGGGAAAAGCTCAGAAACAGCTTTACAAAGAATCACTGCTCAGCTTCAAGTCTCTGAAGTGGTCACAAGTTTAGAAGAATGAAATCTGTCCATTTTAACACAATATTTGGGCCACTTCCATCACTTGAGATATTTGTATTAGTGACTTCCTAATTAACACTCTTGAGAAGCACTCAAAGCTAAACAAAAGTAACAAAAACAACCCCACAGTACACTGTTTTTACTGACACTGGTATCACCTAGGAAGTATAGAGTCTGAATATAAACTGGTAATTTGGACAAACCAACCCAGAGAATGTAGCTAAATTGTACGTCATGTGAACAAGTTTTATATCGATTATACATTACTGCCTCTTACTTTCATAACAGGACACTTGTCAGTACCCTCCATGGAAGCTGCTAAGGAAGTATTGACTACAGCCTTTCATTCAAGCTGTACACTGATGAAGCTAAACAACCAATATCATTCCCAAAAAACTCCTTCAATGTACTTCTGCTAAATTGGCATAAAATATACTTCTTAAAAATTACTTTTTCAAAGTCAAAACAAAACCCCTCTGTGCTTTGCTATTGTTTTCACTAAATGGGTTATATATTCTAGATTATGCTACTCTTGGACAAGCCTGGAAAAGCACATCTAAGAAACAAAAAAAACAAGCACAGAGCATAAATTTCAAACGTCTCTTCTGTGGCACTAACCACAGCAGGAATAAGTGCTGGTGGCATAAGCTGTATCAAATAGAGTCGTGATGGAATTTAATAGACCTACTAAGAAAAAAATTTTGAAGACTTAATTATTTACTGGTTTGTGAATGCAAATACATTAAAATTGCAAATAAAATATAAACATTACTTTCTTGTAGCACGTTAAAAACTCCTGGGAAAAGTGGTGGTTTTAGTTGTATATAAAAGCCAGCATATCAACAGAGTATAAGAGAACAAATACAACTTCACAGAGCTCTTAACAAGCAAGGGCTGCTGTCTTAGTTTGAAAGGTAGCTCTAAGTCATGCTTTCCTGTTGCTGTTTTGTTTGTATCAAAACACTTGTCATTGTACCTCTGCTAATATCAGCCCCAATTAAGAATTTAATTACTCCTTTACTGGCTTTATAGTCTAACAGCTCATTTTCAATGAAGAGTGATATATGGTAACATGCAATATCACCTGTGGTATCTCCTCCCAGTGAAACTCCTTCCAAGAAAACTCTTTAAATTTAAAATTACAAACTCAAGGGTTTTTTTGTCCAACTGTAGCATTTTTGTAATATTTTACTGAAAAGCTATCCAAAAGCAAGTACCCTTTATTACAGGCCTTAAAAAGATCAGAGGTGAAGGGGACTGCTAGATCACATAACTGAGCAATTTTCCAAGTTGTTACAAGTGTGCACAAGGCTTATCTGTGCCATTTGGGGTAGATTGTAACAGCAGCAAGGAACAGCAGTGCTGTAACCCAGGCTGTGTCAGAAGCTGCCATTTCCAACTCTGATACTGGAAGCAGTATTTTTGAAGTCATCATGCAACCTGCCTTGTCTTCATCTCCAATGAGGCCACAGTCCGTCACAAGTGAGAGCTATCACTGCAGGAGCTATTATATCTTGATCTGCTTTGCCTGAAGAAAGAATTAATACCAGTTTACCTTAGTCATGCAATATATTCCAGGGAAAGTTGCTAAGAGATTAAAGATTTAATTTTCATATATATGTATATAATATTATGCAATAGTTTTAACATGAGGCAATCTTAAAGATGCTAAGCAGACCATTCTTTAAAGCTATGACAATATCTCAGATTTTTATATAATTAACTTTTAAAACCAGATCACAAAAGAAACCTGTTTGATACAAAGCAGAAGTAGAGAGGAATTTTTGGAAATGTACTGGAGTTAGATGCCAGCATTTCAGTAAACTAAAGGGCAAAGGAAGAAAAATCCACAAAAATTCCACCAGGCACAAGAGAAGAGCAATTTCTTCAGTTTGAGAAGCTATTTTGAATATTTATGATGGAAGTATTTCACTAAGAGCTTCAGCACTGATTTCAGAAATGGAAATCAATTTGCTTATTAGGGCAAAAATATATTGGGGTAATGAAACAAACATTAAGTTGCTTCCTTTTCACATAATTTCAAAGATGCATCATTTGACTGTGGTATTTCTACAGCAGAAAAAACACTTCAGCTCCCGGGTTTGAGAATATCATATCCCATTGTGTTACAGCTTTATGTAACAAAATTCATTTAGCTTAGATTAACTTCTAAATTCCATACCCCAAATACTGATTTTTAATCAGCTTTTTCATTACAATCCTAGCATTAAAATAGAATTTCTAGTTTTTTAACAATATAGTTGCTACAGAAACAGTTCAACAACACTTCCTGAAACTGCATGGAAGATGGTCAACTGGTTGTTGGTAGTCAGTGTATGATGAAGGCTGAAAGGAAATCTAAGAATCCTGTAAAACATTATATACTTGACAAAATAAATGAACTCCCAGAGCTTTCAGGAATGAAGTCAAAGTTACACTTAGGGCAGGGAGGATGAACCTGAACTGGATCTGAAAAACATTTTTTCTATAACATGCATTAGAGACCAATCCTTGAACACAGGGTCCATATGAAGAAGTGTCTATTACCCCCTTCTATATAGCAAGGTACACAAGCACACCCCTTTATATATACTTGACAGAACAATACCTTATTAGATTTATATTTTACCCACTGACTTTCTGAAGCAATTGAAGTATTCTCAGAACAATTCCCTTTTGGATCCTTACAAAACAGAATTTTCTTGGACAAAGCTATACTGATCTGAAGACCTTAATGGTTTTATGAAAAAGTATGTTAACACTAACAATCCACAAATGTTTTCTGCAATCCAAGTAACTTAAGTTTGGTCTGGGGGATGCTACGATTCCTTCCTCAATCCCTTTCCAAAATCATTCTAGAAACTAAATACTTTAAATCTTGAAAATAGTCCTTAATAAAATTCTGTGTATTAATTTGTTTTCTAAAGGATGGGGAAAACATGTCTACACAAGATTTAACATGACAGTGAAGTATGACCTCTAAATATACTCCCAAAGATCATGTGTACACTCATAAATGTAATCCAAAATAAATGTATGAACTTGATAATCATCAGATTGCTTAAACTATATTGGATGCAAGTCTAATCAGGCAGAAACAAGAGTCTCCTCTTGGCACCGCTTGAAAAAGGCAGAGCTTTCAAAGTTTCAAAAGATCAATAAGCATGTGGTGACAACAAAGTTGAAAAGCTGAGTTTAGTTACAAATGTTGAACACAGTTACCAATCCAGTAAGATTGGTAACACTTTAAAGGTAGTATGAAAAAAGAAATCCTTCCAGCAGTCCGAAGCTCAGTACCTGGGACTAAAAACCCTTTAGCATAATCTTTGCATTCACTAAATCCAGATTCAGCAGCAGAGCAGCTGCTCAGTGCCTGCTCTGCAGAATTCAATGAACGACAAAAGGTTACCTTAATTCAATGAGATAATCAGCACACATTTACCCTCTACCAAGGGTTTTCCAACCATCTGCAAGGCGGTAGAGCTGACTGCCTATAAAACAACTGGTAGCATGCTGACATGTCCTCACATCACTCATGTCAATGAAAATTTATCTCTTAGCAACAGCTAAAAGAAGCTGAACTTCCAGAAATATTTCAGATGCATCACGAGCCAACAATTTCTTCGTAAGTGATTTTGATTGATGCTGATCTCCAAACAGATGTCTATACTCTAACTGGTAAAATTTATTAAATACATAACTTAAATAAGAAAAAGTCAAGTTGCCATGCCCTAAGAAAGCAGTAACAATGGGAGTCATTCTAGCTGTGCACATAAAAGACAAAAGCTAACCTTATTTAAAGCTGCTGGTCTCACAGTGTCAGTAAAAGTGAAGTAAACACGCATGTGTTGTGGGGAAAGGAAGGAATTTGCTATTAAAGTTGCTGTCAGAAACGGAAAGCTAAGACAAGTCCACCAAAACAAAGATAAATATTTTTTACAGGAAAGGCAAAATAAGATATTTAATGCTATTCCCACCTAGCTACTAAAACTATTTTACGATTCCCTTCTCTGCTACATGGGAGCAAATACAAAATTTTAAGGCATTAATCTTTACAAATAAACTCCACACAAAGCCTCTAATAAAATTAGAAATACACTTGTATTAGCAAAACTCATTTGCATTAGCAAAACATCAAGCAAATTAAAATTTTAGCACCAGACCGAGATCAGGAAATGGAGAAAGCTTATTTTCAGATTTATTACAAGCTCTTCTCTAGGAAATAAGTCATATAGAGGTATGACAATATTGAGAAAGAAACAAAATAATTCATTCAGATTCTGGTTCATGGTAGCAGATAATGAGCAGTCGTGCTTTCTTCCATCACTAGTATCTTCCACAAGACATAAAACAAAATCTGTCAATCCTAGGCTGAATAAAGCCACATTTATTTACTTGAATTCACAGTCAGAATTGAGATATCATCCTGAATTCAGAGCAGTATAGGAAACTGGGAACACGGGAAGATTCCTGAGGTGGTTTACTATTCCAAATAAAAGACTCCTACCACCCATCTCATGTTCAGATCAGAACAGACTCTTGCAACTCTCCTGAAAGACTGAAAGACTGAAAACATGCCTGCAAGAAGAGCCAGCTAGTCCCTGGTTTTAAACACAGTGCAGATTCATAAAACAAAAACAACTGCCCATAGTCATGAAAACTCCAAATGGCAAAACAGAGAACTTATTGAGCACAAGTACCAATAATTTCCTTCCCTAAGTGTATGGCAGACAAGCATGTCAAGTGACTCAACAAGAGCAATTCTTTGAAAAAGCCACAGAGTAAGTCACTGCTTCCAAGTGAGCATGAGCTCCAGTACTTTCAAATGCAGCTAAAACACACAGGTGCAAGCACAGGAACAGACCATCCTGCAGGCACTGAGCAAGTGCTGCAACCTCGAGAACCCACCCTGCGTGTGGTTTGAGTCATCTCTTGACTAATTTATCTATAAATTTCAGACCCTCAGAAAACATCTGTAACATCCAAAAGCCTGCTTTGCTAGATCAGCAGAATGCATGCCAAACATAAAAATAACTGCACTGGGTTTACTATACAGTTTTTCAATATTAAAGTAGATTAATATTTGCAAAACAGCATTAGTAAGGGTTTTGTGACATTCAGTTTTTACAACTGGATAAAGTGGAAAGAAAAGAGAGCTAGACAGTTCAAGGCAGAGCAAAAATATTCAGATCAGAAAAAAACATGTTTATGTATAACCCCATTGTTCATTACATTAACCTCCATGCTAATATCTATGAACTGACTGATAACCAAATACTTACTTGCAGGAGTCAATGCACTGTCCTCTTCCTCTACCATTAACAGATTCTTGTTAAACCAACTCCTACAGCAGGCATACTAGCATTCAGAGGTCAAGAGAGAAAAATGCAGAGTAGGAAATGAAAGCTGAGTATCTTTAAATTTGGAATAGAAGGGAGTGATACAGCAGCCTTCATAAGCATAGAACTTATTAACTAGCTACTATTAAGTTCAGTGATCATAACAGAGCTTACTTTGGTCTTAACAATCTTTTCAGGCACAAACATGGACTTTTTCATCACCCATTTAACTGTATTTTTGTATAATGTCTTTTCTAACTACTGCTCATTATCCACTAATGCTAAGCATTTTAAAGAATTCCACATTACTTGCAGGTTAGGTATTACTCACATTTTCACCAATCAGGTTGCTCAGGACATTGCTTAGTCCAGCTCTGAGGATGGAGATTATGTAGCCACTCTGAGTCCCTGTTCCATGTCTCTCCATCCTTATTTTAAAGGATTTTCTCCTTCATCTACCTGCAATTTCCCTTGATGCAACTTACACCAGTTACCTCTCATTACTTTGCCATCTGAAAAAAATAGCAGTCTCCATCTTCACTATAATCACCCAACATACAGTTCTGAAAGAGGTGCTTTAACACAACAGTCCCACACATCTATGGCAATTTTATCTTGACTGTACTCCTTTCAACTGCTCTGTGTAAGTACTTCCTGCTGCCCAGGGAAGTGTTGGAATCACTGTCCCTAAAAGGATTCACAAAACATGCAGATGCAGCCCTTAGGAACACGGTTTAATGGTGAACATGGCAGTGCTAGGTTAACAGTTGGACTCTCTGATTTTTGAGTCATCTGTTCCACTCTAAATAATTCTGTGATTCTACTAATTCATCAGTTAAGAACTGCCTGTACTCTATGTCTGAAACACAGGTGCCACTGACATTTGTCTTGTATTGAGCCAAATGCAAACACTGCTAGTCAGTGTTGCCACGGATACACGGACATTACATAAAAATTAGTCCCTAAAAGTACAGTCACTCATCTGCACCATTTTGGAAAAAACAGATGTGAAATTAAAGCCAACTTCAAAATACCACCAGTGGTGAAATTAACTCCTGGAGAGCATGTGGAAAGCGTGTGGCAAATTCACCACAGCTCAAGCTAGCTCTACATATATTTGGAGATGAGGAAACATCAGCCATGCCTACCAGACACCTCTGCTGAGATCATACACAGCTTTTTTCCTGTGCCAGAGTCCTGCTTGTAATTAAAAACAGAAGTCTCAAGCCTACACCACCAAGAACAGCATAACTGGTAACTGCTGGGCTGTACCACCAAAACTATGAGGGGAGAAAAATGGGACTCTGCCCCTCTAGACCCAAAAAACTCGACAAAGCAGAAATTCCTGCACACATGAAGCTAGCACTTCAGTGATAAAACATTTACATAAGAGTAGACAATTTACAAGTCCACAGCTTCCCTCACCACATGGGATGTTTCCTTATGTAACATCTTATCTACAGCACAACCTGAAGTCACAATAATCCCCACAAACCTGGAATCTAAGTGCAGCAGCCCTGGAGTTGCCTGCACAGCCATCCCTGTAACAGGTCACAGCCATTCATTTCCAGAAGGCTGGCTGTGCCTGCAAAACCAAAACTTTTAAGCTCTTCTCAAAGAACCTCAAGAGGAGAAAAAAAAAGCCCACAGAAAAATCCATGTAATTATTTTCCTCAATGAGGGATACAAACAGATTGGGAAAAATAACAATAAATACAAATAATTTTGCAATTGAAGGAAATCACACTAGTTTAAAAGTTGATTTGTCACTTACCAGGTAACCACAAAGGACAGCAGTGGATCTGCCAGCCAAGTGGTGTCTGATCTGACATGCTATCATGTTCAGAATTCACAGTCATCATCTGAGCCCTAATACTGCTGTTCCAGCCCACAGCAGCAGTCCATCCACTTGCTTCCATAAAGTCCTAGTGGCCTGCTTGAAACAGGCCCTCAAATCATGGCTCTGGCCTTATACCCAGGCAAATATAGCACTGAACACAGAGAACCAAGTTGCTAACAGGGCCATAAATGGAATCCAAGTTGTAAAGAAAACTCTGGCATTTTTACCAGTTGAGTCTTTTCTTAAAGCTAGCTTGAAATTCTTTCAAAAGTGAGAGTCTACCAAATTGGAAAAACTGCAGTTAATTAGCAGTTAATCTATACCTGTTATCTTTCTTGACAAAAAAATAACATGTCAAAAATAGCAGACAACTTCAACTGCAATTTATCAAGATTTTTCATCACATTTTACACTAAAGTCCTTGCAACAATAAGAAGCAATACAGAATTGCTATCACATTTCAACTGACACAGAAAAAATACCCAACAGTCAAGACCACTGCTATTATTGAACACTGAAGAGCAATGAACAGATAAGAAAACAGCACTGAGAAAATATGCAAGGTAGCTCTCCTTATATCTAAGGCAGCTTTCTGGTATTTCTGTTTTAGAAGCAATCTTGATGAAGCAGATATCCACACATTAACTAGTTGAAGAAAAATTAGCCTGGGAGGAAAAATGCAAAGAGCAAAACCTCTAACCATAGTTTAGGAATCCAATGTCACTCCCAGTTAAGACAGAGGAGTTCAAAGAAAACTGAATAGAAGAATAAACACCAAGAGAACTGCTGGAACTACACAGGATTTCTTTAACTCACTGCTGTCAGTTTCAATAAAGGACTCATCACAGAACACCACACCAATTAATTTTGAAGGGAAACAACCAAAAGAATCAAATTTTAGCAAGCCTTAGGATTAAAGAGCTTGCAGTATAAGGCTTGGAATCACTCCTTGCAGTAAACAAGAACCATGTGCACATCACGCAGAATTATGTTCAGAATATCTAGCTTGGGGGGAAAAAAGGATGAGTAGGGTCTTCCCTTACAGATCTACAGGCTACTGCAAATATGACCCTATTTGCACAAACTAATTCACATCAGAAATTGGAAACTAAGCTCTACCCTGCCTTATAAAGAAACAGACCAATCTAACTCAGGAAACAGCAGTACTCAACTTATTTCCCACCATACAATTCAAGAAAACTTTTACAAATATGCTTCTTGGTTTGGTCCCAATGTGCTGAATTGTGAAACACAAAAAAATAGGCCCCCAAAGCCAGATATATCCATCTATGCAGTGGTATGAGTTGCTTCTCCACAATATGGGATGATGAGAACTTTCCACTTCAATTTCTGGTAAACTCCAGTATGTCAGGTGTTAATGGGATCCATTTCTAAGTGTTCTCTTGGCTTATGAACAGAGTTGGTACTTGTAGCATTTCAGAAGCTACAGGGACAGAAAAAACAAAACAAAACAAAAACAAAAACCACCACACATAAACAAAACAAACCCCCCCAACATAAAACAAACAACAAAACCCACTCAAAAAAACCAAATCAAAACCCAAAACCTAAACACAAGAGCAGAACCTAGTAATCATCCCAGAACTTCCAAGACCAGATCTACACACAGTTAAGGTGCAGGTCACCCTTCCAAGAAATAAAGATAGCTTGTGAATTTAAATAATGAGAAGCACAAACATGAGACTTAGTGTTTGCCAAGTAATGCCAACATTCCTCAGTACTTTGTCACCATGAAGATGTTATGGAGGAGACAAAGGCTGCATCTGAAGACAACAGTATTTTATGGACTGACAAAGTTCAAAACTAGATTTCTTTCATTTCCCTGTGTACAGGCTCTTCAATTGTAGCACTGCAGACACTCTAGAAACTTCCTCATCACTGTATTTTGGTGCTCAGACTCACCCTCAGAAGCCCAAACACCACATAAAGGCAGCTCCCAAAGATCACCATCATGAATATCCCCGTATGTGTAAATTGGAAAGATACATTGTGTACTCCTTTTTCTGCCTCCTTTTTCTGTTTCTACACAGTGGAAAGTATAGAGGAGAGAGGCAACAAGAAATCTCAACCAACGCTGTCTTGCTGCCTACCCACAGGAAGGCAGGAAGCTTAAAAACTGAGCAAGGAGGAGCCTGAATGCCAAAAAAGCAATTCGCTATAGATTGGCCCTTTGCCTGAAAGACAGAAGGAGGAACACCCAGTGTCTGCACTGGCACAAGCTACATACCAGAAAACTGAAATTCAACCCATGCCAAGTTACATCTTGAAAAGCTAAATGTACGTAGGCCAGTGAAAACAAAATTAGATAGGAGTTAGGGTAAGAAAAATTAATAAAACAAGTTTCATTTCACATGAAAGTCAGCTTAGAAAGACAAACTGAAAGGGAAAGAGGGATTAGTAAATTTTTTCATGCCAAGAATCAGATGAAAATCACAGTTGCTGAGCTGTTCAAGAGAGCATTGAGGAGAACCAACATCAAGCCATCTCCATTCAAACGACTTTGAAGTTTAAGTACTAATTATTCTGAACACAGCAAAGATGAAACTGCTGAGATATTATGCATTCCCACCACCGTCTGGTAATGTTACAATGGCCACTCCCTCTTCACCCTCAAAAGTTGGATTTATACTTTGAAATTATGTCTAAAAATAAGCAAATAAAGAGCTGCCAGCAGCCTACAAATATCTGTTTTCTGAGTTTACAGCCACCCAGCACTTGCACTCAGGAGATGACTAACTCCCAAGACTTACTAGGTTTCATGCAGCTCCCAAACTGCAGAACCTTCCTAGCACTTGTCCAAGTCACAAGGAAAACATCAGCAATATTGCCATTCCACAACTGACACCATAAAGAGAAATTAAACAACCTTCTTAAAACTAACCAAAAGTTTTAAATACCACTTTGCTGCATTTCCAGAAGCACATTTTAATGCTTCAAAAGCTTATTGAAAAGCTAAGTATCACTCAATTTTCCTCTCTCTTCACACCCTTCCCTGCTATGTAACCAGTTTTTACACTGCATTTTCTGGTTAATATATTCATACAGCCCTTTTCAGAAAATGCTTGGTGAGAAAAGGTGTGAAGCAAAAGGGAGGGTAACTATGCAAGATGCTCTTGAGCATAAGGAAGAGCACATAAGAGCAGTTAAATTGTTTAAATATGCACTGCAACATAGCGAAGTGCACGAGATCAAACTGCTGCATAACAAAATGAATTATATTTCTGCTTTCTTGTATGCAAGGTTTTTTTAGCTTTTTTGTTTCTTTATTTGAGGAAGATTTATTTTCTGGGGATTTTTTTCAGGACACAAAAAAGACACTAAGTCTTCATCCTGAAAGGTACCATGGCTTTCAGTCTTCCTTCACTCTTAAGGCAGCTCCACCTCTGGCTGGATGCTGTCCTCCACAGACCCAGTTAACACTAAATCAGGCATCTTTTGAAGAGCATTGATTCAAGTTACCTGTCTAGACACATCAAGTGAGTATTTACCTCAATGTAACCACCAGAGTACTTCAGAAAACTGAAAAATCCTTCATATAATATATACTACTCATGACACTTACAATATACCACCTAGACACCATATAGCTGCCAAAAGCTACTGACCTTCCAACAAGATATGTCTTTCCATGAATCTTGTACTTATACTTAACTCTTCAGAGATGGAAAAACCAACTCTCCACACACACTAAGAAATGGAAGGGGATGGAGTAAAGGAAGAGTTAAACAGCTGCACTGCAAGCTTTCTCTTGCTGCAACCCAACACTTGATACAAATCCAGAAGAGTCAGGATAACACTGGAAACACCATTTTTAAACAAATGCTTTCTTCTAGGCCTACGATAATAGGAGGAAACATGACCACTGTACTGCTGTAACTAACTGCAGCTATTTCTAAATCTAATGGAACAAGAGAACTGTATCTAGTTGAACTGGATCACCCAGTTAATAGGGACAAGAAAAGCATTCCATATCATCACCACTAAGACAAATGTTTAGCACTTCCATATCCCTGCCCCAAGTATTTCATAAAATGCAAACCACTCAACACTCCTGTCACACAGTCAAGGCTCCAAGTCTGCAAAACTAAATTCAGTGACACTGCATTTCAACAGTATTTATCTTCTCAGTGCACTACATACTCAGACGCTTTGGGTGGGTGATTGAAGCAAGCAAACAGAAACAGAAATCCCAAAACCAAACAACCAAAAAAACCCCAAACAAGCCAACAAAAGCCCACACACAACAAACCACCTCGCCCCACACAGGCCATACAGTATCTCTTCTGATCACCTTTCAGTCACTCAGGAAGAAAGGTTCAGAGTCTGCATTTGGTACTGAGTGTGAATGTTCAGAGTGACAAAAAGAGAGCTCTAAAGCACTTCTAATGGACCAAATCTTCTGTCTCATCCTGATGAGATGTTAATTATGCATTAAAGAAAACCAACCAAAATTACTCAAATTTCCACAGTCATCAAAACAGATTTCCATGCATCCTTACATTTTTTCTTTTCCTCCTGAAAAGTCAACAAAAGACATACTAGAATGTCACCTCTCGTATTTGAAAATTAAAAAAAAACAAAACAAAAACAAAACAAATATACAAAATTAGTCACCCCAACAAAATTCATCTCTTACTTGTGCTACCTATAGAAAAAGACAAAGGAACTTAAAAATATGCCAATCACTAGCCATTCCCAAGAGATGCCAGTTGGATAAATTTATTGTATTAATTTCAATAAATAATCTTGACATGCCCCATACTGTCACTTAAATGCTTACAATAAAAATAGCCTAACAGTTTTCTTGCAATGTCATCCAGCTTATACATGAATTAACATCAATTCCAAATGAAGATGCAGTCATTCCAATAACAGGGACAACTTATGTACACTTACTTTCACAACTGTCCCCCAAGTATTTAAAGCCATGCAAAGTGAAGAACAGTAAAAATCCCATATTTTAAAAAGTCTCTATATATTTGCTCAGTAACCTCAGTAACTTAGCACAATTAAGTGGTAAGCTATACTACCATGGAGCTACTGATTCACCAACTTCACATCAAAACTATTTTTGTCAGGGAAAACCGTATGCCAGTTTTTAAACACGCAAGTCACACTGCTAATTTTGAGGCACCCAAATGAAAGCTTATTTCTTGCCAAAGCACTTGCTAGAGAACAGATTTGTTTGGCTAACTTCTAGAAGACAGATTTATCCTTATACCAGTATTTTAGTATGGCAGTAATGGCTTTTTCAGCACCATGACCCAACTAACATTCCTTGCAAAGGCTGCCAGTCCCAGTAGGTAGACTAATATGGAAGATTTTTGTTCTTACAAAATTCACGTTACTTGGGTTGCTCAGTACTCCAGCCCTCAAATTTTTCATGTCATTACAGTATCAGAATTACAGCAGAAACTCAAAGTACTTAAACAGACGCTTTATCACTACAAGTAATTAAATGTTTATAGTGTACAGCTACAGCAGTAATTGCACAGTATGCAGCACTTTTGAATTTCCATTCTGATTACAGAGTATGAAGCTCCATGTGTCCCTCAAACACCCGAGAAGTCCAATTTGACGGAAATAGATTTCCATATATAAATGCAATCATATTTAACAGACATTTAGAGAAGCTCACAAAAATAAAGCTACAACTACTCACCTCTGACAGTTCCCCAAACAACTGTTCCTGAAGACTTCACTAAAAAATTCCAACACAAGTGTTTTCAACTCTGCACCCTTCAGCAACTCACCACCAAAGGAAAAAAGACCACTGAAAACCATCATGCAGCTTCTAGGAGACACTGGTGGCACCTCTACAATAGCAAGGCTTTCTGGACTATTCCATGTCTATAACAACTGCCATCAAACTTGACCAGCCAGAAGAGGAAAACAAAAACAAAAAATGAAAACAAACCAAAAACCTCAAACCATCAACTTACAAATATTTTAAGTAAGCCAATTCCACTACAACAGGTAACTTTATTTTCCCCAAATTCACTGAAAATTCCAAACACACTTCACCATACTAAATGGGAAATGATCAAAAAATGCCTGCAGACATGTCTTTGACACTATCCTTTCATAAGGAAAAACCTAATTGATAGTCCTTTCTCCCTCAAGGCTGAAACCCTGTGAACAATTAACTTCAAAACAAGACTCAAGTAATAGCAAAAATACACCCATGTAGGGAGGGCAACTAAAGTAAAACAGAAGGAGGATCCTTCAGTTTAGTTCAAATTTTCACTCTAACACCTTCACTTCTGTTCCTAGAATATTTACATTAATTCTGGTCTCTATTAATTGACATTTTAAAGCCCACTATCTACATATAAATATAATTAAAAATTAATAATTCTGTCTTAAACATCACGAGTCCTACCAGGGGCATCTCAGGCTGTCAAACTACAAGAAAATCAGTATATCCTGACAGAAAATGAAGGTAAAAGGCCACAATCAAATCACACTGCAGATTTCAACTACACCAGTCTGTCAGGCAAGACAGACTCAAATCTCACACCTACAACAGAGCATACAGCTGTACTCTTCCCTGCTGCTCTGTTCATCTACTGAAAATTCACAAAGCAAACTACCCAATGCAGATTGGCAGGACACAGGGAGCCAAGTAAAACTCATTTACCAGAACTGATTCTGCATAAATCTTGAACAGGCATCCCTACTCCTAGACATTTTAATGAGCAAATAAAGCATGAGAAGAATCATTACTTTTGTATTAGGTAAATAAACAAAGGATAACAAGAATAGTTTTTCATTACTACATTAGCTCTCATTCTCTTTTTCAGACTTACCTGGTCTTTTTCATGGGGTAATAGGCTGACAGGCGGAAGGGAAGCTGGGAAGGTGCTGGAGTATTTTGCAGCTCCTTTGCTTTCCAAACTGCCATAATTCACTCTGTACTGAGGACCATCCTTCAGTAACCTCCCATTGTTCACAGCACGTTTGGCCCCCAGCCGCAACCTCTGCTGAAAGGCAGGATTGTTGAAAATACTTGCTAGGTCATTTTGACTTCTCAAATACTTCTCTATGTTTTTCAGGGAGGAGCCATTAGGTTCTTGAAGCCCTTCAATTGCTCTTCTCAAGAGTTTATTCCAATCCACATTACGAAGCTCATTACAAGCTCCTCTAGATCCCTTAACAGATTTAGGAATAGTGCCAGGTTTAACACATGAAAACCGTCCAGGATTATCTGGGTCCTTGTAGGATGCAAGACCTTTGTTAGTGACTTTAAGAATAGAACCATCTTGAACACTAAGTTCCAACTGCTCTGAAACAGTCTTCTTATCTAATCCATGGGAAGCACAAACAGCGTGACATATTCTCTCTTCAGAAGGCCTTTGCTTTTGCTTTTTAACTTTTTGTATAGCTTCCAGAATCCACTCCGTATAAAGAGGGTTGGCAAGTTTTACCATGGTTGACCAGTAATTGTTTCCAGCCAAGAGTTACCCATAGAGGTTCCTCCTTATCCTTTTAGCAGATCTTTCAGAGGTTGTTCACACCTCAAACACAAATGGAAGGATTCCACACACTGCTTGGAAACATGTCAAAAATATCCACCCTGAGGAGTCAGAAAAAGCAGAGAAATACCTGCTGACTGAAACTTTCAAATTATGTTACTGTTACCAAAACGTAGAAGGGGTTCATCCCTGATGACACCGGCCCGTCCTTAAAAGAAAGTTTGTTGCAACCTTTAAAAAGAAAAAACAAGAGACAGGGAGAGAACACAGTTAATGCTGAAGTACTAAAAATTAAAAACACATTCAGACATGCGCTCATAGTATAGATGCTACAGTATAGAAAAATCTTTGCGATATTATATGAAACATTTGTCAGTTCCCACTCCACACCAAACAAGTCATCATAAAAGCCTTCTGCTTTTCATAACAGTCAGTGGATTTAGTTTTCCTAAATTCCACCACCCCAACACTTAACCTACTACTGACCTGTTGGACAATTTCCATTCAGTCAGGGATCTGAAAACACTCTCTAAAACAAACTGCCTACAAATCATTTCTGCATGGATTATACATGCAACAGAAAACCCAAACCCCAACCAATGAAAGATAAATTATTAACCACTGCCAATTCTTACAGTATCCGGTCTCTAAAGTCCTGCCATGTTGATTACACAACTCAGAAACCAAAACCAAAAATATCTGAACCAAGCTACAAGTATTACATCCTTCATTAATATTTAGGCTCCCTACAAAACCAAAAGGCACCACAAAAGCACTTCTCATTTTAAGGCATGCAGCACAGAGGAATTTTTTATATAAACTCTTAGGAACAGAATTGAAAACAAAGTAACAGGAGGCATTGTCACATAAATGGGTTGCCAGCACAAAGACACATAAAGAAGTCACATTTAAAAATATTTGATTGACTCAGTAGAACAATTTTTTTTTAACTTATTATGGAATATATCACTCCAATAGAAAATTCAGTGGCTACAAAAACTCATTTAAGAAACCCGAAAGAACATCTTAATGAGGAGTTTATACAATCTGGGAACATAGATTAAAAAAATAAAACAATTTCAAAGTCTCACAAATTAAACTTGGACAGGAGTTGCATAACGAATAAACAAATATATCTGAAGTACTACTTTTTTCTGCCATGAAGTGTGAGAACTTTTGAAGGAATTAACAGAATTGCATAATTACTTCAAAGGAAAACAAAAAACAGAAGAGAAAAAAAAAATCATTCTCAATATATGGGTTATCTTGTAAAGTAGAAGATTTACCAGTTTCACAGCAAAAAAATTTAAAATTATTTAATATGCAAGTACATTTATAAAGCTAGGGCAAGCAGCCTACAAATAACAAAATCTTTTATGATTACACAAGTCCTGGATCTCATTTTTTATTCATTTATTCTAGCCATCCTGCATTTAAATCATGTTCAAAAATCTGAGTAAATTATAACAAGGAAATAACCCTGAACTGATACAGTAATCAAAATTATTTTCAACTTGTTAAAAAGATTCCTCTGCAACTATGAAGACAAAAAGTATTACAACACATACTTTTAGTCCTACACATTTTCCTTCTTCTATCCCTCAAAAATATCTTTAAATATAAATTCCATCTTATGTTCCACACATTATTATACCTACACAACAGGATCAGTAACAAAAGAGCAGCTGGCTACTGTTGAGTATAAACTTTTTCTATACCCAAATAGTCAATATTAATCAATTCATTTTATGAATCTGTCCTTCTCAAATCTGACCCAAGCCTAAACAACTTCAGATTTAAAAATACTAAAATTCAAGTGACTGCCAGACTGAAAAGGACTCATTCCTGATACAAATGCAGGGCCTGAACGCTGAACTGGCTCACATACTGAACCCTACTGATCTACACGGATTGGATCCTGTTTCTTGCTTCCAGACCGTACCCATGGAAGCTGTATTTGATAACAGTTCTGTGTATTTCAAGTATCTGTAAGCAAACAATAACTTGTTCTGTAAACAGACCTTTTTTATTTACTCCAGCTAGCAAAAGCCATTCTTCCCCTGACAGAATTGTTTATACTCACTGTTTTCAGATAATTCCAAAATAACACTGTAGCTACAAAATGCAGACAAATATAGGGAAGGAAAGAGTTTCCATGGTATTATAAATCCTACAAATTCTCTCACAAATCTGACACTGAAAATAGAATAACACACCAAAGCAGAGCCCTATATAGAGTGGAGATTCACTCACTTTTAGACTATTTCATACACTCTTCCTATAGACTTGGAAGTTCTCTGTAGCTACATATAAACCCCCAGATTCCTAGAAAGCTACTTTTAAAGTTATTTAGTTAGGCTGTTGAACTGTAAGTCTTCATTAAGATAGTCACGACTTAATTAAATGCTGAACACTGCATTTGCTGAGTCAGACATACTTGTCTCAGTTTTACATCTACTGCAGTACTGTTATATTAAATTTCATACAAGCAACCACATCACTTCCATTAAATTCCAGAACACACAGTACAGGGTCTGTTCCAAGCTCCTGGACACCAATGAACATTTCAGTATAAATGCTATAACATGTGGGTTACAGGAATTTTTATTGGCCAATGACTGTGGCAAAAGGTTAGCATAAACCTAGATCTTCATAAAGTCTACTGCTTGGTGCAGAAATTTCACAGCCATATACATTCAGAACTACATTTTTACTTATTTACTTAAAACTCCCTATGTGTAATACAACCTCGTGCATGCTAGCACCTTCTAAATCAACACCAGCAGAGTGGATCAGCAGGAACAGAGTTTCCAATGCACTGCACAGGGTATTTCAAGAGGAAAAATCAAGACATCTTAAATGCACACCTTCCAACAGTATCCAAGTCCATTCTGCCTCAGGGAACGATGCAAAGTGCATCCAACCCAAGTTTTTAATTGTTTTGCCACAGCTTAGAGCCTCTCCTACTCTGGAACTTGGAGCACACGTAAACTTGAAGTGCAGCCCCTGACCTCCATGACTGCTATGCCAAGGTCCACCACACCTAGAGTGACAATCACTCATCACTAACAAACATCTTCCCCAGCAAAACAACTTGGGTGAGTGATCCTTGGAGCTATTAATTAAGGAGAACTTTCAGAAACCAAAACGGATTCATCCAAGATTGGCAGTATAGAAATGCATGCATTTACATGAAAAGTGACTAGATAAAGGCAAAATAAATTGTTTCAGAAACAGTCTTTCAAGATTCAACATAAAAGGACACTTACAGATATAGAGCTACATTCAGGTTTCTAAGTTTAGAATACAATTATATCAAAAGTACAAATAGGTGGTCATATATCATTTAATATAAAAAGTGTGACGACTACTCAAGCAGATTTTGAGACAATACCATTTTAAATAAGTGATTATAAATTAGTCTATTTAGGTAGTCATGTCTATTTATTTATCTTCCCCCCCGCCTTATAATTAACTAACTTTTAATCAAGCCCTCAGCGGCACTCATTCAATCATAAAATAGATTTTCCATACTGTTAAATGCACAGGACAACTTCCAAGTTTTATGGCAACAGTCATAAAGTTCTTTCTATGTAATCTGTCATATTTCAGCTTCTAAACTTATTTTGAAAATAAAAGAATTTGAGAAATTTTGACTGCATTATATTACTGGCCAAGTCTGCCACCAAAGAGCTGCAGAAGAGAAGCATTAGAGAGTGAAGTATAACCCATTACCTCTAAAACATGAAAAACCTCTCTAGTAAAGGCTTGTCCCTTTACCTAGGTCATAAATTATCAGACAAAAACAAAGAAGTTGCAAAACTTCAGCTTGGGATTTAGAATGAATGCAAATATGCTCTTTAAAAGGTACACACCTATTGCACAGCTGATTGTAATTAAAGAAGGCAGTGACCGAACACTTCAATCTCAGGTGTCATCAGTAATCCTATAATCCTCTAATAAGGTGGTTTTTAGACTCAACTAGTACCTGGAATTGCTTCCAGGTGATCCAGATTGTGAAAACAAGCTGTGCAGTCAAAAAAAGAGCAACAAAAAAAGCTACGCTTTTCTCCAGAACTAAAAGTTACTACACAAATATCACAACATACAATCTAAAGGTTTGTTTGTGTGTTTGTTTTTACTAATGAAAAGTTTGCTTTGGCTTCCATAAATGTAAATGCAGTTAAACTTTTAAAAACTGAGGTTAACGCAGCTATAAAAAACAAAACGAAAACAAAGAGGGGAGAAGAGGAGGCAGCTGGAGGAGATGACAGCAACTCGTGCAACCTGCCGGTGACCTGTGAAGCACAATCTCATTCTGCTCCCTCCTACCTGCTCTGCACACACTCGGGAGAAGCAGCAGCAGGCCAGCTCTCTGCTGCAGCATCAGGGTCAGATAAGGATTGCAGCAGAGGAGGAGGAAGAAGAGAAAACTGCCATAGCATTCCATTTTTGCCATTTTTCTTTGCTCCAAGCCATTACTTGGAATTCTGTAGCTGATCAACTCTGTATTCCACCCCCATCTCATTTAATGATGCAAAACAGAAAAGATAGTTGTTTTTGCTATTGCAAAATACATGGCCCTACAAAGAGAGGGGGAGAAAGCAGATCCTGGTAAGGACTCCCATCATGCATATCCCTCTTAAAATTACTCAGGTCATGAAGGCAGCTATGGTATTATTCTTTACATAACACAGAGTTTCCAATAACAACAAGAAAGAGCAATGACACATCTCTATGCTTTAAAACGACAGATGTGTACACGCTACAGTAACTTCACAATGACACCAAAGACTTGGGGGGTGTGGAGAGAAGAGTGGCACATGTGAACCGAACTGATGGAAGTGCTGGTGCTCTGAGACACCCCACAAGCTTCTCTGAGATCTTATGCTTAAAATAATTTCACATCATGACAGCAGCAAGCGCCACCAGAGGAAACAGCATCAGCACAACATGACACCAGCAAAATCACCCAAATTCACCTTTCCCACCTTCTCCTGTGGAAGTTCTGAGTACTTCAAAATACAGTACTAGAGAACAGCAGAAAATATGGGAAGGTAATAGTCACTGCCAAGAGTTCACCTCTTGTGGAAAAGGGTTCCACTGAAAACCGGATTTCTTCTTGGGACAGTGGTTTTCAGCAGCAGGAGTACCCACCCCTGCTGTCAGCTCCTGCCAGAGGGGGTTATTTTCAATGCTCAGTGACAGAGTACGAGAGGTGAGGTCCGGGCAAAGAACACACAATGTGAACATCACTTCCAAAACGTGGCACTGCCAGGCTGGACTGGTCCCCTCCCCAACTTACTGAAGGTTCTGGCAGTATGAGCCCAGCCACGGACTGTGCAACGCCTAGAGCCGCGGGCCAAGGCATTGTTGGGTTTGACAGGGGCCGAGCCGGGGCTGGCTCCGCGCCCTGCCCGCCCCGCGCCGGGATGCGCCGTTCCCGAGGCAGGAGCCGCCGGCCGCGGGCAGGGCACGGCGACCCGCGGGCGGGAGGGCAGCGCAGGGGCCGGGGCCGGGCGCGCACCGCACCGCGGGACAACGGGCGGGGCCGGGGGCGGCGGCCGCGCGTCCCCCGCGGGAGGCAGGTGAGACCCCCCCCGGTACCACTCACCTCCGCGGGGGGAGGAGCCTCCTCCGGGCGCCGCAGCGGCTCCCCCTGCTGCCGGCTCTTCCGCCGCTCCCGCCGCCGGGCCGCGCCGGGCCGCCCGCCCCGCTCCGCGCTGCCCGCGGCCGCCGCGACCGCCCCGCCGCCGCCGCGCGCGGCTCGGCGCACCTACGCCGCCATTTTGTCTCGCCCCGTTGTACTTAACGTGAATCCGACATGACACTGATTACAGCCCAATGGAGGCTCATTAAAACCTTACCTACCCCGCGCCCCGCCCACCGCCGCCCGCCATTGGCCCGCGCCGCGCACGCCGCTGCGCGCTCACGGGCCGGCGGGCGCTGTCCGTCACCCGCCCACACCGGCCCCGGCCCGCCCGGCAACCGGCCCGGCGCTGCGATTGGCGGGAGACGCCTGTCAATCACGCGGCGCGCCCCTTCCCTGCGCGCTCAGCGCCGCCCACCCGCGGCAGGGGGCGGGGCCGGCCGCTCACACTGGCCGCCGCCGCCGCCACACACTCGCGCGCCCCGCCCACCCGCCCGCCCCGCCGCTGGGCCTCGGGCGCTCGCGATTGGCCGCCCGCCGCCAGCGGGGGCGGGACTTCTCGCAGTCCCGCTCTCCCGTTGGCTGCCGCTGCCGCCCGTCCGGCACCCCCCGGCCTCCCCGCCCCCCGCCGCCGCCCCACCCGCTCCCTCCCGAAGTTTGTTCGGGAGCGCGAGCGCTGCCGAGACACCGGCGGCGGCCGCCTGAACCAGCTCGGCAGGGCGGGCGGGCGCGCGACACACACTAATGAGCAGCCTTAAATATTGAGCGTCACGCGCGCGCCTCAGAGGCTGGCACCGGCCCGGGCGGGCGAGATGGAGCAGCGTGCTCACAGCATTAGCCTCCCAAGGTGCCTGGCACTGGCAGCCGCTTATCGCGCACACACACCCCGCACCGCCAGGGAGGGAGGAGGGGGTGGGAACGGGGACCACGACAATGACTCCCGGCTCTGCAGCCACATGCAGGTCCCTGCAAGTTTCGCCATGCGAAGCGCAGGGACTTCTCTGTCACCCCGTCTGCGAGGGAACAATCGCCGCCTCGGAAAGACAGGGTGGGAACATGCAACACAAAAACCTCGGCCATCCCCTGCTTCCCTCCGCCGCTCCATTCCCCCTCTCCCCACCCCATCCAGCCCAGCCATCACCTCCTGCTGCTGCTCCCCCTCCCCTGCAAAACGCAGAGCATTGCAATGCATTTACCCAGCGCGAGTGTCTGCAAACACGTGCATCGCCTCCGATGCTAAAGGAAAAAAAGTACCCAGCCTAGTGACAAGCCCCCTGCGCTGGCAGAGGGGAGGGAAAGGGGGTTATTATGGCAAATTGCAGCCTGTCACCCAACGCCAAACAAACCCCATCGCATGCTCCCTATTATCCCCCGCATAAACTCCTGGGAATCTAACCTCCGGTGCAGGTTCCCCCCTTTGCTGGCAATGACCTCCTTTCTCTGCCCGTGTGTGTTTCTGCAGCAGCGGTTCCTGCGGAATGTGCTGCCCCTGAAACGCGATCGCGGCTCCTCTCTCTCTCTCGCTCGCTCGCTCGCTCCGCTCTGTCTCTCGCTCGCCCGCTCGCTCTCTCTCCTGGCTGCAAGCAGAGCCAGGAACACAACAACAACACAGCCTCCCCCCACCCCCTTCCCCAAACACATACACACTGAAGAGACCCAGCCAGGAGAGCCAGACGAGCCGGGGAGGGGGTGGAGGGAATCCCCAGCCAGCGGATTGATTGCACCAGTTACCTTCCCTAAGCCCCTCCGCGAGAGGGGAAAAAAGGAGATGAATACAGAGAGAATACCTTGTCTCCCCTCCTCCTCCTCCGCGGGGCTCCTCTTCTCACTCCAAAATACTAAAAGGTGGACGGGCAGATCAGACACACGCGTTCAGCTCCCGGCGGGGGAGGGGAGCCACGCGAGCAATTATCATTAATTTAGAAATTAAAACAGAAACCCACCCCAGACCTCCAGCCTCCCCGGTGCGGGCGGACGCGGATTGCGAGGACTGGTGCTAAGACACAGGACCTGATAACAGCTAATTGAAAGGTTAATCTACATAGGCTGTGACAGAAGAGGTCCCTCCCCACTTTTTTATCTGCTGTTGGCAAGTGGGAAATTGAGCTCCCCCCACCTTTTTCTCTCCCTCAAAAAAAAAAAAAAAAAAAAAAAAAAAAAAAAGAGAGAGAGAGAAAGGGGGAAAGGCGATAAAGTTTGGGGGGCGGCGCGTCCCTGGGCGGGAAGCGGCCACCGGCCCCTCCCGGGGCCCTCGCCCCCTCGGGTCGCGCTGGGCTCTGGGTCCCGGGGGGGCGAGCGGGGCTGTCCCGGTGGGAGCGGCCCCACGGGCACGGCAGCCCCGGGGCTGCGCCTGAGCCCACCGCAATCAGTCCGGGGATGGAAACAGCGCGAACAAATCACAGATGTTGTCCTCCCGTGGAGTTTGTGCATGTAACAAGATGTTCGGAGGAATGTGTTTTGAAGAACAAGGTGATTACACGTACGGCTTAAAGCTCGGTTTTCTCCACGCTGCCAAAGGCCTCTCACCATGTCAAAGTTCTCAGTAATCACAGAATATGCAGAGTTGGAAGGGACCCATCAGAACCACCCAGTCCTACTCCTGGGGTTTAGTACTCCTTGTGATGGTTTTCTCACCTACGGCCAGCAAACAGCACTTTTCACCCAAACATCACTTTTCACCCCAGCATGGCGTGACAAAATGCCATGGGATCCATCCCACAGGGTACCACACAAGGAGGGAAAGGCAGTCCACCTCCCTGAGCATCTACACAAGCAGGCACATCTAGACATTCCCCATCCTCCTAAACTTGAAACATGACTGTTCCAGAGGTCTCCTCAACATCCTCTTCTCCATACCTTGTGGATGACATGTTGTGTTAGATGTCTGAAAAATTTTCTAAAAATATCTGTCCCTGAAGAATAAAATATGAAAGTAAAATTATAAAAAATCTCCTTAAGAGTGGGTGGAAAATGACCTTCCACAATAAATTATGAAGACCTTCCCTGGATGACGTCCTGCGTGTAGACTAGTAAGGAAACAAAGTTTCCATAATAAAAAAAAAAATAAAATTAAGGTTTAGTGCAACTTCTTTCAGAGTCACTTGCAGGAGATACTGTGTAAGGAAGCTCTTTGGTGATGTTTCAGAGCACTGTAAAATTGTATGACCTACTTACAGAAAGCTACCGGGTGAAAATAATATTCCAGCATGTATCTATCACACCATAACCATTGACTGAGGTTTTAGTCTTTTAACTGCCAGATGCAGCCTTTTAAACATAAAGAGGGAAATTGAAATGTGTAGTGACCTAATACTTGTTGGAGAATCCGTCAAGGTTCATGTATTATGCAGGACCTGGCTGTGATTTAAAATAGTTTTTAAATTATTGGAAATGTTATAAATCACTTCAGCACAATTTGTAGCACAGCCTCACATTTGCAACACTATTCTCACTCTTCTGAATGTTGTGTCAACATTTCCATCAGAAACTTGGTTTTTTTCCTTTCTGGGAAATTTACAACTTGTTTAATGGTAAAAACATAAAAATATTTTCTTGAAACTGAAACTTGGCATGGCCACATCCCAGTTCAGGAAACAAAACACTGGAGAAAACTTGATAATCTGTTTGGCCATTTTGAAATTATGAGTGTGTCATGAAGACATAAGTAATAGCACAGAGAAAAATCATAAAAGTCACTGATTTAAATATTTCCATTCTTTCTTCTCAATTTAACTATTTTCCAAAAAATAAATTTTATAGGATGATATGTCATTTGGTGTTGTGTTCCAGTTTTTAACATATTCAATTTTTTTTGCAGAGAGGCTCCCCTATGGATCTTGACATTTATAGGTGTACCTGGTGTTATGTAAACTGTGACATTAAGCACATGAACCTCTTTATACATGAATCATAATCCAGCAAGCTCAGATCCACTATCACTGTAAATTATACTATTTTCCAAAATTATAACTTCAAAAGAGCTACATCATGGCAATGATAAAAAAAGCTTGAGACAGTGCATGTTACACAGAGAAACCTAAGTACCTGGAATGCTTTGGATCTAACTGAGACTGTCTAATGTGTTGTATTTTGGTTTATCATCTAGATAAGAAATATTTTTGGTTTATTGTATGAAAACGCCCTCAAGCCTATATTAAAAATATCTATGGAAAAGTAATAAGCCCATCCAGGAAGTCAGTGCAAGCAATAAAATTTACACCTTAGTATGTCTTTTATGGGCAGACTTTGCAGGATTTCTCTCCCATAACTCCTACAAACTGATGAAGTACAACTAATTCCCCCAAGGAGTAACAGGTGTCTAAACACTCATACACTGAATACACCCATATCACCTGCTAAAAACATGCCTTTAATATTAAAAAAGAGTATCTAAAATCAAAATAACTTTCCCATGTATTCTTATAAAAGAACAACTTTGGCCCATTTCACTTTGTTCTATTAGTATCTTTGCTTTTATTATAGTTTAAATAATCTTATTTACAGGATTTTCACCCCACACACGCCCCCCATGGAAAAATATATATGATTGCACATCTACATTGTAGAGTATGTAGTAAGCATATGCTTCCCCTCAAAAGTCCTTAGAATTATTCTAAAAATGCACTAACACTGCTATTTTTGGATCACAAGTGAGAGAAAGCAAGAAGTTAAGGGTTCTGCATGGTCTGAGTTAAATTCAGTTCTCAAAAATGAAAATCTGAAAATTGCTGTATGTATGGCTGTGGTGTAAAACATGCTGGAGACTGCTGCTTAAATGAAGCCCAGACATGTGCAGAACAAATTCATCAGTGTACAAAATAGAACACCAAATTAGAGTTTGAACACTTGCTTGAAATCAGTAAGAAAATTCTTGTGCATGAAATTACTGCCATATTAAGAATTTCCCTGTGAGGGCTTTAATCACTGATGCAGTTCCATTAGAACTAGTGGGGCTGTTACATATTTAGAAACAATTATGTAGTTGTCCATGTTGGTATGGTGACAGATCCCTATTTATCTTCAGAGCTGCTGGAGGGTAAAATCTTGGCCCTCATCAAAGTCTGGCAAAACGTCCTATGACTTCAACCAAGCCAGGATGTTCCTTCTATTATTACCACACATAACCACATATTTGACTACAGTCACCTGGAAATTGCATCCCCTGGCACATGGTGTTGAAAGTGACCCTGGGGAGAAAAGTCATCCTAAGAGTGCAGCGAGTTTTGTCCCAGCCTCTACATTCATCCCAAACACATCCCTGCCCATGAGCTGAATATATAAATTCTTTACCTGCACCACCTTCTCTGCTTAGCTCACCTGCCAGAGCTTCCCTGCAACCCTAACCTTCAACCTCATATTCCTTCTGGACTAAAACAGCCCTTTCTTATTTTTTCCCCAGTCTTTTATATTTTAATTTAATCTGGAAGAGTAATCCATGAAATTAGGTCTACTCCTCTGAACACAAGCAGAATCTTTCCTGGTTTATGCATGAGGATATACATTGCTGCATATAACAGAACATCACAGCCCAATTTAAGCACTGTAGATTATAATAATATATATACTCATATGTTTATATACACACAAAGTGAGTAACCTGTGGGCATATTTTCTGATCATTTGCTGTCTCATCTGTTACATTTAATAAAATTGAATAATAGTGCAAAATAGTCTCCTGCTGCCATTTTACTGATTCGGGTGCTTTTTAATTCCTGAAACTAGCAGATTATAAGGTAAATGCTATAGCAGTTTCAACTCAGGAGTTGTAATTGGCACAATACTGTAATTTGGAAATAAGTGTTTGTGGTAGATCAGCTGTCATCCCACAGGGATGGAGACAGTGACTGTTTATAATAAATCCCACATGTTCCTTTCTACTCTGGCAAATATAACTCACTGCTATATCAAAGTACTTTATAACCCTTAATGAATTAGTTCCTGTAGGACCTTTGTTAGGTGAGTGAGTATTATTCTTCTTGTTCTCCAACCAGAGATATACAAAGCATAAAGCAAAGTGGTTAGAAGAGGACACTGGCCTCAGGAAAAATCTGGGCCCCTGAGCATTAAGAGCTTTACTCTGGCCACAAGAGATGCAGTTTCAGAGATCCTGTGCTACTCATGGAGAAGAAACTGCTGGCCTGTTAATGCACATTTGAGACCTTTGCAGGAATGTGTCTTTTTGCTGCATTACTGTGCTACATGTTAAAGAAGCAATGGGATGAATAGAATTTGGGAGTGCAAAGGAAAAGGCCAAAAGCAAAGAAGGAAAAAAACAGGTGGCTCTTATATATGACAATGGTGGTGTCTTTCATATACACATGTAAGCATCTCACAGTACTTGATGTGGAGGTTCTACTTATGCATTATAAAGGATTAGTAAGTGATTAACAGATGTTTTAAGAAATGGCAATCAGTTGTTATGGGTCCAATGAGTCAATAGGGTTTTTTGCAACAATAGCTCATCATCGTCTGAAACATCCTTCCAATGCATTTAACCTCTATATGCTTTCTATTGGAACACCTGCTAATCTTGTGTTAAACCCCACAAATGGAATCTTAATATAAAGTGTGACTCAAAACAAATTTACTGGAGAAAAAAGGATTAGCACCTAGGCTCCACAGTAAATTGTTAGTTATAGCTGTACTGGATTTAAGTTTCTCCTTTTGCCATGTAAAAGGCACTGATATGACAGGAAGCATTTTGCTGCTGAGTGCAAGAGTGGTGTTTTCAAGGCTAATCCCAAGAGGAGGGCTGGGATATTGTTGGACTCTGCCAACCAGCATCACTGAACTTGATGCAGCCTTGTGTTTTTATACACATTTACAGTAATACTTCGTGGGGGCAGATGATAAATTAATAAAGAGCAGTTTGCTCAGACATAGTGAAAACTGCCATTATCAGGGGCTGCTCAGGTCCTTCTTGCTACTGTCCTGCTGTTTTTAGTTAGTCTGGTGAAAGGAGAGGATGCTGATGTTTGCAGGGGCCGTTTTAACACCTCAGCTTGTCTTTGTGAGCTTTAAAGTAATTAACTCTCCAATCATTACCGGTTGACTTTGTCGACAGGTTTAGGTTTCCCTCCTGCTGTTCCCTTTGGGGATATTGGGTTGTCACTTTATGAGAGGGGGGATTCATTTTAAGGTTCACACCAGATCCCTTTCACAGCTTCCCAAGAGCTCATTGTGTTCTCCATACTGCTGGAATATTCTCTTGGTCTCTGTTTTAATGAACATGACTTAGACAACTTTTTCCAGATCCAACTAGACAAGCAGGGGGAAGGGAGAAGGGGGAAGCTTCTCCAAAAAGGCAGGTAGCACACTTGCTAAGGCCTTCAAATGAAAAGAGGACCATCCTCTGTACTTAGAAGTCGTTAAAAGAGACTGCAAAGGTAGTTTTGCTAAATAAAGTTACTTTGAGCTGTGAAGGGATTCTGACAGTCCTTAATGTAACTGAAACAATCCTCACAACTTCCAGCTGTGATATGGGTGTACTACATTATAGTTCAGTTTTAGACAGGGGAAAATTTCCAGATCTGTAGTTGCTGCATTTTTTTATTGATCAAAGATTGCCAAGAAACATGGAGAGAAAAGGGTAGGAGAAAGCTTGACCATATTCGTGTTAATCCTATTCTCATCCAGTTACCACTATATATTTTAAAAAATCATATTAATAAACTGAAGAAATCATAATGACCAGAGAGCCTGCTACCAGCCACATAATTTGGAGACTTCTGATGATAATCAACACTTGGTGTACAACAGCACCAGAGTTCTAAGAAATGTGGCTCATAGCCACAACAACCCTCTTCAAACTCAGTGGACAGTGACAATCCTCACCTACTGCAAAGCTGGCTGGAGTACTTCTTTGAACTTCTGCTCAGTATCTCCTGCACACCAACATTTTCACTAAGGGTGGGAGTTTGGGAAATAATCCATGTGGCAAAACAGCTCTGAATGGCTGAGCCCAGGCTTAGAAAAACCTTAGGTCTGCTCTGCAATGCTTGGAAATTGAGCAACATCCACTCCAGTCTTTTCTTTTTGCAGCTTGAATCAAGAGGAGTTTGACTGGTGTCAAGGACCACACTGCTATCTCCAGCTGGATTTTTAGTGGTGTCTGTATGATGTTTTCTTTACTTTCTTTGTTGGCAGCATTAGTTGTGAGGTTCCTTTGCTAAATAAAGCTCTGACTGCACAAACAATTTATTTCAGTCACTTCCCATAGCTGCTGGTACTGCAGCAACTTAGGCTCTGTTAGCTAGACTAGAAGGCCTGTCAGAGTCAGGTGGCAATAGACCACATCATTCCAAACACCCTTTCAGGAACCTTTAGATCTGCTCAGTGCTCCTTTTAAAATCACCACTGGCTTGCTTGTGTTAAGGCCCCCAACCTAACTCTGGTTAAATTATCGTCATGCACAGAAGGATTTTGTATTAAATGTCCTTTGGGAAGGAAAATCTGAGTGAAAAGGGATTTGGAGGGCAGGAGAGACTTGTTTGTCTGTGTCAGGTAATAAGAAAATGTGAAGTAGAAGCTAGGAAGAACTAAAGTAATAACATATCAGTGTTGGAAACGTGCAGTGTCTTCTTCATATGCATAGAACTACACAAAGTGTCTTCTCAGGGATACACAGGAGAGGTAGCTGATGATTTATCAGGGTGCCAGTTGCATTGTCCAGCATAATGAAGCCCTTTGTTTATTTAATTAAAAAAATTAAAATTAAAAAAGGGAATTTCTACTTCTCAGCTGATGGCAGGACCTGGGCAGTGGTGAGCTTGTTCCCTCAGCCCTGGCCAGATCCCCTCTGTTACCCTGATATGATTCCCCTTTGTTATTCGATATCCCACAGTGCCAGCTAAGTCAGGAGTTGTCACACTCCTCACTGGTGCAGCAGGATACAAAATAGCTGGGGGTGGGGAGGAAGACTGCAATGGTTAGGAGGTGGAAGGGAAAAGGCCTTTTTTTGTGAAAACAGTAGCACCAGCTGCATCCTGCAAGTCGCTAAATTAGCCAGTCAGTTGTTTTTCTTTTAATTTTTGTGTGAATTCAAGAATAGGTTGTGGATGTCTTGGCAACTCATGAATGAGGCTCTTTATGAAAGAATTCACCTTGCAGAGGGGCTGCTGTCAGATGCACAAGCCTCTTTCCATTAATTAAGCTGCAGAACATCCCCTCTTTTTTTTTTCCCCATCTCTCTCAACGCCTGGATAATCAGACCCTGTGTCTTTCCATAACATCCACCACTGCCTCTCTCACTCCTTACAGTATTTCACCCACTCTGTTAATTCTGGGCTGCCAGATTTCTTTTTTCTTTTTTTTTTTTTTAAACACAGCTTATTGCTGCTAAGTGAGATATCATGCTGCCTGAGCTAATAACTAAGACGAATATTCTGCTCCACTGCAACTAGTAGCATTCTCTATGCATTATCTTCAGCTGAAGGGTGGCCTAAGAGCAAAGTTGGATATTTTCAAAAGCTCAGCTGGGAGTTAATCAACTCTTATTGTTTTTCGACAGGAGCTGCATGCTTAACTTGCATCCAGTGAGTCATCCCCTGGATTGTCACCCACACACAAACAGCCCCACAGAAGGTGCAAAGAACTTTTCAGACATGCTAGAAATGACATGCCATTAAAAGTGTGTAAACTAAACTGTGTCGGGTTAGGGAGTGATTACAGATGTAATTGTGCCTGAACAGACAGTCTGGGGAGACAAGGTGGGTGCCAGGAACCTCAATCAGCTCTCAGCTTTGCTGTGATCTGAACAAGATGTGTGGCTGCAGCTGAATAATCTTCAAGTTTTTAGTGGGGATGTTTAGATACTCATGTACATTTAGGAATTTACACACCTGCTTCAGGGAATAATCCCAAATCTTATAAAAATGAGGAGCTGACTACCATGTCTTAAGTGTTTGCATGTTTGGGCTTAATTTTGTACAGCTGATTTAAAATCCCAGTCATCAGGAATAGAAAAATAAGTGCATGGTATTAGTGACAGGCTGTTATAAATGATCTGCTCGTTTTCCTTCACTTCCAAGTAATGCTGAACATTAATTTCCTGCAAATGAAGCAATCTGAAGTAGAGCACACCAAATAATTAATCTTTGGAAACTCTGGACTAAATTAAAATAATTTGAAGTTAAATAAAGAGCTCATCTGTGGCCCCAGTGCTCTTTCTGGGAAGCAAGGGATACATAAAAGAATCAAAAAGAAAGCAAATACTGAGTTACCTAACAGAAAAGGAATCTCCAAATATATGTAATAAATTCCCACATTACATCATAAAACTAACTTTCTCACAAATGCTATCATTGCAAATGCCAAGACACATAGGAGACCTTTCAATTAGTAGTAAAAGTGAATAAGCAAGAGGGAAATTATTTTCATTGGACATATGCATTTTCTATTTTCATCTGGTCTGTTTGGATTTTTTAAAAGATATTACCAAATTATCTATTATAGTAGCTGTCTCCTTATACTGAGAATTGGGTATGGTAGAATTTGAAATATCATTTAAATCGTAAGCTAGAAATTCTCTTTATTAATTCAGGCAGCATATTAAAGAATGAGCACTTACAATAAACTTTTTGTTTTTATTAGCAAAAGTTGACTTTTTAATTCAATGCTGTAATTTGGTTAAAGTTAAAACATAAGTGGAGTTGAAGAGTTATCTGTAAATTGAGAATATTCAGGAATATAAAAAAAATAATTCCTTCTTTACTAGATTCAGGAAAAATGAATATCTATATTTCAGAAAGGACAGTAAATAAGTCTACTAGTCCTTTGTTTCAGTTTTACTGGTCTTATTTTTTTCAGTCTTTCCTTGGCTGCAAGTCTACAGCTATCCCAAAGTATCAGAGACAAATAGTCTAATGGGAAATAATATGGGTGAAGAAATGAAATACAATAGTGGGCAGCAGGATCTTTTGCGTTTTAAAGGCATAGCATTGTATCTGGACATGCTGAAAGCTCTTTGCTACAGTTTTTTTTGTTTGTAAAATAGGAAAGATATTAGGCTGCCTCTTGGCAAAGCTCAGAAATGCTCCTGTCTGTATAAATGCTGAGGATTATTAGAGAGATGTTCAGCTTGGGAGTGGGGTTCTGAATATAGTGATGAACCCACTCAATTTCAATTGCTGCATATGAGCTTCTTTCTTATAACAATTAACCTCTTAGAAAAGAATTAACACTGAGTTTACATGTTGACTCTATAGACATTGGATAATTGCTTTTAAAAAAAATCATCTATAAGTCCAGGAAATTGCATTTCTCCTTTTGCTTCTAAAATTACAAACTTCTGACTTCCCAGCTGGTAATGCAAGCAATCAAAATCAGGTCTCTCGAGTGCAGTTGCATGACACACATGAACAACAATCTCATTTCATAAAGAATTAACCCACACGATAACTGGCTCCAATTCATGCCACAAAGCCTGCCTGACCCAAGCACTGCAGTTCCTGCTTTACACAGGTAGAATTGTACTGGTGAAATAACAGCAAACCTCTTTGGAGTCCTACCCTAACAAAGCTCCCTGGCAGAGGGAAAGAGTTTGGAATGAAGCACCAAACTGAAACCCAGAAGCTTTGGCTTCATCTTCTGTCTTTGTTACAGGCAGGCTGCCTATCAGTAAGGCAGTCACTTAACCTCCCTGAGTTTCATATTCTATCATACAGAGACAGTAATACCTCCTTTGTCTGTCTTTTTGATCTAGAGTATAAAGAAAGTGACATTATTCCCCCCCTCCATCTCAGCTAAGACATCTAGGCACTACTGTGATTCTAATCAGTAACAGCATTAACTACTGTTTAACAGAAGGACCTACTTCAGTTTAAAATTCCCTTGATTTTATCTAGTTAAAAATCTCTTCGTAATTTCTCTTTTTTTTCCTTCCTTTTTGAGAGAAGGTAGGAAGAAAGAAATGACTTGTTTTGGGTTGAAGATTAAGTTCTGTAAGTGGTCCAAGTATAGGGTCATACAGAAGAAGCAGAAAACATAGACCCAAATGAGGAAAGCTTGGTAAATTTAATTTCTTTCATCGGGACCTCTCCTTAAAAAATGTTCTTCAGATCTTTAAGATGATGTGCAAATGAAAGCCCAGAACAAATGTCTAACTCAATTATATCCTTTTCTCAGTGAGCTACTTGAAGTGACATGGGTGGAGGTTCCCTCAATACATTCCCAACATTTCACAGAATACACACCTTGCAGCTTGCTGGTATTTTTTCTTGATGCTCAGTCTAAATCTTTCTCTAATGTGTTTCTAGCCATTGCAACCTTAATTATAGTCCTAAATCAGTTCTTCTTAGCGTTATCTTGGGTAAGCACTTGCCATATTCCTCACTAGTAACCAATTAAGCAACCTGTAGCCACTTTCCTTTCTGTTTGGAAATAGTTTTTAACTGAAAGATTTGAACAAACTACACCACATGCAGTAGTGCCAAAGACTGTTACTCAAAGGGTTTTATGCCACACTATCCTGTCTAGAGAAAGGTTATTCCTACATCCAGAAGACTGACTTTGCAGGCACATGTACATGTTTGTGTTTGGAACTTCTAGACTGACAACCCTTCAAATCCGGTTGCCTTCCCTTGGGACAGAAACATGAACTTTATTTCTCTTTGATTTGAGAACTGACACCACTGTGATCTCCATTATGAATCTAGCAATATTAAAGTGTGTTGTTCTTTACAGGCAGCACTGACTGCTTGAGTTGAATGACTACATGTTGACCTTGGGGGAGCTGCAGGGGTATGTGTTTGTTTGGTTTTTAAATTCATCTTTTCCAGGTTGTGGGGAAAGAAGCCTTTAGACTTTGCAAAATTCATGTGGATTTCAGCAACAGTTGATTTCAGGAGCATCTTATATTTTTCAACACTGTTTTATGAACAGATGAGGCTTAGTAGAGCATTTTTTTTAAGATCAAAAGATGTGACAGTTCACAAAATATGCAGTGAAGAAATAAAATCATTCCCCCCACACATACCAAGAAGCACCTCTTCTCACCAGAATCCCCTGATAAAGGTTTCCTTAGCACAGGTCCAGCAAATTTGCACATACTTCAAGACAGACAGGTGTCTGCCAGTGACAAAAGTCTGTCTTCCCTTCTGAAGAATTGCAGTGGAGCAGAGCAGCTGTTGCTAGTCCAGCAAAAAGGGAGGCTGTGTGTGATGTGCAGCTCAGCTGAGGGGCATGGGAGGACTCAGTAAGAGCTGGAGCTGGCAGGTTCCTCGTGCTTCTGCCCAGCCTGGTGCCCTGGTGCAGCCTGTCACTGTCCCAGGTACAAGGCTGTGTCACATGGGCAGCCCTATGGCTGGGTAGAAGAAGGCAGGATGATTATTTCCTATGGCTAGACAGAGTTAACCCTCCCCAGAGACAAATATGAACACTTGTTGACTGAGACAGATGAGTTACATCCATTCATGGAAAGAAAAACAATCTTATGATCATGCAACTGAATTGTTTCTAATTAATTAATGATCTATTTTTCATACTGCTGAAGCAGAATTTGAGACACCAGAAAAGATCCTTCATGTGGCCCATCCTAGTGGTGGCAAGGGTGTTGAGACACAGATTCCCTTATTAACAAGCTTTTTTGAGCTTGTAGCTCATCCTTGGTTTCATTCTCTTGTTGCTGGGCACACACAATGAGAGGTTGGTACCATGTCAGAGAGCAGCAAGGGTCACCTGCACCCAGGAGCCAAAGGACACCCAGGACTGGCAGCAAGGGAGCAGGGAAGGGCAGAACCCAGTATTTAAACCAAAAGTCAAACTCACCAGGCGAGTCTGTGGTGATGAGGCAGGTCCAGGTCAGGCTGGCAGGGTCTGTACTGGGTCCAGTGATCCTTGGCAGGGCCAAAACCAAGGCCAAGCTGCAGAACTGGGGTGAGGAAACAGATCCCATGGGCAGGCACAGGCCAGGCTGCAGCTGAGCTCCTGCTCCAGAGCCCAGGGATGAGCTGGGGTGGTGGGGATGCTCCAGCTGAGACTGCTCAGGGCTGTTAATGCCCTCCCAGAGAGATGCACTGCATCTTCAAGTCTTCTTGGTAACTAAATGTCATGAGCAGTGCCATAACTTGGCCTGCCAGATAGAGCAGGACTTTAATGTAACACAAATAATAATCTGATCCTACAAACCCGTGTATATGTCATTGAGATCTTATTACAGCCTGGGTAAGAGGATGCTGGGTGTTTGCACTGATGAGGCTATTTCAGTATGATAAGCTGCACTAAGTGGGCTCAGTTTTGCATCAGTGGAGTGTATTTGCATATTGCACTGCCAGGGAAAAGAAAACCTTACATTTTGCAAGGGTTTGCCATGAACAAAAATGCCACTGCAAATATCTGAGTACGTGAACAGTGCTCCATGGAAAGTGCTAGCAAGGGTGAATTAAAGAGTCTGTGACATTTTCAGGATTTGGGATGCTCAATGGAAAACTCATCTATATACTTTCAGGACATTTTACCATATCCATTGCCTTTTGATTTATAGCATTTCGCATGGAAAAAGACTGGCAAATATTTTTGGCTGTAAGAATTCAAATAATCTTTTGAAAGGATCATTATTAGAACCAGTCTGAACTCCAGCCAAAAATTCCTATTCTCTTATACTTCAACCCTTGATATATGCTTTTCTGTAGAAAGGAAGCCTAGAAGAAGATGTTTTTTATTTTTTCCTCTACCAGCTGCTGATTTCCAAGTTTGGTGTTTGTTCATTTGTTGTTGTTGTTAGGTTTCAAATGTTTTTCCATTTTATAGGTCTTGAAATAGACAGAAGATGGCAAAATGTATCTTATATTTTCAATTCAATGCTGTATTTTGCATTTTTGTCTTAAAATTTTCCTGTAAGTCTAATGCAATCTTATTCCTAAATTAATAAAATTATTTTAATCCAGGACCTTGAAAAGCTGGCACTACATCTAAAAATCTAAGAAGCCAACTTTTATATTAGAAACCAACCAAATAACTTCATATCTCTATAAAATTGTAGAGACGTGCTCACACATGCATATGCACACATATTTCTGGTGCAATGATATATGGTTTATATATAGGCTACTAAAATAATGTAAACAATCTAAACAAAGCAGATTACCAGCAAAACGTGCAGTAACAAGTTTAAGATCCCAGTTGTATTCTGTAAGTAAGTTGAGAAGAGTCATAACAAGAATAACTTCTCTTTCCTCCTCCAACACTTGTGTTCAACACTTTATCTCCAGAAATGATTTGGGGGATGGGGGAGAGGTCCTAAGGCTCCAAGACTGTTTCTCCAGTGCTGTGGTCTGAACCAGACTCCCACATCCCTTCAAACAGCAGCTCTGGCAGAGACACCAGTGGGGAGGGTGCCCTGGAGTTTAAGCAGAAGCTCTGACACAAACCAAGAGCCCAGCTGAAGCACTGGGAACAGAGCAGACAGAAGGACCCTCAGCTGGGGCAGGATGGTGCCAGTGCAGAACAAAGTGTTACCTGCAGGCACCTCAGGGGAAGGAATTAATAAACAACCTCACCCAGGAGCTGAGTGCCACAGCAACGAAAATGAAAGTGATTGTAAACTGTGCTAATGCATGGAGAATTCTAGCAAATAGCACAGAAGGCACACAAACATTGCTGTGGTAAGTGGTGTAGAAAAAGCCTGTCAGCTATAGGTGTCAAATATATCCTTTGTAGTTTCACTGAGGTATTTTGCAAAACAATCAAGACAAATATGCAGATCCCAATTATGGGACAAGAATCTTCTTGCATTTTGGTGCTAGGAGTTCCCTGCCAGTTTTGCTATGCAACATTCAGGTTTTTTATACTGTGCTGGGACTGTCTGAGAGATCAGAGCCCAGGTAAGACCCCAGTCCTGCTGCCAGGTGTGTTTGTGGAGCCTTCAGGGCACAGGGGCTGCATGGCTGAAGTGGAATCACTTTCCCCACTTAAACTGTGCAGAAAGAGCTTGGTATTTAGTTTGGGTTTGTTGTCTTTTTTCTGGTTTTAGTTTCTATTTTTGTTTGGCTGTAACAACGTGCTTAACTTCTGGCTGATCAGCTTCTGTGCTTCAATATTGATGACACTGCAGTTGGACTCCTCAGGTGGTCATCCATCTCACATTGTGCCCAAACACAGGGTGCTCTCCATCCCATACCCACCAGAAGGTTCACCAGCAGGTGCTGAGTGGCCTCATGATTTTGTCAGACCCCGAAGGTTTGGAAAAATCATTTGCTGGACCACCAGGCAGCAAGCAGCAGTTACATCTGGCAAGCCTAAATCCAAAAGGGAAAATTATGGGATTTAAAGCCATCAGGGACCATTCCACACCACATAGCAACTTTCTGACTTAGTGCATGTTTCAGCAAGGGCAAACAGAGAGATGAGGGCCCTGTGTGAGGGCCCTGAGTCCCCTCCTGGCTGTTGGGCTGCCTGGGCTCAGGGCCAGCTTGCAGCTGGCAGAGCTGAGAGCTGCCCCCTGCCTCGGGCACAGCCAGGGCTGATACCCCTCCTGAGGGACCTGCTCCTAAGCTAAGCCCTTCCAGCAGCCCCTGTGAGCTAAAGCTCCTGCTGTGCTGCAGCCATGCCTGTCCTGCAGCCATGCCTGTCCTGCCTTTAACCCAGTGCTCTGGAGCTGACTCCAGCCTGGTGTCAGTCCTGCCTTTCAGCAGGAACTGCCTGGTGCTCACAGGGCAGTGCTGATCCCTGCTCCCTGCACTGTGCCTGATCCCTGCCTGGCTCACCTGGGGCTGGGACAGCTGGGATCCTGCCCTGCTGGCTGTGTTGGTGTGCTCAGCTTCCAGCTCACCTTTCCTTGCAGACAGCCAGCTCTGGCTGCTTCCTGACAGGCTGTTCCTCTCAAAATCTCCACAGCTTTTAAGGACTGATGATCTCAGCAAAAAATGTTAACTCCTTTTCCTTCACAGAAGAGCAGAAATGGTGAATTCTTGCAGGAATCAAACCTACCATTAATGATACTGAACCATGGATGGAGAAAATGGATAATCTTACATGATTTCCACTCTCCCAGGGATAAGAACACTGCTATGGACTTTTTGGGAACTCTCTTTCTTAGACCTCCAGCCTTCCTATACATGAACCATTGAGGAGTATACAGATGTCCTGGAAATAATACCATGAATTTACAAGCAGTAGAAAATAACTTGTGTGAACACTTAGAACTCTTGGAGTCCAGTGGGTCTTTCTGTTTCCTGCCCTTCAGCCCAACATTGTTACTTGTTTCACAGAGGTGCCATGAGGAGTATCACTGCACCAGCAGTGGCACCAGACTAAAAAAACAATGTTAAAAATGGCTCTTTGAACAGTAAGTAAGACAGAGGGGGTCTGTGGAAGCTGTGGTCAACCCATCAGGATTTTTTTTTTTTCTTCCCCTTCTTTCCTCCCATGCCTTCCTCCCTCTGCCCATGCTGATTTTGCTGGAGGCTCGGCCTGGTTCCTGGAAAAAATCTATTTGTGCTTACTGCTAAACTCTGCAGCAGCTGCTCAGGCCTTTTCCTACCACTGTGTTGTGATGCAGTCATGATTTTACCAGAAAAGTGGTGTTTGCCTGCCATGAACCCGAAAGAGTTCAACACTGATTAGGAAGGAAGGCTGGCTGGCAGGCAGGCAGCATGACTGACTAAGCCTGGTTTCCTTAGGAACCCAGGCTGAAAAAGTGAGAAAGTAAGAGCATGTGTGTTCTGGTAGGCAGTGAATAATCCATTAAAACTCTTAATTAAAAATTTAAACATGTGTCTGCTAATTACATCACCCTGCTCCTGCCCTCAAAAAGCAGCAAATGAGCATGGTTGCACACCTGCCTGTGTGTTTATTTCCTGAGGATGCTGCTCACTTGCTCAGCAACACAAATACCAGCTCAGGTAGCAGCTGCCATTGCAAAAACATTCTGGGGAAAAGTGATGACAAATATTTTCTTTTTGTTAATGAATGGCCAAACTGTTCACAGAAATCCTGCTCACTGTTGCTGCATGTCCTGAATTTGTTGATGTTTTTCACTTATCAATCCTGATGCTATGAGTTCTCATCTCAGGCAGGGCTATTTAATGCCAGCAATACACACTTGGCTGAACAGCTACCTGAAGACCTGTGAAAAGAGAAAGAGATGGGGTAAATGTTTTTAAAAGCAGGCTGCAAGGACATGGAAATTAACATGGGCATTGTCTGCAAACTCCAAACCTGCAGAGAATGGTCTGCCAAGGCTCTGGACCCTCTGGAGATTGTCAGTCCTGCAGGGATAGTGTGGTGCTCCACATTTGATGCACACATGGGGTGAGGAGCCACAGCATGGTAAAGGGACAGCTCAGATTAAGAGTTATCCACACAAATGGGCACTCCTAGCAAATGGAATCTGCTTCCTTTGTAAGTCACCCTGCAGTGAATCTCCTCTGGTGTATGTAGCCTCTTCAGCTGCTCTGAGTTGGCTGGGTTGCAGCCACTTGACATCAGGCCACAGCCTCTGAGTTGGGAAGGCTGTTTTATTCACTGCCTAGAGGAGTAGGATCATGTTCAACATTGCTGTTGTTATTTATTACAGTCATGAATTTGGCAGGAATTAGCCAGATTCTGGCAGGTAGCGTATGTCTCTGTATCCGCATAACTGCTGTGCTATACTGGGTACACTGGGTGAAAAATCAGCTCCCTGGGTTTTGGCTCCTGTCAAAACAGGCAGAGGCCAGGGCAGGAGGGCATGTGTGTCCACTGGCACACATATGGACACTCTCACAGATGCTCACCCCATATGCTCTCCTTGAGACCCGCCTTCAGACCATGGTCCTGCTGTGGCACAGACTGCTGAACCTCTTAGGGAAGGCTCCAGGGATGTGGGTTTGTTTCCCTGGGGTGCTGAGAACCTTGCTGGTACTTCTCAAGACCCTCTTTGACTCGACCTAAAAAGGACTCAACAGACAGCAAGAAGCTCTGAACTCCACCCCGACACTATCATCACTAACAAAGCACTGCCTCAAGACTCAATGACCTTATGAGGTTATCTTTAAAGTGATATTTTAATGCATTCACTGACTGTTTAAAAGCTTCACGGATGATGACTGGGGGTGACTTTCTGGAGAAGGCTTCATTATCCTCAGGGGTACAGACAAGGAGATGGCTGCTCTACTGCTGAGCTTCCCATGTTGAGCTCACATTCATTCAAGATGGCTGGAGTCAGGCATCTCAATTTAGGGGCTACCAGAATCACTGAACGATTTTTCACTGAAGTGCAGCATCAGTTATTGCAGGGTAATGATATTAACTGGCCCTTCCTTTTAAAAAATAGGAGGTTGTTAAAAACTGAGGCAGAGTTTAGGGTGCCATAGGGCAAATCCAGGAGCATATGAAATCCCCAGGCAAGGTTCATTGGCTCTAGGCAGAAATACTGGGGCTGGCAATTCAAAATAAAGGCCTGTGTTTAGAGGGTGTCAGCTCCCAGTCCCAGGCTGAAATTCCCTGAAAGCTCATCTCTGCTCCTTTTGCCCTTCCCCAAGTTGCCAGGAGTGTGGTGTGAGTATCTGTGTGGTTGACTGGGTAGAACCCTGCTGGACAGCACTGCCCTGCTCCGTGGGGTCAGGGCAGGGGAGCTGGGGTGAGACAGGGTTTGACACAGGCTCATCCCCTGATCAATGCTCTCAGGTCACTGCTGGGCAATGCTCACTCTGCTGACCAGGCTGAGCTCTCCATGCTGCTTTTGCCCAGCTGGAAGCTGGCAGTGGCAGAGCCCTGGAGGACAGCCTGAGGCACTTCCCTGGTTCGTCCTCTGCAGCCCAGACTGGACAGAGTGCAGCAGTGTCGGGGGGAGCCGAGGCACAGGCACAGGGCCTGGGTTTCTGCAGGTCAGCATCACCACCCTGCATGCTGCAGTGCAGGAGAAGCACCCAAATCTTACACCAAAACCTGTTCTGGGAGTGGGAGGATGTGTCCACAGCTGCACTCCCCAGACAAAGCTCAATTACGTTCCATTTGTGTAAAGAATGAGTGCGTCTAATCCAAAAACAGTAACAACCAAAAAGTCATTTCATTGAGTAGCAAGATCATCCACCACTTGGGAGCACCCAGAACTATTTACAAAATGTTTTCATACTTCAACAAGGAAGAGGCTGCATATTTCTCACTGTGGAGCAGAAGGCAATCCTATAATAATGCCTCATCTTTACCAATCATTCCAAATTATTCACATGAAATATCCTGCTTTCTCTTCTGGACTGTAATGAAGCTCCTGTTGAACCAATTATTCACCAGCTATTCATGTATTGTCAAAAGGAAATCACAGAAGCTTTATCATTAGGAATAAGAGTTGATTGGCAAGGCACATGGCTTTATGGTGGGTTTGCTTATTCCACCTTTTTGCTCTCAAGCCATAGCTTTCAGCTGGCAATTTCCACTGCTATAATCTGATGGAAAGTGATAAAATGCATCAGACTGCAGTACTCAAATGAGAAAACACTCCAGATTAGTAGGAATATAATTATGTTTTTCATGACATTGATTTTTTATTTTCTAACTGATAAAAGTAAACAACTAAGGGGAGGGGGGGGAGTGCCAAAAACCAACATTTAGACTTTAGTGGGATAATTAACTCAGCAATTAAACATATTTTGTATGCAGCATTTGTCCTCCAGAGCACACAGCATATGTGACGTTTGTCCTTCATTCAAATTCTTGCTTCTTGCAATCTTTTTATTTCAGGAGTGGCAGCCAGTGGGAGTCCTGCAGGAAGGCCCCTTCCATAACACTTCCCTTTTAAAGCTGAGTATTCACAGCTAGGATTTGGAAGGGGTAGCCAAACAGAATTGTGAAATGAGCAGAATTGAGAGGCAAGAGGTCTGTGCAACAGGCAGTTGTGTGTGGTTTTTTTTGCCAGTGATGTTTGGAGGGAAAGCAAACCAAGCCCCTTGCTATGATTTCTGCCCTGTGTGCTCCCCACCAGCTGCACAGCTCTGCTGTGACTGGGGCTGCAATGGTAAATGCCCTGTGCTCTGCTCCCACTCAATATCACAGCATTGGGAAGGGCAGGTTATATCCATGCAGAATTAAAGAGCAAGAATTAAAGCATATTAAATCAAAGAGGCCAGTCCTAGGGCTCCCTGCTGCTGTAACAGAGTTGATTTCTCACTACTGTGTGAAATATAGGAAGAGACATAAGCAACAGTGGATTGTTAGAAATCTCACTGGCCTTTTTAGCACAGGATAGCTCTTCTGTCCTCAGTTCATCAAAGAGGGAGTGTGTCTTCAGGGAAGATGATTTTCTCAGATTTTCTCTCCTGTGATACAGAGGAGATGCCCTCCCCACTGCCCCATCTTTATCTCTTTTAGAAAAATGAGGTCATTAGGAAAATAGGATAAATAAAACATACTCCTTGTGACTTTGTAGGCAGGATGAAGAGGGACAAGCAAACACTGTGTCAGGCAGAGGTGAGCAGATCTGTCATGCTCAGGATGACCCAGTACTTCTGCATGTCAACAAAAACTGCAAAGCTGTAGCTGATACTGTGCAAGTTAATACCCAAGCACACTACAATTATCTTTTCTCTTTGAGACGACAATATGTGAGGCTTTCTTCAGGGCAGAACTCTGAGCCTCAGGGAAACTCAAATAACTTCCTACTCTGTGAGACTCCCATGGCCCAATTTAAGCTCTGCTGCTGCTGCAGGGTAGAAGGGCTAACTTCTGAGCTCGCATAAATTTCTATAGTAAACACACCATGACAAGTCATTCCAAATTAATTTCTTCCTTTCCCAAGCTGAATTTACTGGGTTATGTGCTAAAATCTTGTTTCTTGCTTTGTCCTGAAATGTTGTGGTGCATAATAAACATCAAGTCTCAAAAGGCTGTCTTACTGCTAATTTCAGGCAATGAAATATATTATGTACATATTCCTGTTACATGCAAAACACCCTGTATCTGGAGCACAGCCTTCCCCAAATCCAGAATGTTCATCTTGTGAAATCTGTCACCATTTATGGAATGCAAAAGTTGCACTGACAAATGCCTTTTACTATCAGACATAAAATGTGTTTGTTATTGTACTGACCTTGGGAGACAAATAGGGAAGCTTTGTCCTTACCCTGCAAGACAGCCACAGCAGCTGGCTACGCTTTAGGACAGGCCAGACTAAAATAGGTCTGTCCATGTGAGAGGCTGATAGAAGAACCCTGGAAATTCTGCAAGTTGAGTGCCATTAACAGACCCCAAAATAAGTAAAATATCTGAAAATGAATCCCCAAGTTAGATCAATGATTTCATTTATAATTCACTGATCCACAGATATGACAACAATATAATTGTTTGAAAAAGCTACTGTGATTGATAACTGCCTCACCCCTTAAAAAACCCCAAACCTACTCTTTTTATAAAGCTAACTGGGGCAGAAGGTGTGTCTGAACTCTGTCTTGTCCTCTGGAGGGACACTGTGTAGCCAGGGCAGCATGGCCTTCTCATCACTTACATCACTTACATTTGGTAATCACCATCACAGAGGAACAGCCAGCAAATATAGAGGGGATGAGGGAATGTAACTATTCCCAAGGACCCAAAAAATAGGTATGTTCCAAGTAGAGCAATTTTTAAGTACAGTGAAGTGTTACTTCTAGCATGGATAAGAAAAATAATAGGTAGAATGAGAGGTGATTTTCAAGCTGAACCTTTCTTGAAATATTCTCTCATATACTGTTATTATTCCACAGTAATGCTTCTTTTAGGGCAATATTTTACACCAATGTTACCATCTCCATGGCACCACAGACAGGGAGGCTTTCTAAGCACACAATTTCTCTCACACTCAGTTTAAGAGCTCTTCCATTTCTTTATGCATTTACACTGCACCACTGACTTGAGATATTTGATCCAGAATAATGATAATGCTGTGCTTTTCTTCATTCCAGCCCTAACTCAACCTCCTTCACAAATGTCACTTGGGAGTGCCAGGGCCTTGGGAGGCAGAAAGCCCAGCCAAAACATGCCTGTGAGCACCTGGCAAAGTGAGGACCTGCAGACAGATGCACTTGCTCCTTCTCTCACTTGAGAGGCAGCTCATGTCGACATGACTCTAAACTTTGGAGATGATCTGCCTGCTAAGCTACAGCACATTTATGATTTGCGGGTTTCCAGTTTGACTTGGCTTCATTTTTTAACTTTTGCATTTGGCAGCTGACGGCTATTAACTGTCACACTCCAATAACCAGGGGGTAGTTAGAACAGCATTAAATATTTGCACTGTGCAGCAAGGCTATACTTCATCTCAGCACACATGAATCCTGTGCTCTTTTCACACTGGAAGAAAACCCACCTTATTGCTATTCAAATCTATCCGTCTCTCTTCCATACTGCCATTACACATGCAAGGCTCGTCAGTGTCACTGACACAAGAAACCCCTCATGCTTTATGCCAACACCAGTGACACCTGAAAAAAAACCCAGACACAAAAGAATTACTGTTTTTAAGAATTTTGTTTATTTGGTCTTCGTTTTCTAATAAGGTCACTTACTCCATGTCTTCCTAAAAGTATTTCTCCTGCCCTGCAAGGCTGCATGTTTTCTTTCACAGGAGCAACTTATAGATAGTTCTATATGAAAAGTGGGTTTTGGTAAATGAGGTTTGTCCATTTTGTATGTCCCTGGTTAAATTATGAAGCTTTGTTTTGAAGACAATTTTCCCCCTCCTCATCTAAACTGCCATTTTGAGTCTAATCTTTTAGGAAATATCCTACATAGGCACTCCTTGTGGTCTGCTTTTAAAAAAGCAAAATTTATTTTGGCCTCTGCAGGAAGCATTTAAAGCACATAATGAATAATGTTTGACACAGGAGTCAGTTAGCAGTCATTTTAGATTAATAACACTGCACAGAAAAAAAACCTTGCAGGGGATTAGACCAAGGGAAAGATGCTTAGGCAATAACCTCTGAGCCAGCTGGTTGCTGAACTATTCACAATAGACATAACTATCTCTGAAGGTCTTAAGTGTGAGAATTATCTCTGGGAAGAGAACAATGAGTTAGTGAGATATAAAACAATACTCTCATGCTCTAACACAAGCAGTTAGCACTGCACATGTTCTCTTCTCAGTTAATCTGCAAGACTTTCAGACAGTATCAGTTGGTGCCCAAATTAAGACTTCCTCTTTCCCTTTGATCTTATGTAAAAACTAATGAATTGTATAATCTCCAACACCTCTGAAATCCTGCTGGTTAAAGGGAAACTCTCCCTACCTTTCCCATGCCTGTCTCAATTCGCTAAATGGGAGCTATATTTAACAGCAGGCCAATCACATGATCACTGAAAAGGAACAGCACAAGGATCTGTAATCCTAATGCTCTGGAGCTGTGATTGCTATAAATCCTTTGCAGAATGATTTCCTTTAAATCCCAAACATGTCATCACACTTTTAATTAACATTTCTTTATGAAAACTGTGGATAAGACCCTTTAAATTAAAGATTGTTCCCAGACTTGTCATCTTAAAACAGTGTGCATTTCTATTGTCATTTTCATGTAGCATATTTTATTTCACTTTCATATAAGTAAATCTTTTTACTTCCCCTTTCCCCTCCTTTGCCTCTCCTATCTTAACCCTCAAACAAGTAGTAACAGCTAGCCCTATTTTTCAAGGGTAAACAAATAGCTCTACATTAGCTCACACACAAAACAGAGCATTCAAATATTCAAAAATCCAGCAATGAGCACAGGCAGAGATGTGGCTGATACTAGTCTACTTGAATTATTCTTACTGCTTTCACTTCTCAAGTTCACCACCCAATTGAGATTATCATCTTTATAGACAGAAAGAGATTGAGAAAGTGATTTGCCCAAAGTTACACAGTAGATCACCTGCAGAAACAGAAGCACAACCTTTATTTCCTGGTTCCCAGCTCATCATTCTGTCCAGCTATTTAGCATGTGGCTTTCTTTGGCCTGTTTCTTTGCCTGTAAATCAGAGCAGCATTGCTACACACTTGGTATTAAAACAAGCCTAAATGCTCAGTGCTGGGCTCAGGAGATGCAGTTTTATTTCCAGCAAAGGGAAAGTTTTACACAAGTGAGGGATGCTTTGACTGTTGGCTAGTGGGAAATGGATTTCCAATATTTGTTTTCCTGATAGTAACCCAGGTAAAAATGCTGTGTTTGAATAATGGCTCAAGTTCAGTGACAGAGTCACTTCTGTCATCCCATCTGGGATTTTAGACAGTGGCACACATCACTGGCAGACAACTGTTTCAACGATGTTTTTCAGAAAGCCCAGTTTCTTAACACACCTCTATGTGTAATAAGCTGGAAGACAGAGGAAGACTATTTGTGAGAGAGAATATTAAGGGTGACAACATTATCCATTGTACAGATAAACCTCCCCTTCAGCAGCAAGAAGGAGGAAAGCAATACAGATCCTGCAAAAAATACAGAATGAAATTGTCAGGCAATCTGACAGCACAATCTGAAATTTAGCATGATTTAGCAAAATGTTTCCAAGTATCTATATAGCATCCAAAAATATCCATTGACAGATATTGGAGAAATAATGAATGGCTAAATAGAGCAGGTCAGACTCTGATGCCCTTCTGTGAACTGGGTAGTAGTTTATTCCTCAGCTGCTCCCACTGGCTTCAAATTAAGCTTTGTAGCTGACACTTAAAGCCAAATGTCAGGAGCCCAAGCTCATTGAACAGATCAGTGGAAAAGCTCAGAACAGAACCTCTGACTTGACTCTCTTGCCTCCTGAACTGAAAACAAGGAATAGAAAAAGGCAGGCAGGCAGGCAGGCAGGCAGGCAGGAAGGAAGGAAGGAAGGAAGGAGTCTCCACAATGACTACTTGCCTTTACATATCCTCTTGGTTTTCTTCATAGTATACAAGTGTCTTGTGGTTTAATTGGAAAGATAAACAATGTTTACACACTTACATTGATTTTAAATGAACAATAATTATCAGGCCAGGAACTTCAGGTAAAGTTCTTTCAAAAGGAACGGAAAGTGCCATGGGTATAGAGCAAGAGGAACAGCAAATTTAACACCATTGGGGTTTTCCTTACTGACAGGCAAATTCATGCAGTAAGAGTGGTGTGGCATATGTGACCATATATTAAAAGCAGGGACTGCAACACATCCATCTTCAGCCTGTCATTTTTTCTTGATTAAAACATATCACATGGACACATCAAGTTAAGAAATTAGAAATTAACTACGAGATGTAAAAAATCACATTCTTCTGATCAACCCATAAAGCCTGAAGACCATGCACATGGCAGACTCTTAGTTTAATTTGCCACTCTATTTTCACTCCAACATAATAATTTCTCTTCCTCTCACCTAAGCTAGAACATGAGAAATGTACAGCCTAAAGCTCTTTTGAGAGCAGCACTATGATGAAACCAGACCAGTATGGCACAAAGCTGTTCAGAAGCAGGTCAACAGAGAGACAAGGTGTGTACAAGGAGCCTTTCCCAGGCTGCCTTTCCCAGGTGTGAGCCCAGGCTGTGCAGAACAGGGGACTCACCGTGCAGTGCCCTGCGCTGGCGGCGCTGCAGCTCCGTGCACCCGCTGTGATCTGCACAAGGCACTGGCTGATGCACCTGCAGGAATCCTACATCAGGTGATCTCTAAGATGACAGACCCTCTTGTCCAATGTGTCAGACTGGACATTGGACCAAACAAGGGCATTGGGATCTCAGCCTTGATTCCTCCCCACGCTCTTTCCAATACACAAACTGCAATAACAGCATTCAATCTCTGCGCACCCTTTGCTCCATCCTGGGCAGAAAAGTGTGAACCCTGCACTGACTTAACATTCTTTGTGAACCCTAGCCTTTATTTTTTCACCTCTTCTGTGGTACAAACACCAATCTGAAGTTCCCTCTCTTACTTATTGCTGAGATCATCCTTGAATATCCACCTGGATGCTGAAAGTCATGTATAAAAAAACTGAGATTTAGCAGATACTATGGGTTAAGCACCCATGTCTTACACAGAAGAAAGACAGACACATATGAAAACAAAACCAGGACTTCCTGTATGACAATTTTTTATTTATCAGTATCAAATTACATAGCAAAGTAATGAATGCAGTGTCAGATCATCTTTTTGAATACTGTAAATACAAACAAAATCCACCATATTGCTTAATTATCCAAAGTAAATTAAAAGTTTAAAAATGTGCGTTTCAGAGATTCCATTTGGCATATCCTGTCAATATATCCTGCATAAATATTTCTGTACCTCATTTTCATTATGTGTACCTTAATGCAGCCTCTAGAAAACACACATGGAGGAGATAGGACCTATCATCACCAACTCATGCATCTGCCCTGAAATCACTGAAAGTACCTATCTGCTAGCTCACCTGACAGATAAAAGTGACTGTACCTATAGACCTAGAGATGTACTGACAGATAAAAGTGGCCAGACCCAAAGCTGCCATCAGTGCGAGATGGCTGAATGCAAGATATCACAGCTGTGGATCAGGTCTTGAAATTACTGACAAAACAGTGATGTACTTTCATGGAAGCTGGACTATCTGATAGCCAGATCTTGTACACTCCAATATGCATGGAAATTCCTGGGACATTTACACCACTCTTTACACAGGTCTGACTCTACTAGATAGATAGAACAACTCCCTGTTTATAAGGTTAAGTTATGAATAAAGTCAGGTCTGTCGATTTCATGTAAGTTGAATAGCATTTGGCCACAGCTGGATACAAACTAGATAAATCAACAGAAGTACTTTAATGGTGTTAATCAGCAGTGTCATTTAAAGGGACTTCCTTGGAAACTGTGTAAATAGAACACTTTTTCCTGATGGATGAGATAATAAGCTTCACTTAGCACTGTTCCCAAAAGTTAAGACTACTGAGACGTGGTAGATGTGTGAAATGGAAAACATCATAGAAATATATATTTTGTTTAGAATACAATGAACAGAAGTACAGAAGCGTTGATGCAGGTACTGGAAAGGTAAGGAAAGGGAAGAAGGAAAATTTAGGCAGCAATCCCATGGCAACACAGAAGTTACTCTTGATCCCTCCAATTGACCACTATCAGTGGAAGTCAGGCTTCTCTGGGAAGGTGCAACCTGAGCGCTTGATAATCACGCTGGCCGCGTAATGTCCAGCCCGGATGCACTCAGTCACCGGCCGGTCATAGACGAGCTGGGACAGAAAGCCTATGGGACAGTGGGAGAGAAAGAGAAGGAAGAAAATGGTCAGATTCGTTTTTTGACTGTACCAGCTTGTTACAGGGCAAAGCACTGAAATCCTGGCCTGCCTGTATGTATCCCTGCAGCCTGGCCAGTTTAAATTGAGAACTGCACTTGAGTGACCTGCAGGGCTGGAGTGGTGCTGCTGCTATTTCTTCATGAAGTCTCCAGTTGGTAGGTTCCAGTAAATTCAAGATTATCAAGACTGATCATTATTAGTGTTCTCAAAATGATTTTAACAGAAATCCTGTTCTCTTCTTTATAGAGATAACCCCTAAAACAGAGAGTCAGTTTTCCCTGCTGAGAAGAGAGTTATGAAGAGAGTTCCTTCTGCTCTTACTGGCTACAGCTACAGCCCCAACACAACTGTGTGCAAGCTTTTCTCCAAAGAAAAGAAAGGTACGTAATAGAGAAATATTATATTCAGAGTTACAGGTACTCACAGTGCAAGGAAGGTGAAAAATTTTTACCTGATGAGGAAAGTTAGACATCATTGACTTTGATAATGGGACATTTAATCTAAAACTTCAGGAAGAGTGGGTACCCCTGAGCACGTGCAGAAACCCCCCAAACAGCAAACTGTGCAGAGAGCACGTGGCTCACGGCTTCAGCTGCCACAGCCTGGCATGCACAGCTTGGAAACCCAGCAATCACCAGGAGCTGAGTGCTTTGAAAACCTGAGCACCTCCTAAATGAACAGAGCCAGGCAGTCCTAAAACACTACTCAGAGAAGTTTAATACAAGCAGCACCAGAAATTTTATGGATTGAGTCCCTCATTTCTCAAGCATTTTGTCTTGGCTGAAGCTATTGTGATCAAAAGCATGACAGAAATTATGGCAGAGGTGAAATATGTATTTTAAATTTGGAAGAGGTTTTCAAGATGTGAGAAGTAAACTTAGTATCTCATAATTTAAAACTCTGTCATTTTAGAGGTAATATTTTATTCACTTTTATCCTGTTTTTAATATGTTTCAGATGTATCTCTCTTCCTCATCCAATAACAGAAGGAAAGTGAGACTTGCCCAAGAAAATCAGAATTCTAGCAAGTTGAAAGATGTTCTTTTTAAAGATTTCATCCACCATTTCAAGTTTCTGTCATGCTCAGGCTTTGGGCCTTGGCAGTACAACTGTAGTGTTGAAATCATGTCTCTGCTAAGTACTGTGTAAAACCCATACGTACCAACTTCTGACATATTACAAATTTTGATTCAAAGCTGATATCTTTTGCTAGCTTGCTTCCATATTCACTTTCTCTGTTCATCTGGGTTACTACTGGGAAAAGGTTCCACATTGTACTGTGATGCTGTCATTTAAACTGTGCCCTGCTTCTAAATATTCCTTTTTTGGTACACTAGAGCATAATTTTAGAAGACAATAAAGATATTTCATTCTATGCAATGATGTCTGCTCTTTGGAGATTAAATATGTAAAACAAGAAAAATAAGGTTAGATTAATGAAGGATAATCCTGGTGAGCAAAAGACCTGTTTTCATGAATTACCAATATCTATCTTGGCTTCTTGGTCATGACTGATAGTGAAAAGAATCCTAATTGATATACAGTTCTTTCTAAACTGCACCAAATTGGAGAAGAGCTTGAAACTACAAAATCTATAAATCAAACACTTTCCATTGGAATAGGGAGGCCATAGAGAGTAGGCAGATTAGTTAAAAAAGGAAAAAACTCATATGTTTCTGACAGCAATACTTTTCTAGAGAACTACATATAGGCTGGCATTTCACAGATATTGACTGACACTAGCTGGGAAAAAATTACTCCTTCACCAACAAAAGGTAAGTCCACAAGCACAAATGAAGAAGACAGGAGTTATCAGTATACAAAGAGAAGAATCTGAAACAGGAAGAAATTGTGCTGTGAGTGCTATCACTGATGGCAGTCAGGGATGACAGACAACACAACTGTGGCAGAATGGTCCAGCTGCAATAGTTGGGTAACAGTTGAGAAATTCAAACAGCATGCCTGGCAGAAATCAGATAGTTTCTGAATAACAAGATGAAAATGGTCTGCTCTCCATTAAATTAACATGCATTCTTAGGAGAAACTTTCTTGGATACATGGAGGGTGTCAATCATTAAATTTAAACTGCCTGGGAGGCAGGAGCTTGCCAGTGTGCTTCTGGGTGGTTAAAACTTGAGAGAAAGTTGTAACCATATGTAAAGTGAGGCTGTTCAGACAGTCCATTTCTGACTCAGTAAGTATGAAGATGCACTGGGCAGGTCTCCAAAGGCAAACATGGGGCTAGTTTTGTGCAGAGCATGAATTCAGAGAGAGGTTTATATGAGAAAGAACAACTATCCTCTACATTTATGATCAAGGCATCAAACATACATGAAGATGAGAAAATCCACAGAGCAAAAGACTTCTCAATATCAACTAGACTGACATTGTCATCACCTCCCAGGCTTATTGTAGTTAGTATGTGTCTTTTGTCTTCAGTGAAGCTACTTCTTATTTATTCTGATCTAAGTGAAAGCAGAGTCAGGTGAAAAAACATCTTGTTTTAATTTGGGATAGAAATGAGAGATCTCTGTGATTTAAGAGTGTTGCAGAAATGACATAAAGTACAGCTGTCATATATGAGATATGTAGAAACTGCAGTGGGGAGTTTGCCCTCAAACCATTCTCTTGTCTGCTGAGTTTCTCTTAAAAGGTATGTGTTTCATAGATGAAATGGAAATAGCAGCATCTGACACAATATCACATCGAATGACAATACAAACACACACATCACAAACAGAACTACATCACACAGTAAGACTAGGCAGTTGGCAAAGCAGACCCCAAGGGAACACCAGAAAGCAGTGCTGTTTGAGCAGAGAAGCAAACAGCTCTATCAGGTTGGCTGCCTTAGCTGCAGAATGTTCTTTTTAGTTAATGCAGTAAAAAGCAACATGGTCAGAATATAATTCAGAGTTTGCCTCCCCCAGTGTATAAGGCATGGTGATGCAAACCCCATGAGTCATACTCCCAAGGCATGGATTCAGATCTGAGTTCCAGCTGAAGAAGTTACTCCCCCATCTGTTTTTCACCATGCTGCTTTGCTGCTGGTATAACCTGATACCCTGTCAAAACGAGCTACATCACTTTAAACAGTAGCTGTTGAGCAGGGGATCTTTGCTAACCCAGATGACTGAACCTGAAATGGGTTAGTGAGCACTCAAACAGTCTGACCAGTGAGCAGGGCGGTGGAGGGAAGATGAGAAGCAGTTGAAGGCTGTAATCTCTTAAGGTGCCATGATTGGAAATGCAAGAAGATAAGTGAACATGGCTTCAGACTTACTTCACACTCCTCCTACAACTTCAGAGACCAAAAGGGCAGGATTGAATTCTGATCCTGTATCACAGGCTGGGATCACAGACCTAGATCATCCCAGCACATACTAAAGTAGCTCAGCATCTCCTTCATTTCTGAACTGGTCCCTGGCTATCACTGGAATGGAGTGCAGGAAGCAGCAGTAAATTTAGGCTACACCACACAGACTCACTTCAAATATTTTACCAAAACAATTTCAGGCAATACTGTTTACCATGTTCTAACTGCAGCTGTTCTGCAGCAGCATTTCTGCACTGCTGAAGCTGTGGATGGTGTTGCAAGCATTGTGCACCACTCTTGTCACACTAGAACACAAAGGCAAGAGCCAAACTCGAGGCTTTCCCATCTGCCTCCTGCCCTGTTATCCAACATGCTAACTCGTTCTGCAGTAAGGGAAAAGGCAGTTGCAGGATGCCTAGCAAGCCACTTTGATGCAATGAGCCATCTTGGTAAGCTTTCAGAGTAGACAGGAATGCCTTCTGTCCTTCACAGGCATGGACAGTAGCCACCGTGGCCAAGTAACCACCTTGCACTTAGTAATGATGAGAACTTCTTTGGAACTGGGTCAAATTCATCCCACTGATCTTCGAAGAAAAAAGACAACTTGGTTTCAAAAGTTACTTTAAACCTTGGAGGGGTAAAAAATGTATTTGCATTCTCAGATGATAGAAGAGATTATAACACACCAATAGCTATTTTTGGCCCTTAATTATTTCTTTTCTGCTCAGTAGAAAAAAAGCAACTCTGGAATCACTTTGCTCTGAAATAATTGAGTTAATCTTTGCTATCTCCAGCTTCCTTACTACATATTCTCAAAGACAATATTTGTAATTGTTTGGTCTGCAAACAGAATGAGGGACAGAAAAGTGAAGTGGCTTTGTTCCTTTTTGTGCACCCAACCAAATGGAAAGTCCTGTAAGCCAAGTGTCAGAAGTAGGGCTTGAGCCCCACAGCCAGACCCAAACTGAGGCCAGCTCAAATCTCTTTGGGGATGTCAGTATAGATTTGAAAAGACACAGAAGACAGTCCAATGACTGACACAAAAGGTGTTGTCTTCATTTTGTTACTCCTTAGAGGTGAGCAACACTTAAAAATCATTAAAGGAGAACCAATTTGATTTTCTGGCAATACAGATATTTCAGAGGCAATTTCACTGAAATCAGTGATTTCTTTGAAAGTTTTATTTCTGGATTAATAGTGGTAATTCTGAATGAATACTTAGCACTAGTGCAGTTGGGCAGGAATGTGGGAGTCCGATAGTAGAGATTTAAAACAGTTCTGGTCTGCTCCAGTAATGGTTTAACAACACTTAAAAACAGCTCATATTGAAGCCAAATGTTTCATTTCAAATTGTACACTTGACAATTAATTTTAATGACTGTTAATTACTAATGCTGGCTGAAAATCCATTTATAGCCCCTGACACCCAGCTTCCCCACTATTCGTCTTTCTGCAGTTTCTCTCACACTTCCAACCTCTATAAAATGCCCATGGCAGAATTATTTTTTTTTAATGCAAGAGAGAAAAGCTGAAAAAATCCAGTTATCAAATGCATCAATTATAAACAACTACAAGCTGACCCTGAGTCAGAGCCCCTCAAAACATTTTTGCTATGTGATGTTCCCAGACAATTCTGCTTCCAGATGAGCCCTGAAGCATATAACCTATGCTAGCCAGGCCATTCACCATCAAAATTGTCCCGGCCACAAAAAGGATCATGACCAGATTAGCTGACTCCTCCTTTTTTTGTATTTAAAATTTCTACAGCCTAATTGGTGAACTGCACTTTCAAAAACTGTGTTATTCCACCATGGGGACACTTGCAAGCACCTTTTCACACTCTTGTTCATATACAGAATTTATCACAGTTGCTGGGATGCTCATCTATTTTTAAGTGATCCCACTAGATTTCCAGGCCAGGAGTGTGGGAAGATGCAGTTTTCAAGAAATATTACCCAGTCAATGTAAGCCCTGTAGCTGATATGATCGGGGCTTTTTCTGAGGTCTTTTAGCACTGTTGGAGCGGGGTAATGTTGTTGCACGAGCCTGGTCAGTAGTAACCAGGTGATTGGCAATGCTGCTGCCAAGAGCCAAGCAGCCACCCTAGATTTTGTAAAAGATGTTGGCATCAGTTGATTCTGCAATGTAGTCACTGAACGACCGTACGTCAACATGCTGAGGTTTCTCCTTTTTTAATTTTGTGGCAGATGGTGGATATTACAGCCAAGAACCGTGGTAAGCCAGAGGCCCTGCCCATTGCTATCAAACCAAATGTTGGCTATTCTAAATGGAAACGTTTTTGATTAAGGGTGGGATTTGGCTTCTGTTTTCATGTCTTTTGGCACTGTGGTCTGACACATCAGACTTACAGTATATAAGACAAATTAAATGTAAGCATCTTCAAACACTCTATATTTCAACCTTCAAGCACTTTAGCACTTTCTCTCTCAAAATTTACTGTAAAAATGATTCCATACATGCATATATATTATTAAATACAAATGTATATGCATAGAAACATGTGCCTTTTTCTCTGCTCTAAAATGAAATGGCTCTGTGCTTATACAGAACTGCAGTGCCAGGCTAATTACAATTGAGAGAAAAAAGGTTACCAACCCTTCGTAAAAATGGCCATTTAAGATGTATATCTAACAAGTGGCAACCTTGAAATCTCTCACTAGAAAGAACATAGAAAATCCTTCCTGACTATACCACGGGAGGAAAGTTTTAATAAAAACTAATTAAACTACAAAAATCTCAAGTGGTTAACTGATTTTAGGGGCTAAATTTCTGGCAATTCTAATTATCCTCTTGTGGCTTCACTTAGTGTTTCACAACCATGACAGATGACAATGAAAAACTGCAGTTAAATTCATCCTCCCTGACACCATGCTAAGCACTAGCTTCTCCCTCTCCAAGTAAAATCAATACCATGTTTGAGTAAACACGTTTACAGCTTTATTAGGATGTCTTGCTTGTTCTGTAACAGCGACTTGAAGCTGTGGTAGCAAATCGACTCAACTCAGTTAAACCTAGAGAGCTGAGTAAGAGGCTCATCGATAAGGTTGTTATATAAATAAACTGCAGGAGACCAGAAAGCTGGAACAAACAGCTTGGTAAATGTCAATATTTTTACTTCCAGAGAATGACAAAACTATGAGATCACGACTAAAATTTTTCAGAAGTCTATATTTACTTTATTTATAAAACGGTCACGTGCTAAAAGCATTTCACTGCCTGTGTACAAGAAACTTATTCTTTTATAATCAGCAGCATGAATACTAAACTGAGAGTGTTTTATGAAATGCAGTGATATTGGTATCACTATGCCTATCCCTCTTGTTTTCTTCTTATTTATGGATACATTTTCAATGCATTGAATTTCTGTAAGGATCACTCATATGGGTGTACATCTTCCTCAGTCTGAGGTTATACAGTCATTTATGGACTCATGCAAATAATACAACTTTGCATTTACTAGACAACTACGAATAAGTGAAAGGCGTGTTTTCAGTTTGGCAGCCTTTCCCTGGAATGGAGAGGAGGTGTTGAATACACAAAACAAAAAAAGAACTTAGTCTCCAAAGCTTTAAAGCATTACATGTGGAAAATGCTAATGAAAGATTATAATAAAGAATAAAAAAGAAGAAATAAAACTTCATTACATCCCTGATATTCCATTAGGAATCAGTTACTCAAGGCTGACCAATTTCATTGCATTGCACATGATTGCCACAATTTGGCTCTACTGGGCCAGCTCACTGCAGCTCAGAGAACAAGGTGTCATCATAGTTTCATAGTTCCCAGGGTCTGTATGTGCTCAGGCCCACCTGAGACTCCCTCTAAGGAAAATCAGCAGTCTCATTCCTTTGATGCTTGCATCCCAGTAGGAACAGTGTATGCAGCTGTGTGCTGGTTTGCTCCCGAAGGCTGTGCCTTGGATTGAGAAAACAGACCTGGAGGTGAAGCCTGCTTACATTGATGTGAGTTGTCCTATCACTGCCCTGTGCCTTGACTGCATACTGTCCACCTGCTGAGAGGGGACAGCTCAACGCTGGAGCTTTCATATATTTTGTTATAAATATAAGAAGTATTTTATACTCTGACATCTTTCCACATTAATCATCCTCAGTGGACTGTATTTATAACCTGTTGCATATCACTTCTATTAAATTCCCCAGCACATCTTACTGTCCAAGAAAAGAACCATTTCAGTATAATATGCTCCAAGAAAGATGTGATAGAGGAAAATGATCACAAAGTCATAACTTCTCATGGTTTGGTCCTATTTTTCATTTTTAAGTCCACATGATGAGCATTGGGAAATTTCCTTTAGGATCAGAGTCTGGTTGCCTTAGGCTTGTCTTTGGCAGCCTCCAGGGGAAACATGTGATTAAAAACCCCCTCCAAGCTTACAAGGAGTATCCAAGCCACTGCATGTGCCAAACCAGAAACAGGTACTTTCATTGGAAGTATCTTCTCTTTTTGGAAAAAAAAAATATTTCCATGCTGATATTTCTTTTTGTTTTTCCTAAAAGAATTTCCTAGAAGTGTTCTTCAAAATCTAAAATTCTTCTTAGTAATTTTTGAGACAGAAGAGTGAAATAAGCTTTCTTTTATTAGTACCTGTGGAAAGTTTCTGAGCCTCAAACCATATCTGTTGTATTGATACTAAATGGTGCCAATTACTACACACACTGTGTGGAATAAGAGGAAGAGAACTGCACTAATTTACTATACATATAATTAAGCTGTAAGGATTATAAAATAGAATAATATGTCCTATCCTCTACTCAGTTTTTAACACATATTCAAGTGCAATAAAGGTTGCATGAATGTAACTTTATAGCCAAGATTCATATGCACAAAAACTAGGAGATTTGAAGTTGCATTTGCAGAACAACCATCTCTCAGGAGAGTTTTATTTGCAGGTGTGCTTCCACACAGCCAAGCCAGCAGTATGTAAAGAGAATCAAAAAGCAACACCCAGTGCAGTGGGAATACGGGAGCTAGGCAGCCTGTGAATTTCCTGACTTTTGTGGGCTGAAATAGCCTACCCTAGCATTATATTCATAATGCTCCTATTTTAATACAGTGACACTTAATATCTTTTGCCTCTTTAAATATCTGTTAGAATTCTGGACTGATAGCAGAAATTTAGTGATCACCAATAACAGTAACATAACTTTCCACTGGGTCAGAGATCAGTGTCAAATCAACCCACAAGCGCTGCTACTACCATTGCTCTTAACTGGAACCACGTTTTTTCTTTTAATTCCTTTTTGCTGCAACCTTCCCATCTTCACACTTCAAGTATAAGCCCATTGCAGTGTGGGGGAAGTGAACAAATTCTGGGAGACTTTACCATGCTGTTATATAACAAGTGAGAGAGGACCCAGCTTGTGAACACCACGGCCAGAGAAGTGTCCTTATGGTCATTGTGTCCATGTCCTTAGACCCCACTGAGGCATGTTAGATGTCAAACAGACAATATATTTCAGTGTATTTTTGTATTTCATTGTGTGGTGTTTTATCTCCTGTGAATATAGCATCAGCTTAATCTGACACATCATTTCTTAGGGGACTATATCCTGCCCTGATTCCCAGGGGAATGTTCTTGATGATCCAATCTGACGAGTGCCTCTGTCTCTACTCAGAATACATTAAAATAACACAAAAATATTGCCAACAGTCTGCAAGCAAGGTAATAGTAACTCATTAAAGTAATTTCTAACCTTCCACATGAACATTTTCTTTATCATTACATGATTTTCTAACACATGACACATTAACATAAAATGAAATGTTATGAGGGTAGGCATAGTAGGCATGACAAAGTATTTTAAACGGTGATGATTTGCTTTGAGGCGTTAAGTCAATTTGTAATTGTCCCATAGCTATTACAGCAAAAATTGGAACTTTGTAATTGGTTTTGAAAATCTATTTTTAACACAGTAGGTTTGTTTTTTAAAGTGTACACAATCTATTTGACGTCTATTTTTCACAAAACCTGTCCAGAATGTCACTGAATTTATGGTGAGGTAAATTAGGTCTTTTAAAAGCCAATTTTGCAAAATATTAATCCTCTTGCTGTGTATGAGGCTCCCTTAAAACTGACAGTGTCACTGACAGAAAGAGAGACACAGAGGCTAAAGGAATCAGCTCCTGCTTCAGTCTAATTAGAAACTTCTGAGGGTTTTTTAATTCCATACACTGATCCTTTTAAGTGGATCTTTTGCTTCTACATGTTATTTAAGAAATGACAGCAAGTATACTATGCTTTGCCTTTAAATGGAACAGGTGAAAATGTGAATTACTATATTTACATTACTGTATTATAAGAATACATATGTAATGAAATGAGGAGGAACAGTTAGAGACCAAGACAAGAGTAGCAATTAAAGCAACAAAAACAGTATAATCACAATTATACTTGGACCTCACATGCAGACAGGTTTATGTATAATCTCAGCACAGAAGAGGGTATTCTTCCCAAAGAAATAATTTTGAATGGAAATTGGTAAACAAAGAAATAGGGAATTAAAAGGAAACCAGAAATATTCCATGTTTTTTTCTGAGTGATACCTACTTTTACGGTTTTGTTTAAGTAGCTGCAATTCAAACTGTGGCAAATTTCGAAAATGAGCCAATACTAATGTTGAAATTACTAGCAACTGGCTACATTATTGATCAGAATAATGATGTGCCTCTAGCTGAGACTGAAAAAAATCAACCAGGAACATATAATCTGGTATCATATAAACTTTCTAGCTTGTAGAAGGTCAGTTACAGAGATAACATGGTCCTCTAATAGCCTGGGTTTATGTGGGGTGTTTATCTGACAGAGTTCTGAGTGCCATCAGAACACAGGGGTGGTAAGTCATGGACATGCTGACAGGTTATCCCCTAGCAAGCAAAGATTGATGCCCTCTCTGCAGCTCAGCTATTATACTCCTGTATGCTGTTTATAAACCAGGAGTAGTAAAGATGGGAAAAATGGGCTGTCAGTCAAAGTGCTGATGACACTAAGTAAGTATTTTTATTTCAAAGCTTCCTATCTCATCCACCATGATCTTAGTAACAACAGGATTGCTCAGAGGCAATTAGCCACCAATGTCATACAAATGAAAACTAAGAGAGTGCTGCTTTCTATTATTACAGTTATCTTTACTTCAAAGAAAAGCCAGAACAATTCAAAGTAGTATCCCCTCTCTCTTTGCTGGTAAAGATAAATTTTGTAGCAAAATTCAGCCATTACAAATTACATGCACATACATATTTAATTGATATCACCAAAAAAATATCCCTTGCTCCCAGCTGGCAAGTAGCTCTGCATCTCAGAGCTCTGGTGTTATCAGAAGGGAGTACTTCACAGCAGTGACATTTTATCCACTACATTTCTCTCTATAAAATGCGATTAAAAAATGACAACTTCCCAAGGTATCTTAAACAAGTATAAAAACCTTATAAAAATTAAAGACTGCTCTAAGTGGGTGAAGTAGCTTCTGATATCACGCTCCTGCTGTTCAGTAAGGAACTGTTCCCAGCTCCTCGTACTCCTATTTCAACAAATCTAGAATGTTCTAGGGGTGGTGAATACTGGAGGGAGAGCAGCCCTTACAGCACAGGTTTATACAGAGAGAAAAATCCAACAAACAAGTGAAATAATAATTTTTAGTGTAAACAAATTCTTCCCCAGTCTTTAAAAGCCCTAGAAATCCATTAAGTAACTTTTTTTTTAATATAGTCACAAGCTTACTCCTAATTTAGTGTTCTGAAAAAACATTCAAATCTGTCTCTGCTGAAGGCATTATCAGATCTTTGCATGTTTAGCACTCCTGGAATAGACATATAGAACTATTCATAAGAGCTTATTTCATTTCTCACATGTGCACATGCCTCTATCCCCACAATGCTTGCACAAGGAATGCAGAAGGGACTTATTAGAGAGTCATGAGTACAGTCCCTCCTTGCCCTAGAACAGATTTATTGCAAGAAGATGGAATTCCCACTCTTTGAGCTTCATTTTTAAATTCAGTCAGCTCCTACTCTGGAGCCACCAACATCACCCTCTGAAGACGACTGAGTCTGGATTTCCAGAGAAGCAGGAACTGGCACCTGGGAACTTAATACCTACAGGATTAAAATTCATAGGACCATAACACAACTTAGGTAGGAAGGGACCTCTTTAGGTCTCTCCCTCCAGCCTCTGGCTTAAGGCAGGGTAAACTCAGATGATGTCAAATCCCATCAAGATGATTTTTAAATTTAAAAATCACTGTATTCCTTCCATAAATGATGGATGCTACATAACAACAGCATAAGAATTAATATACTGGTTTCAATTATGTTTCCATTTTTATCAGTATTATATTTGTATAAATCCACCAGCTTCAGTCAAGGTATTCCAAAGCTATCCTAGCGTGTTCAGAAAACAAAACCAGACTTTTTTTCAAAGAGGTTTCTGAATCAAACACTTCATAGTAGAGGATTAATGATGACCAATTACTCTGTGCACTATATATTCTTTGCAAACCTGTGTTTTTATTTCTTGTACTGTGGTTTTAGAGGTACACATACACATATATGTACATGCATAATATATTCAAAGAATGTTTCACATGGACGATGGTATTTCAATATTTCAATAATATAGAAGTATATCAAATATTACTTAGATCTGAAATCAAAGCTGTATGTCACTCTATCAAAAATCATTTGCATTTACCTCATGAAAGGAGGCTAAAATTTGAACAATGTGAGAACCTTTAGGCAAACTCCTACAAGTCCAAGGTCTGTGTCTAATTTGTAGAGACATTTAGATTAAGATGGAAAAATAATGCTTGGAATTAACCTCTCTATTAAAGATGAGGAAATGGCTTTGCTGAGACGGTTTGGCTCAAATAGAATCAGAAAGAGGAAAGTATCTTCAGTAAGCCCTGTGGTCCCTAAAGAGGAGATAAGGATGCCACGAGGCCCACTCACACAAGGACACATGAAAGAGGACCACTCCTCTTTTGCTGCTCTCCCTGTCTCTACCAGAATAGCTGTCTGATAGCTGAGACAGGAGTTGGCCATCTCATAAGGCTCATGCTGGGCTTCACAAGAAAGAGAAAGAGAGAGAACTGCTTATTCTGTAAGAATGTGCACCAGAAAATTGTGACTGTAGCTTTCAAACTCTAGCTAGCAGCTTTATGAGATTCCTCAGCACATGAAAGCTGCCAATGCCATTTTTAAATTGACAGGTGGTTTGAGCCATTGACCTCCCCTTTGATACTGACAGAGGCAAATTGCTATCAGCTCCTATCTGGCACTGTACAATGCTTAATGAAGAGCTCCTTCTACCTTGGGATTTCTTTTCCTTGAGAATGGTATAACATCTTTATAGCATGGTGATAAGCAATCCACGCTTGCTGCAATCATTCTGTCACTGCCTTATCATGCTACTTGAAAATGATTTGTGGTTCCATTTCATACTCTAGTACTTTTCATGTAGTGTATGACTAAATCATAGCAGATTATTAAGTCAATATATTTATATTGATGGAACCTGAAGAAACATCGATTTTACACCTATTCATTTGTTATGAACTCTGTACTCAGTTCCAGGCACTAGACAGATTCTAGGGGAGAGATTTTGGGAACAATGGCAGCAACTATCAGAACAGATGCTTATTGTTTTCATTAGTTACGGTGGCAATGACAAAGGCGAGTTCAAACAGAAGGCAAGCCTGCTCTGGCTAAAGAGAGCAGGATGGCACAAAGGAAAGCACACGATGGCAGAACTGCCCATATTTCAGTCTATTTATTGCCATTAAGTACGCTTTGGTTATCATTACTGCAATGGTGCAAACTGGGGCTGACTAGCAATAAATAAATGTTAATTTAATGAGCAACAGAATGCTCCCCAAACTCTACCAACTAAGGCTGTAATTCCATTAAGAGGACGCCTGTGACATAAGCCATGTCAGCAAAGCTCAAGTGATTTGTCAATGTCATAAGAATCTGGAGGTGGAATTGCAACTTTTATTTATGGGTATTTCAGTGATTTATAACCAAGTATCTGTGGTACTCCTGAAAACCACAAGAGGTGCTGAGATGCTACAAAGTAAACCATTATTGCTTCAACTTGTAAAAGGTGGCAGTGTCGCTGGTAAGCAATAAAAGCAGAACTGTGTTAGTGTTGTTCGCAGAAGTGTTTTTAGCATAAAGATACCTGCAGCAATTTTAAAACTTGGTTTCTTATTCATGCACTGCACCAGCCTGAGTGGCAGATGACTTGCTGCCTGCAATAAGAGGCAAGAAATTCAGAGATATTCATGGTGCCAACTTAATAAAACCACATTTCAGCTGAAGAATGTGGTTTATTTCTTGCTGCTAGCTGTTGGGGTGAGCTAGTTCTCCTTGAAGGCTGGCGGCTTCATGCTCAGAAATGCTGAACTCGTGAATCAACTCACAGAGTTACAAGAAACTTTGTGGCTTTAAACTTTTTCTTGACTTTAAGGTCTCAAGAGCTTCAGTAGTTAGACTGGCTGTAGTTAAAAAAAAAAACCCACAGTTTTATTTTTTTCAACTTTTACATGGAAAAACATACGAGGGGGAATTTGCCAAGTTGGCATAATTATTGAGAAGGAATTTCCCTACAACCTGTGAGTTATACCTCTGGAAGAGAATGCCTCTGTGAAAGACCTTTCAAAATATGATAGAGTCTAACAAACCTGACCTCCTAATGCAAAACAAATCTTGTTTAATGGGGTTAGTTCTCATTATATCCCATGTTCTCCTCTCAGCCAAGACACCTGCTCCACAAAAACCACTGTTCAGTCATGTTAATGTACTGGTTCCAGAGAAGCATGGGAAACTTTGCCATGGGAGTCTTGTTATTGTTGAATAAAAGAACTAGGTTTCCCAGAGGGGATATTGTAACACTGAGTGAATTTTTTAGTTATGGGATTAATTTTGAAACATTTTACTACAAGGACGCTAAAACCAAAACATTACACGTACTGTTGCCTAGGTAGTAACAACTGATAAAAACCTCAATCAAAGAAAGAAGCAGAAAAGCACTGAAGAGAATATAACTTTCCTGTTGTAAAAATTCTGTCAGGACAGTAACACTGCAGCTGGCTCAGTGTTAGACCCAATGCTAGAAGATACATATGTTAAGCAGCATTACCTACACTACTGCACAGGGCTTGCTGCTAAGATGTTCAAGAACATCTCCTGCTCCAAATACACATTTTGAAAACACATGAAAAGTGTGCCACAGATGAAATACAGACATCTCTCCCAAATGAAACACAGCCCAAATCAAAGCCTATCCAGTCCAGTATCCTATTTCCTACATATGGGAAGGAAAATTGAATGACTCCTTGAAGAAGGAGCCCACAGTACACATAAGACTAGAATCTAGACTGTTATGAGCCACAATTCACCCATCTGGACTAAACTCAGGAAAATCTAATCCCTGAGAAGGATAAATGATCAATTTATTATTTATGGACTGACAGAGGAGAACAAAGAAGCCAATGGAAGAGCTATGTATTCCAAAGCTCATGTTGCTTTGAGTCACAGGAAAGAGAAGCATGGTGTAACAAGAGGCTGAGCTCAGCGATGCTCAGCTCAGACAGATTTGCCAAGGCTGAGCTGACTTCCATTACAGAGGGAAAACCAGCTGTGTTCCCTTCTCTGATAGTGAGGGAGAACTGTGCAATGCACTGGACTGCACTGCACTTATGCCCCAATGGAAAAGCATCTGATGCCTCAGTGCCATTTGTGGGGCAACTGAAGATAATATACATCCATAAGCAGTGATACAGGACTTTTGTTAAGATTATCCCAAATACACAGGATCTTGCTGTATCTTAACACTTAGAATAATGTCCCTTCAGCCTCTCTTACACAGCTGAGTATTATCCATATCATTTTTCCCCTTCAAGAAAGGAATCTCACAACTGATCCAAGATCAGCCTGACAGGATGTGTCCCAGCTCCTTACACTGCTGGTGGAAGGCAGTAGTTTGGAATAGAGACTGATCTGGTTTATATCAGACTTTCCATTCAGGATATTCTGATTAAAGTCAATGTTTTAGCCCTTCTACAGAAAACCTGCAGCTATGGCAGTACCAGGGAAAAGGATGCCATTTAAAGAGGAAGGCTTTTGCGAAATCTATTTTTAAATTTGATCTATCATATTATAAAACAGTTCTTAAAGCCCTGATTATTTAGTTGCAATATTCTTCCTGCAGCTAACCTAAGAAAGAACAAAATTAGGATTATTAAAACAAAAGTCTTGAGTTCAAGAGGCCTAAAACTGAAGAATGGAAAATAAATACAACATGAGATAAACATGGCAAGACCTATTCTCTCTTTTTTTGTTCTCCTCACCAGAACAGCAGCTTTCTGGCACAGCTGATACACAGAGCAAATGTATACAAGGGCAAGCACTTGAAGATGATCTTATTTATGTTATAGTCACTACTGTATCAAATTTAGTCTTGTTTGTGATTTAGGAACAATAGAGAGTGACTAGCATGCTCTAAAAGGTGTATGAATAATACAACCTAATGTGTTTCCCCCTACTTCTGTCCTTTTTGATTCATGAAATCACTGAAGTAATGAGTAAAACATTCCTATTCTCAGCCAGACTTAAGTATATACTGAACATTTATCTTTGGTTTAAATGCTGTATTAAGTAAGAATGGAATTACTCACATGCTTAAGATTAAGCTTATGTTGAATATTTTCTTGAAGTGGGACACTATTCTGAGCTTTAATTTGGTAATACACTGCTTGTTATCCCCTTCATAGCTACAAGACTGAGCCCTACAATTCTATTTATAAAGTCTCTTTTGTAATATTTCCAGTAAATTAGTGACTAATGGAGCCCCTTACAGCTACTACAGACTGGATATTAGAGCCTTCAGGATGCAATAGTGCATCACAGAACTACATGGATGAAGGTTACAACAAATGACAGAAATCTTGGATTAGATTGAGTTTTGGCTTATATTGAATAATTTTTTAAAGCAGGCATAGACATAACATCCTCTTTTTTCCTTTACAGCTTGCGCCAAAAAAAATAGTAAGTTTGCAAATGGATATTAAGCAATGCCAGATATTTTTGGGGTTTGTTTTAACAAATTAACCCTTTGCGTTCTTTTCTGATGTCCAAATAATTGTATTGGAAGCAGATGTTCTACCAAAATTTACATGATCAGAGACATTATGCTCACTTATTAACATACTGTTTAATATTCACTACAACCTGTTTTAAAGAACAACAATGTGTTAACATTTAAGCCAGGAGGGATTTCTGTACACTATATAGTACTTGATGCAGCTTGTTTATGCAACAGTCTGACAGATACAATTAATCTCATGAAAACGACCAGAATACAGCATAATGGCATATTATTTTTGAAGTAATAGAACACACTTTCCCTTTCAAAGTCAGAACTTAATTAAATTATATAACTTCAGGATGCAGAGAAAAGCTGTAAAAGAATGAAGCTTGTTCTGAAGGACAAGCTGAATGAAAAAACAGTAGATTTTATAGAGAGAGAATAATAAGATAATCTCCAAACAACAGAAAGAAGTAAGAAATACCTCCAACAAATGCATCTCCAGCTCCATTGGTATCCACAATTTCACTCTGATCACTCACCAACACAGGGAAAGTAGTCACTTCATTTTCTGTAGAGAAATGGAAGAATAAAACATGAGTTACTTGGGAATCTGACTTTGAAATACACAACAAAAAGGGAAAATCAAAGCAATTCAAAACTATGACCTTTAGCATGATAATTTGGGTAAAAATAGATTTGGTTTATAATTCTGTCTGTATTTACTTCATCAGCATATGAGAACACATTCAAACAAGCCATAAGTTGTGAGCATTTTCATTACTTGCTTCCAGCCTCATTTATTTTGTCTACCTCCTAATAATAAGGACAAGAGAAAAAGATTAAGGAAAAGAGTAAAAAAAAAAAGTAAATCAGAAGGAACAACATAGAACACCTGAGCATATGGACAAGATGGAAAAATCCATCCTGCCAAAACCAGTGCTTTCCAGTAGTGGCAGGAAGGTGAGAGAGCCTCCAGAATGGCCAGCACAAGCCTCCAAAAGATCAACAGAAACTGCTGCATTGTTGAAACCAAAATAGATGTGAATTAACTGCAATAAAGCTGTGAAATAAAAAGCAAAAACAAGCGGAAATCAAAGTGCTTTCAAATTACACCTTTAAAAAAAACCCCATATATGCAAGGAGCCTTGCAACTTGCCATCTGACTAGATTTGGTTTCAAGATTTCAATGATTTCACTCTCTTCCTTAGTATTTATTTTAAAAACCCCAACTATTTCCTTCAGCTCCCTGCCCTCTACTGGCACTCATTAAATGTATTGCAATAGGTGGATACTCAGCATCTTCACCTCCAATTCACTGCCACACCACAGTTCAGCATAATTATACCACTTAGGTATGATAACTTTAGAGTTCCAGGGTTATAAATTTAATATATGCCACTAATTAATCAGCTATGGCTTTCCAGGTGGTAATGTCATAATGACGTGATAAAAATATAATTACCACCTTGTCACAATACCTTGTTAAAGTGTAAATTACCCCTGTAACAGAGCCAATGGAAGTTCTGCCTCTGGTAGTCAGTATGCATTAAACTGTCTCAGAGCAAACAGATTGTCCTTTGGCAGACAGCAGGAATTACAAAAAGGGGAGGGGGAAGAAAATTCTGTCAACCATTAAAAGAAAAACCATCAGAGCTGTTTCTTTTAATTTTTGGTAAAAATAGAAATAAAATGGGAAACAGAGCTTCCAGAAGCTGAAACCTGGAGATGAGTAGTTTCTTCACTGTCCAGCAACAGAGCAGATCATAAAAATCACTCTTACACTGACATACACAGTAGCAAACAAGGAAACCTAGTTTGGAAGGCATATAAAGAATTCACAGTCTCAAATCAGGCAAGTCTGTGTATGCTGCAGAGGTACCAGAAGGATCCTGGTTTCTGTGAAATGCAGTGTATCAGCTCTACTGCTCTTCACCATCTGCTACTAAGTGAACCAGGCAGATATAATGATGCTGCCTCCAGAGGGAACTGTTGGCTGGCCCACCAGGAGGGGAGGGGAGCATTAGCAACAACCATCCATGAGAGGCAAAGGAAAAAGGGTAATGAAAAACATAAGATGAATATTCCAATTAAAGAACAGGTTTCAGTCAGTTCTCAGTGCATCCTACTCTCTACCCTGTTAAGAAAGCTATTTAGAAATGTGCTTCAATGCTGTGTTGTGCTCTTAAGATAAGTCTTCAAGAGCAATGTTTTTTAGTAATTTTAACAGGATTCATTTGAATTGGAAATCATGAAAGAGAGGCCTTACATTAAACTCTGCCAGACAAGCAGAGTGTATTCATCCATTTCACAAGAAGGTATATTGATTTGCTCAAGATAATACTAAAACAATGAGCAATGTGCTAAGTCTGTTGAAGACACATTGTAATAAACTAACCTGCTCCTTTCTGAGTGTGCATGGGCACACACAGATGTTCTACATTAAATGCACAGCAGACAATTGGATATGCATACAAATGTCTGTGTTTGGGCACAGAGAGTGAATAATGCACATTGTATTTTGAAAGCTGCAAATGGGGTGTGGCATCAAGTAGGATTCTATTCAAGCAAACTAGAACAAATGAAAGTTATCTTCATCATCTTTTTCCTTTCTTTTCCTCTGTCTTAACTCCCTCCCTCAGCTCCCTCTAGTATGTGCAGGTAAGTATTGCACTAGAAGCTCCTATTCTATCCTTTCTGTAGTTAGATATAATTATAAGTAACTGAATTAGTCTAAAATCCCAAATACATTGGGAAAATCTTCTGGTGTACAGATTTTTTTAATTTTTTTTTTTTCTGGTCACAGTTTTCCATGCCTACCTGGGTAATAAATTTTCTTTCTGTAACTTCCAATATATTTTCAAGCAGAGCAAGAATCTCATATTTTGAAGTACTGAAGTTTAAGAAGGAGCATGGCTTTGGAGCACATACTAAATTACAAAATATTACCATCTGCACACATCCAATATGTTGGATGTTGGCAAATTATCTTTCTTTAACCTTAGGACAACTTCTAGCATAGATTCAGCTGACAATAATACATACTGGATGATCAACAAAAGAATACCAAGGCTTGGAGTTTGTTTTTTCCTTTCCTTTACAATATATTAAGTAAATTAGAATTAAAGCTGCCATTAAATTACATTGCAATGTCTGTGTAACAGCACCAAAAGAGCTAATTTCTCTTACTGATCTGTGTTTTGTAGCAACTAAACACAACAGGATGAATCATGATGAAGCAGAAGTCTCCATTCTGAGTATCCTTGGTTTTGTGAATTTAATGTTGCTTTAACTTCATTTTTGATCCATTATGTTATAAAACCCCAAATCCATCATAGCAAACATTGAGACACCTTGGCTAAGTGCACTGGTCATCAGTGGCCTTGCTTTTCAAAGTCAGTTCTCATTTCATTCATCATTCTGAGAGCTTATGAAAGAAAGAATAATTACATAAGTGTTTTGAAGTCCAAGTGCCGCTGCTCCGGGCATAAAGTCCAGTGTTCTATTTTTATGTAACAAATATCTTCTGTGATACAACATATTCCACTTGTGTATCATTTCCTGAAAGCCCAGAATTGGGAGTGCAAATTGCAACAAGGTGACTACAATTAGGGACACTTTAGAAAATAAGCATTAATGAAATCTAAAATTTTGGAGCTTTGATTCAACTTTCAGTGACATTTGTCAGGAACTCAGCTCTTTCAAAATGACATAGAAATAATCAAACACAGACATTACTGTGACTTCACAGGCTGAAGACAAGTTCATAGGTAAGTCAGAAGGACATAGCTCATTGGTAAATGTAGTCATTGTTAATCTCTCACATTACATACATAAAGAGATGAAATCTCTATTTTCCGAGGCAAAAATATATGCTGTCATATCTGGCTTAACATATTATTGTAGGTAAAACAGTCTGGAGAGATAATAACTGGAGAGCAATAGTAACTGAAAAAACCCAGTACTCCTTCCATTCTAACACTCTTAAGCTCCCAAATGAATACAAGCCTATTTCACAATGTTAGCAGAAACAATCGAACTCTGATGATAGGTGCAAATACTACAGGTCTGTCTCCAAACCAAATTAGAATCACAGACTACATGTCTACTCTTCGTACAGTAATAAACACCAGCAAGCAATCATTACATCCAATTAGGCTGAGTACTTTCCTTAACTGGGTCATTTACCAGTCTCTCTTGCTCTTAAAAGTAGATTAAATGTGTAAACTTACATTTAATTACCTGTAGCAGAACTCTTACGGGCAACATGTTGGAGTGTCCTTAATTTTATTTTAAAATAAAATGAAAGGAAGAAGGTAGACCTAAAATATATACAAAAAAAAGGTCTAGCTATTTCCTCAAATAATCTTTTGATCCATGGGGTAGTAGTGGTAGTACAGATGCTTACAAGATGGAGTCACATTCATGTTTCTTTTGTGAGCTTTAACTTTAAAATAAAGGAACAACTGTGAAACAGAATTCTGTCCCAACTCCTCCCCACCTCCACCCTCTCTAACTTTCTTCAGATCAGGGGCCAAAAAAAAAAAAAAAGATAAAAAGAAAAGGAAAAAAAATGAGACAGGAAGAACTTAACAGAACGTAGAAACCTGAACTCAAAACCTATAAATGTCTCTGGGCAGCTGTAAGGTAAGAAGTAATGAGAAAAGTATTTGAAACCAGGCCATGTTACTTAGGATGGTTTTTAGCTCTCACCTGTCTCCAGACGGTAAACCCCAAAAGGCTACAGGCTCTAAGTCTCTGTATCTTCTTCAGCACATCAATACATCTTTAAAAACCCTCCATTATAGCAATACTTTCTCCTGTTTTGTTCAGCAGTAAAATTATGCTGTTGCTCTCCTTCACACAATGATACCACACTGGGTAATGCACATCAAAGAGATGCTGCAGCTCCCCCACCCCATCAACACCGCACTGTCCAAAGCTACAGAGTGGGGCAGGGCACTGAACCCCAGCTAGGAGCCCTCCAAACCTGCAGTGATTATGTACTTCACACCTGGCAGAGCTGATGCAACCTGCCACTTCTAAGCAAGCAGAATGAGATCCTGCATTTTCAGGCTGGAACTCTCAGCCAGTTCTGGATGGACACTGGCACTCCTGGCACTTTGTGGGTGTGTGTTAGGCTGGCCTTGTTTTGCACCCCAACACCTCCTCCCTCCACCATCTAGGTCTGTGCACAGTGGGCTGCTATGTAGGGTTTGTCAGAAAAAGAAGGGATCTCTTTGTGCCATTCAACGGAGTCACAGCATGACAGGCAAGGTTCAAGTCAGCAATATGCTTTGGGATCTTTCTGTCAAGTATTTTAATAGTACACAACAAATGATGATGTATTCTAATGAATTCTGTATGTATCCAAGAAATATTATGACTAGTAATGCAGAAGTTATTTATCCTTTATTGCTATAATAAACAAATGACCCTCAACAAGTTATAGAGCAGTTGCCATTTATCATGCTTTAATATGTCTGTGCTATCATATAGGTAATACAAATATTAATTGATTTCCATAATAAAAACCCCAATTAATGGGTCTCTCTAGCAATGGAGCTAAAATTCTCTTTGCAGTTTGCTAAGCAAAATTGTTGATCAGGATGCAAAGTGCTGTCCCTCAGAGACAGCTAGTTCATTTTCAGTAAAAACAGGGAAAGAATATGATGGCAAAGACTTTGAATCTCCTGTGGCTCTAGTCATAGTCCCACAGATACCCGTAGGGGAAATGACAGTGTGCAGACCCCATTTTCCTCTGTCTTAGGAGGTAAATGAGACTTGTCTTCCCCTTATAGCTCTCATCAGACATACAAATTGTACCATTATCTGGTCAAGAGCATTTTGATTCAGAAGTCCTATTTGTAGCCTCTCACTGAAGTGTGATTCATAGGATTAGAGTTAATAGGGGAAAAAAGGTTCATCTGAATCAACTTGTACACTCATACACATCAACTGTTAGCAATGACGTAAAATTAAATACTATTTTTGCACACAGCATGTATACCCTGAACCTACACCCCATTCTGTCTGCAATCCTGTTAATTCAACAGCAGTCATTTGAAGTAACTCTTCATCTATACCACCACAAGATTGGACTCAGAACTCTGTATATAGTTATAACAATTGTAAGAAATGTAACAGCTTTGACTAATGGCTCATGAACATCTTCTATGGGCAAAATGTGGTTTGTTTACTTTATCGAAAGTGTGGGGCACACTTAAATGTCATTATTTTCTATATCATCACTGCCAGTGCCAAGAGTTAAATCTCTACTTTATTTCTCGTATTAAGTAATTTTTAGCACAAGTAAACAGAACACTGCTTAAAAGATGGAGAAGCAGGAGGTCAACAGAAAATACTAGTTCTGCTTCAGCTTGTTGCTAATAAAACATTTTTAAACATATATATGTGCATATATATATGGAAAAACTGCCCTAAAGAACAAGCTGCTGAATTTTTCTGGCATGTGTCACAATGTTTAAGGTTTAGAATGGCAATGAACTCTGTTGAAAAAGCCTTACAAGCACACAAAGTATTGCCATTTGCCCGCCAGGCACTGATTTCAGAGGCAGCTGAAACGGCGCCCACTGAACTGCCAGAATGCACTGCTCCAGCTCAGCATGGCTGCTGGAGACATAAGGTACTGCTCAGAGCTCAAACCTCCCCTCTGACTTCTGCCTGGGCTCACACAGGGGTTGAGGACTCAGGAAAGGGGTGTGAAGTCACAGGCACCAAAATCAAGCAAAGGTTCTGCAGGTATTCACTGATACAACACAATGGCTGGCTGGAAGTACTGTGAAGAGCAGGAGAAATCAGTCCTGCAGACAGGAGAGATGGGTTACAATCAACAAAGCCCATGAACTCTATGATCCTGGTCTCTATGAAGAGGAAGCCCTACACAGTGAGCTGAGCCACACCAGTGAGCAGAGAGTGACACAAAACCACATCTGGCCTTGGATATTAACAAATATAAGTATCTCTTCCTGCACTGTAAATTCTACATGTATTGCTTTGGGCACTGCACATCTTACTTGATCCTCACATGTAAAAAACCAAGCCACACCCTTCCACCATTATTTTTTGAGCTGTGTATGTGAATTAGAAACACAAACAGATCTATTTCTGTTTGTAAATAGGTAGCCAAGCCTTGCAAACACACACAGATGATGAGAGCTGGAATGCCAGTCTCCAGTGTAAGGACACATCACAAAGGTGTGTCTGGGTCAGTGACACGTTTGGCTCACCACGCTGCAAAAATGAAACATCCCTCAGCTCAGACACCAGACTGTGGGTGCATTTACTTACTGTTTGCACTGACCAACACACCAACAGGAAACATGTATGCTTGTACTCCATGGTATCTACAGATGTATTTTAATCCACTGCACAGCGAGGCCACCACAACACTGTCCTATGGGAGAATCTACTGACAAGTATCAACCTATAAATCATGTCAATGCCATTCCTACTCAAAAGCTTATCAGGGCATTAGCTAAAAACAAAACAAAACAAATAAAAGAGAGAGAAAAATACATTTTAATTTGATTTTGAGTAGGAGAAAAACTATATTCTGCCTCACATTTTTCATCCATTAAGCATATTGCCCTAGCAGGGTAAACACACCTGTCAAAACTTGCAAGCTTTCTTAGCTGTACCTCAGTTTCAGAGTGGTGAACACAGAAATCACATCATTTGAATAAATGCCATGTTACATGACAGCTTTTTTTATGCTACATGATAATCTGAGAAGCATGGGTTGTCAGTGGAGGCAGAAATGGGCCCAAGGCACTTCTATTTCACTTGAGCATCAGTAAGACTGAAAAGAGAAGGAGTGAGCATTAGGTCACTACAGAGCAGCTCTGAAGGAGATTTTTCTTCTGGGAGAATTTATATTTAGTTTCATAAATAAAATCAGTCCATTGGAATGAGAGAGACAGCCTTCCCTGGATATATTACTAAAAATAAGTTAATGTATATATCTGCTTCTCCTTGAAAAAAACTTTGTTACTAGCTGAACATTGATGAGGTAGCTATACCAGAGAAATTCTGCAGCATTGTCTTTAAAAATTCAAATTACAAGTAGAAATTTCAGTTTTTTAACATTTTATCTCAGAGCTCAGCTCTAGAATTTTACAATATTTTTTCTTCTCTTCTGAATTTGTAAGCTCCCTGTTTCATTTAATTAAGATTTCCCAAGACTACTTATTTATTTTTGAAGAATAAAACATGCTTACTAAATTAATTTTATCAGAGTTTAGCAGGTTTTAAATCTATTTAGAAGATGTCACTGCAGTGGAGGCCAAAATTTGTTCTAATGTCAGTGAGAAAATATCCTACTCTTAAAATGCCAATTGAAACAGAGAAACTCTGCTGTTTTAAGTGGAATTATTTAAGGGTTATACCAGTCCAAGATAAAAATCTGGCCCAAAATGAAGGAGTTTATTTTTCCCCTACATTAGTTGCAGATAATTTCTTAGATAATTAAGTACCCCAAACTAAGATCTCTGTAGTATCATGTTATCAGTTTAAAAGTATTACCTAACCTTTGACATAAGCAGGATGGTAAATCTTCCACCTTTTAAATAACCTAGCAGAAAAATAGAAAATTTTCAGCCTCTCTCTCTGCAGAATGTTGTCAGACTCTGCCTATCAATCCTGGTTACTTTTCCTTAAAGTATTATTTCTGTATTATTAATTTGCTGAATAATTCAAATTTAAGTGATTCCAAAATAATACACAAAATGACACAGTTATCTTTTTAGAAGCAATGAAACATTTTAAGATTAATCACACTTCAGATGGTGCATACAGGTCATGTTCTGTCTGATGTTAATATGTATTATTCTTGTATTGTCAAGATGACCACCAAGATATGTTTTAGAAGAAAAAATAAATCCTGTTCTGAAGAGTTTCCAATCTGAAAAGCAAGGTTGCTAAGCAAGTAAATAGATGTGTATAAGCAAAAAATGGGCACTCTGCTGATACAATTAAGCTATAAAAAGTTATGAAGAAAGGCAAGAAGCAGATATTACTTTAAAAACTGCAGAGATATGCAGGAAAAAAACTTTGGTTAGCCTACAGAGTGAGATCATTTGAACTGCAACTCAAAAATGTGGAAAAAAATGGAAAATGCTGGTTATTTGTTCCTTTTAGAAGCATTTCAGTAGAAAACATATACTTAATGGTTGTTTAGACAGTTTCACTGCTTTTTTTGCCAGCTTATCCTGGAGGAAATAAAACCATATTTAAAAAGGAAAAATGTTAATATTTTTTAAGAAAAGCTTTCCTTTTCCTGTGGTAACAAAATTAATGCCTGTAACTTTCAACTTGCCAAATTCATCCTTTTACCAAGCTTCTACTCATCTTTGTCTAATCACTCTTCCTCTTTCCCCACATCCTCCGCTATCACCAGTTGATTCTTGCTGATTAAAGCAATGACTGAGGTGTCTACTGCTGACCAGGAGGCTAATTGTAGCCAATGATCCTAGCACAATTTGGATTTTTATGCTAACAGAAACTGAGAAGGCTCCACTCTTCTTCCACACAAGTACACATCTGATCTGGTCGCTGCTACACAGTAGCAAGAGTTGGGAGCAGGCACTGCCAGGAAGAAACAAAGCTGCTTGGGAGCAGACTGATGTTTGGAGCAGGATTTTCTGCTGGATGCACTTGTCAAACTCAACCTTTGAGCCTGTGTTGATTTTATTCATCCAGCCTCTTATTTCCTTTCTGTTTTAATTCCTACATAACTGTGCATTTGCACATTCAGGATGAAACAGGAAGAGTGGTGCTCTCCTGCTGTAGCTCTGGGCTTTCTGAGCAGGTCTGGCTCCCTGTTGACCCAGGGAGTCCAGCAGTGCCCAGCTCCAGGGACAGGAGCGTGTCCCTCCCCACCACGGATTTGATTCCAGCAAAGGGTGTGCTTCAAACCTAATCTATTCCTAGAGTTTGGTTTGGCCTTAAAGAGCCAAACCTCCTTTCTCTTTGTTATCAACTTCTAACATACTTTAATTTTTGTATACATTTCTCTCAGCTCAGAGATCACAGCTTCACATACTCTCATGTTCTAAAGCAGGGCAGTGTCTCCTCCAGAAGCCAACACACAACACATACCCAGTACAGACATCTCATATGCTTTACTTTGTCCCTCCAAACATCTGTTTTGACTGCAGGCACACAAGACCATTTTATGTTTTCTGTATGTTGCTTTTCACAACAAAACAGCTCTGCTCTGATTTTGGAAATGTTAAACTATCTAGACAAGCAGGAGGTCAAAAATAATTCTTAGGTTTTCTATCATGTTTTGTTTTAGCCAAGTATAAAAACATCAGTGCAAAAAGCAGATACTTACATTTCATAATGTGTCAGAAATTAAAAGAAAATTTTATTTTTAACATTCCACTAACTAATCAGAAAAGGATTTTCATATTTTTGCAGCAATTTACAGCAGGCAATAGGTACTGTAATCAAATCCACGGCAATTGTGTAATTTTTGACCAAAGTGCTGTTGATAAATAATTCAAGTATTAGGTTATTAAATTTTTTACAATTAGGTGACTAAGAAAGCTGTTTATTGCCTTCCGTTATACCCTCTGTTAATAAGATCGTTGTTGCAGATGTTCATGTGTGCTGCATTGATGTTTAATGGTGCATGATGCTCTAGGTGGTTCCCATAACCTTGCTTTGTCTACTATGAGCTGACTCAATTGATATGATAATAGAGAAAAGAGGTCTGAAACAAGCTGGGCTGTACTGGCACAATTTGCATAACCTTTAAATTTGCCATCACTTGATAGCCAACTGCTCCTAAAAATTCTTATTCAGTTGTCAGAGACGACAATGTACTGTACAAACAGCGTTCTGCAATTGGACAGGTGCAGAAGGAAGAGAGGGCACACACAGTTTACTGCACTGTTATATTCTATCAAGAAATGTACTTATTATCAAATTTATAAAGCCAACAATTTGGAGTAGGGTTCTGCAGTTCCATTTTTGATCAATTGCTATTAGACACAACGCATGGCCTGGCATCTTTTCAGGTTCACAGTACAATATCACAGTGTCACATTACAAGGGACATAAATATTTGGTTCCATAGACTCCTCTCTGATTTAGTTTTGACTACTAATCACTGGGGCAGGCAGAAGAATCAGTACGGATTAGGAGGGCAGTGGGGGGCACAGGGTAGTGAACTACAGCAAACATAATCAGCGTATGCAGCCTTCCAAACTTTAAATCTGGGCTCAGACTACTCCGTGCATTCTTTTTGAACAAACATTAGAATTATATCATTCAGTAGGTATAGCCAAAACATAACAATATAAAAACAGTCTATGTTTATCCTATTCACTAAATCTGCTGTCTGTATATACTCTATGCCAGGTCTGCTTACTTTACTGTCTTTATTATTCATAACAAAGAAAACAGTTATGGAGAAAATAAGACAGAGCCTACTTTCGTTCAAATGGGATCAACTACATAACTACATAAACATTAGTTTTGGCATCCAGAGGTTTATATCTTAACTACCACTTCACAGTCTATAATGGGCCAGGTCACTGGTATCAGACTCACATGCACAGCCTACTTTTCACATCGGGCATTTAAATAATTTCCACTTTGCATTATCTCTAAAACCTACTGTGGAAATCGCTGAGCCAAACTAATCATAAAATCTTACAATTCCACTTTTAGACAATTAACCATTTCAAAGCACTCCAATTAACCTCCCACATGCCCTCAATGCTCATTCTAGATATCTTACACAAAATAAATACCAAGTCCCCAAAGTCAGGCAAAGCAGGACCCATTCAAATCTCCCCTTTGTCTGCTTTTTCCACTAGCCAGGATCTCTGCTCTGTCCCTCCTGGAGCAAAGGATTTGTCTTCCATTCAGCCATCTATTTCCCACAACTTTCACTGTCTGAAATTGGATGCTACAGCAGAGAAACTTCTAATCAAAGGGTCAGTTCCTTCAGTTAATTTTCATCCAGGGACACCATACATACCCACATTTTACTCTCCTTCCATTCTGTGCAATTATTCTATAGAGACTATTTGAGCAGGTGAAGATTAGAGGCTTGGAAACATAAGTTCCTCCATTTATGGCAAAAGCATGACATGGATAGCTACAATTTAAACTTTTCTACAATGTTCATTCAACTGTAATCACAAGATGGGAAATAAAATCCCTAAATTAAAGATGATGGGCTACCAGAGTCTGTAGGGCACCTTCTGAGTACAGATTCTGCTGTTCAAACTCCTCTGTGATGATTTGTTATGAAGTGAACTGCTGCCTAGCAAAAAACAGGCTAATACTGCCAAAATAATGGAAAAAAGTATCTCCTACAGAGGATAAACTGCCTAGGTGCCAGTGGTCAAAGAGTGCAGTTCTTTGTGCCCCTCACACTACAAAGAAGACACCTCCAGGTAGAATGTGCTATCAAATGTTTCAGCTCACATGAAGTTTCCTTTCTCTATAACCTCTAGGTAGACAAAAATTGAATCGCAGATTCCAGACAAGGTAGAACACACAAAAAGACACATGGATCAGTATAATCCATTAATATTCATGAATGTTTTAAGTTCTCCATGACCATAATCAATAGCCAATGAAGTTAATGAGATCTTTCCATTGATTTCAAAAGACACAGAGTTGAGCCTCAGAGACAAGAACATTGCATTCTCTCAAGCACTCCAGCTGATAACATACACTTTGATAATTTGCCTCTTCTCATTCAGAATTTCAGGAATAAACAAGAGATGATATCTTATTTCAAACTGGTTTTGTGGAATGAGCAGTGTACCATTATAAAGGTCCATATGAGCATATAGTATCTTTAATTAAAGAGCAGTCAAGGCCACAGTAGTTACCCATGTTGTTAATGCCAGTATGAGATCCATAAATGAGACAACTGTTATTTATTTAAGGAAACACAAAAAAGGGCTGAATGTATCTTACTCCCAAAAGGCTGAGATTTAGTTTTAACTTTGGGCCCTGGAAAGCAGTGATTCTAAATCTTATGTCTTCTAATATATGTAGGCCCATCCAATAGATTTAAACATTGATAAGCAGAGTTTTTAGTTCAAACTGGCCTTGACCTTGGGCAGTGTGACATTATCTGAAAACCATTAATGGTCTGAAACTAAAGGAAAAGCTCATTAATAAAAGCAAAACCATACAAAGATACAAAGGCAAAACAAAAAAACCAACAACCCCAAAACAACAAAAAAAAGGAAGTTTTATTAAAACTATTGATCCTGACCTAGGGCACTACAGACATTGATCTTCCCACATCTCCACAGGAAAAAAAAAAAAGTTAAGCCAACAAATTATTGATCTATTATGAAACCTGCTGAACAAGCCATACATTTAATTTCTTATGATGAAAAAAATAATCACACCAAATTAGGATACCGATAAAATCTATTTCTCAAAAATTATTGGTTAAAAATACTATCGGATTAATTTAATAAAACAGACATCCTGTTAGTATGATTCAACCCTAAATGTTGGGAGGTGAGAAGTGTATGCACTGTAAACCTTTAAAGAACAGGTTTCAGATTTCAAGTCACTAAAGCATATGTTTTTAAGGAGAAATGGCTGGTGTCCAACACTGAGTATTGCAGGAACATCAAATGAATGCATAGAAAAGGACAACGATGAACTTTAAACTTAAAACATAAATTTAATTAAAAGTGTCTAGGATTATTATTTTCTATTAAACAGAATGCTATAGATTTGGATTTTCTTCCGTTTTTTCAAAAACTCAGGGAGATTTATTTAGACTGATACAACATTGTAGATGTAGAAACAGTTGTTGAAAAACAGAGTCACCAGAATTCCCCTGTCTGGTGTACATGGAGATGGGTGGGTAGGTAGGTAGGTGTCATTTTCAGAAAACAGGGATAACTTTGACAAAGCTGCATCAACTACATGTATATGTGAAAAACACAATTTAAATTTGGAAGACTGTTCCACTTCCAGTGCTTCCCAATTACTGATTCTGCTATTTCACCATTCCTTTTAGTTGAGTTCTATAATAAAATTGGTGGTTTCATCATATGAGATAATAGAGTTTGTTTCCCTTCTGTGGCTCTGTCCCTGCATTCTTTGGCTGATAATGCTGTAGAATGATGTCTGCAAAGCAAAGAGCAATGATGAAGCTACTTCTATTCCAACTTTGGAACCAGTCTTTGTTGCTAGATGGAAATTCAAAACAAAGTCCCATGTTTTATGCCTCAAAGTGAGGCTCCACAGCAGCCTCAGCCAGTTTGCAGATATGGAGCCTCATCCCTGTCTCCTCCCATGGCAAATGCTGCCCCCTCTCCTCCCATGCTGGCACCAGCACCTGGACACTGCACCTCAGCTGGCAGCCTGTCAGCCTGTGACAGCCTCATGTGGGAGAGAAGTGCTGCCAGGGAGGAAAAGTAGGGGATGGAAATGAGTGTCCCAGGAGGAGCCACCGACTTCTGATTTTACTCAGTTTAAAACTGCCATGGACCCAAGTCTCAGAACCTTGTGCTCTGAGGACAGAGCCATTCCAGCCATAGAATGTGTAAGGTGAACCCTCATTTCTTCCTAGGGGCCTGATTGGTAACCACAAGGCTCAACTCCTACCATTCTCCCCTCCCAAGACTTGTGGTAGGCAGTTCTGTTGCTTCATGGCTTGAGCCAACAGAATAATAATGTTACTGATGTACCATTTTCTGAACAAATACCTCACAACTCACTCAGGTTGCAAGGAAAATGATACCAGTTTTTAAGTATTACAGCCATTACAGCAGACACCAGCAATTTATTATAAATTAATTCTGTGTAGGTGCTGTAATAATACCAAAAGAAGGCCTCATTCCTAAAACAAAAAAAAAAAACAACAAAAAACAACAAAAAACAAAAAAAACAAAAAAAAACAAAAAAACCCAAACCAAAACCCAAAAAACCCAAAAAAAACAACAACAACAAAAAAAGCAGCATTGCAGTTTAGAGGTATTTTCTTTCTTTTTTTTCCAGAAAAAGAAGGCTTATTTGAGATTTAATGGCACTCGAATCAGTATCTCACTGTAAATTCGTTCAATTTTGCTCTCCAGAGTCAAGCAAGAAAGGCCTCAAGTGATTTAAGAGGTGGCCTTACCAAAATCCCCCTGCCCAAATCCAGTTTCAATGCCAGCTGTGTGTACCTGCTCTGGGATAGCATCTCCTGCCCATATAAACCTTTTCTGAGGGAGCTCTACAGTGCAGCATCTTCTTGTGAGATATTTAGATGCATTTAGGATACTGAAAACAAAAGTTGAGTGTGAAAAATGGCAAAAGTGTCCAAGATTAATGAGCTATAGAATTCTTTGTCAATCAACATATAAAATGTGCCCATTTAAAAAATAATCTAGCTTTAAACTCACAATGATGGGCTCTAAACCACAAACTACCACACCATAAATAAAATTTGAAGTAATAACAGATAATTCTGTGAAAATGTCAGATCAATCATACGTGGCAGCCAGAAAAGCAAGTAGACTGTTAGGAACTATTAAGAGAGGATTACAAAACATAGAAAACAACAAAATGAAGCCACAGTAAATTCCTCAGGAAGTTGCAAGTTGAACATTCTGGTCCCCCACACAAAGACTAAGCAGAAAGGTGCAGTGAAGGGTGGTTCAGAGGCAGAATTATGGATCAAAAACAGAACAAGTAAACAGAATACGAAAAGAATCTGAAAAAAAGACTAGTGCAGGGGAGATAAGCAAGAGTTCTTCAGAATCAAAAGTAAAAAGACATTGTACATGGAATGATTATAGACTGGCTGTGCAACACAAGCAGTCAGAGGCTGCCAGGAACACTCGTGTCTGAATCCAAACAAATAAGGGGATGTATTTCTTTATATAACCCAGACTCTGGCACTCATTAGCACAAAGACAACATCTCTAGCTCACAAATCCCCAAGCAACATTTTGTTGGAGTGTAACATGGAACTATTACTCCAGATTTGCTCTGGTTTTATCCTCTTTTCCAAGTTCCTACTGCTGTACACTTGAAAACATCACAATAGAGACAGACTTTTGTTCTGCCTCAGTCCTGCTTCTACTCTTCCACTCTGTATTGCCACTCCAATATCATATCATTTCTACTACCTAAGCACTGGATTTGGCTATTAATAGTTATGTCTCCAAGAATCCTATTTTGAATTACAGTAAAATAACTGAATTCCTAAATGTATGTATATGTATCTGAGAAATAAATACAGAAATTATTTAGTGGAAGAATAAATGCAGCCTAGTGCCAAGGAATGGAGTAGGGACCCATATTTATTGTCCTTTAACAAACAAAATGGGTAATTATTCCTCAGAACTGTAGAATGTAAACTCATTGTAGCACTTGAAATTGGAGCTAAGTTTGATATTCCTTACTACTAGTGACTATACTTGAAAAAGGGATTTCCCATCTTCAGTCTCAATTTCTGGGCTAAATTGGTGCATTGACACAGTAGACTTTTACTCACATCAACTTGAAATTACTGAAACACACACATGTGCCTATTTACATATGTGTATACAGATTCTCTGAGGTGTAACAGTTGGGATACTTCTGAGTCAAGATACCTCCATCCAGGAATTTAGATTTTAATAATGTGTTTCACCTAATAAAATGTCAGTCTCCCACTCCCATGCAGCATAAAAGCATGAGTGGTCTCAGTTACAAAAAGGTATTACCAGCTTTGCTATTCATTAATCCCTATCAGCAAATGTTAATTATTAATTTAGATTTTGTGGTTTCTTAAGATGTAAATAAACTGATTATTTCGGGCTTTCTGGCTCACTTGTTAAGCCATTAGGGGACTAAAATGTATTTTGTTACTAAATCCACTTTTGTTTTTGAAATTTTCCTTTCTATATGTGAATATAAATGGATAGGGAAGAGTGCAAGCATGCAATTGTGTAAAAAAGAGAGCACATGGTAATAAAACTCAGCTACTGTTTCCCTAGGTGCAAGGCATTACACTGGTTTGTATAAATGCATAGGAAGCCTAGCTGACAAAAAAAGGGCTAGTCAAGGTTTTCTTGTCTGCAAGAACAAGAATGAAAGCACTAAGCAAGGAAAAAAATAACATATTTTCTCAGAGAAGAACACATTATATTCAGTTACTTACAGAAGTGGAGCTGCAAACAGACCCACCATAAAAATGTCAGCAGTGTCAATAGTATTAAATCTATGTTTTATAGATAGGCTTACAGGGTAACATGCTGGTCTGTGGCTGCAGCACAACCTGACACACAAAACCTACTGACCTCTGTTTAGAGTGACCTATATGCTTGAACATCAGCCCTCTTTATTCCCCTCAGAAAAGCATACCCCATCATGCTATTACAATCTAAGAATGGCTCTTAAAATCTCTCATTTCCACAACTGTGATAAACCTTCTTAAAGAAAGAGTTTTAAAAAAATCTCCTAAAATACTTAAGATCTAACATACACTTACAATGTAAAAGGAGTTTCATAGTTCACAAAACATACTATAATTTGTCATTATTTCAATTTAGATCAGCTTTTAGCTCTATTCAAACATAGAAACTTTTAATTTATGAGCATATCTGCATATATTACCATAAGAACAGTTGTACTGGGTGACATCAACACCCATACAACAGCTCAGCCTTCTGTTTCAGATAACATGTAGAAGCAAATGCCTACTATTTCTTCAATATCAAGAGCTGGGTAGGCAGGCCCCAAAATTTGGTAACATTGCAATTTTATTGTGACATATTAACTTGGCTACACTGCACTGACTTCTAATTTATGGATTAGATCAAACAACAATGATAACACAGAAATCTACAAAACTATTTCTGCATGCACTATGTGGTAGGTGCACTAATGAAGTTTTAAGATTAAATGCTCTCTTTTTACCACATTTGCCAGGACTGCTAATAGATTCCCTGAAATATCTCAAGTAATGTGTCCCAAAAATGAAGATTTAAGTGGTTAGTAAGCCTGACCTGAGCTGGTTTTAATGCTTCAATCCGTAGAAAAATCAATTTTTGCTGCCATAGTCTAGCAAATGAGGTTATTACAAACATGCCCTTAACCAGAGGTGGTCCTGCAAACATCAAGGGGGAAAAAGAATGGAAAATTCTATGTTCACCCCTGAATATGCCAGATTTCATCATTCATAACTCGAAAAATGCTGAAATGATTTTCTTTAAATTTGGATTGTTTTTCTTTCCTCTATTAAAGCTATAAAACAAGCCAAGTTTAAAGTTTGTAGCTTTAGCTGTTCTTGAATTATGCAAATATTTCAATATGAAAGCATTTTCCATTGTTGAACTGATTTTGCTCAGACTTTCTGGAGATTTCCCTTTGGGCCAAGACCAGTCATAAAATGTATCTGACTAAAAGTAATTTGTTTAAAACTGCTATGAGCAACTCTGCAAAAAAGGGACAGCTTTCACCACATTTGATTCTGACAAACTTTAGAGCACACATATAGATAGGACATATATGTTCCTGCCAGAGCTTGTGATTTTTGGTGTATTTCTTAAAAGCTCCAGCTGCTGAAATCAGGAGACTGCACATGTTCATTAACTTCCCCTGCTCTCTGCTAAGGTATTTTTTGTGGTTACAGAAGAAAGTCCTGGAATGTGAAATGTCTCCTATAAGCTTAGTCAAACCTCAAAATTCAGTTAAATCCAGAATCTCAGGCCTTCTAAAAGGGATGTCATGGAACAAGGCTGTGATAGTGGGATCAGAGTCTTGATAGCCAAGTAATTCCCAGGACATCTGAGGAGCATCTGCACAAGAAATTAATCCAATACTGTTCCTCAAATAATTGTTTTTTTTTAGCAAGTTCATAGATCCCATTCCTAGTTACTAGTCCCTTTTTCTGAGTATAATCCTCTGAGCTGAAAGGTTTTGTCACAGGTATCTCTCACCTTGGTTTTTCCAAGAGAATTTTATCAAAATTCAGTCATGTTGGGGATCAATGATGGAGAAAATTAAAATATTTCTGACTGTGCTTATTCTTAAGGTCACTGAGAAGGTCCAACACCTCCAAGTTTTTTAGTAAAAAGATAAAATTCAACATCACCAAAAAATGCACTTCTGGATTCCCAGAGAAGTTGCAGACATTCACTGCCCTGGAACGTTCAAGGTCAGGCTGGACAGGGCTTTGAGCAACTTGTTCTAGTTTAAGATGTTCTTTCTCATTGTGGAAGGTGGGACTAGGTGACTTTTAAAGGTTCCTTCCAACCCAAACCATTCTATAATTCTATGACATGGAGAGGAAAACCTCACACCACAATCATTTGCTTGTGCTCAGTGGAGTCTTATTAGAAGTTGACAGTTAATTCAGTCAACAGTTCATCTGCCACAGCTCCTGTATGCCAATCCTAAACACTCCTTTCCTTCCCTCTAAAACACACTGATCACACTCAGCTTGAATTTGAGCTTGCCTCTTCCTTGTAATGACAGAGAACAGGAAGGAAGGGGAGAGAAAAGGGGCCTTGGGGCTGGAGTACTGACAGAGCAGATATGAACAGACAGCAGAAAGACCCAATGCACTCCATGATAAAGACAGAGAAATTCTTCCTCTGAAAACACAAATAATTCCGACAGCCAAAGAAAGTGGACTGACAAATGGGAATGGCTTAGATTGAGACTGCTGATGCAGTTTTTGCTGCTTACTGTTTCTGTGATCTGCTCCAGCTGCCTTGACTTCTAAAAGCTGTCTGTCAATCCATACCTGACTGCCCACAGCTTGTGGTCTGTTTGAGGTAATCCACCAGTATTTTTGGTTGAAATTAAAAGGATGTTGTATAAATTGGAGCAATTCATAAGATGACTAAAAATCTTTGGAGTACGGCTAAGCCAGATTTTTGGAGGAAGATATTTTTTCAGCTGTCTCAGTCTAAGCTTTCCTCTCTCTCTTTCTTTCTCTTGCAAGAACTATATTCTCCAGTCTGTTTGGTCAATCCTTTCTTTTGGTAATAAGCTGTGCCTTTCTGCCTTATGCTCTGCTCCTAAAATATCTGTGGATACTTCCATTCTCTGAATGTGCAGGAACCAAGAACTGTTGCCACAGCCCTCTCCACATGTATCTGGCCATCTTCATAACACACAGAGCTCTACCCTGCCCCACAAAGTGCATGTCACACTTTCAGCACATATCATTCAGCGCCCCTTCATGAATGGCCTGGCAATCTGCAACAACCCTTTTTACCCATCTTATTTCCTCTCCTTCCAGAACTGTATCCAAGTATATCCCCTCATTATTTCCACAACCTGATCCTCATTTGACCTACACATAACTCTTCAAAGAGGTGCACCCTCCTCTCACATCCCGAGCCCACGGCTGCCTTGGCTGGGACCATCCCTAGCAGAGCCTGTGACAGAGCAAAGAGAGCTCTTTCACAGACGTCCTCACAGCCTCCGTGCTGCCTGTCTCGTTTTGCATGCATGGGGCAGGGGGAATGGGAGGAGGATGGGGGGGCATCTGCCTGGGACTCCTCACAGAGCACAGCCTGATCCAAGCCACACACGCCTGGCCCTCCTGGCTGCCAGGGCACTGCTGACTCACCCACCTTGCCACTGGCCAGGACCTTCAGGTCCCTTTCCACAGTGCTTGCCTCCAGCCTCTCCTTCCCCAGTCTGCACACACAGCCAGGGCTGCCCCATCCCAGGTGCAGAAGCCCGCACTTGCCCTTGTTAAACTTCATATGGTTGCTGATTGCCCATTTCTCTAATTTGTCAAGGTCTCTCTGCAATCTGTCGAGGTCTCTACATAAATATGTTGTTCAACATAATAAACATGTTGTTTTTATTATTGTTAACCTGGACAAAATATAAAGCAGAAGGTATGAACAAGCATACCCAAATCCATAGCTGACTTTGCAAATACTACCTTAATCTAGGCACCAGCTCTTTGAGATTTTACCCTTCCCTCAGAAAGGCAAGATAAACAAGTACATACAGCCTGCTTTTTCAAAAATTATACTCTCATGCATTACAAAAAAGAAAATAATTTTATAATGGTAACTCCTAAATCTAGCAATTCTTTCAAAGATAATTTAGAAACTTTTATACGTTCCACTGCAGATTTTAAATCTAGATCTAGTTAGTTCTGAAATAAGTGTGTTAGCAGCACTCTGTGCCATCCTGTGGTATCATCATATGCTAAATTAAGGGACACATTTTCCTTCTTTCATTATTATTTTAATGTGAGGAGGTGGGAAAAAGATGGTCCACACCAAAGGAAAAGGGGGAAAACAATAACAAATTGTTATCTCTTTCGAGAATTGCCCCACAGGCCAAACATTTTTATGTTCTTAATCATTATTAAATGACTTAACATGACACACAGAGCCTGGCGAATGATTGCATCCTGACACAAGAACGAATTACAAATGAAATGAAAGATCAAGCTGTATTAGAGGACTGCCTCTGGGAAATGAAAATCTTTAATTCTCTTTTATTATTGACATTTATTTGGCTGCCATGAATAACAACATAGCAAAGAGATTCAGCTATGCTTGTGCACTGAATAGCTTATCCCACGGCTCAAAACTGCCTTAACATTTATCATGTTTGCTTTTGTAGCTGACACCATTGCATACAGTCTCTATCCATCTCACATTTATCATGCATATAAAGTGCATTCTCTAATTTAAGTTCATTTCATAGCGAACAAACAGCTAAGATTAGCAAGTGTCAGTCCTCAAATAAGCTCCCGGTTGTAAAAATATCAAAGAAGGGATTAATGGATTTGTTAACAACTCCAGTTCGAAGAATAAAAAAAATACTCAGAGAAAATTAAATAAGAGCACAGGAGGGTTACATATAAGATTTAGGTTTACTACATTATTACTAGCTCATGTATAAAAACATTTTTATGCTGCTATTTTTCAGTCAACTGTACAATACTCAAGTGGAGTGCCCCCACATGGGCCATTCACATTAGGCAGTAACTTTCTGGAAGGAACACTTCCATCCTCATTCAGTGAGATACACACATCCAGCTCTCAGTGACTGGTTTCTATTTCCTTTAAAACAGTTTGTAGCTAACAAAAGAGGGGGAAGGAGCAAACTATTGAAGAAACCATTCAAACTGCTACTAGGAATGATCTTTATAGCAGTGACACACCTGCTTAGTGCCTAGCCCTGAAGCCACAGTCTGAAGCCAATTTTTATTTTGAGGCAAATATTCTATGAGCAAGCACCAGTCCCTCAGGTGCAAAGCTTCCTCTGCTTCACTTGGTTTCCAAAGGAGGAATTCAGCCCAGCCTAATAACTTACCTTGTGAAGGAATGAACTACTAAAATGGCTCGCCACAGCACATGTTTTTAATAGCTTTATTTAGTCTAGAAGCATAGGTGGACAGGACTAAAGAGACTGTCAAAAGGTAGGCAGTCATGTTTATAATGCTTAAATCCGTGTGTCGTACATCATCAGTTTAGACAGCAGAAACTACTTGTATCCCTGCTAGAACACCTTTTTCCCACGTACTCTTTTGAGAATTGAAGAGCAGACGGCTGAGAAAAGCTAAAGTGAGACTTTCTGCTCAAAGCAAAAAAAGCCTGGAAATTCACTTAGTACTGGATTTTACTTCCTCCTCTTTGCAAATGTTTAAATATACTACACTGTTGCACAGCTGTTCTCAGCAGGCACAGTGTATTCTTGTTTGCAGCAAAGATGGCTACACAGATAAAATCTCAAGTCATAAAAATCTGAGTAAAACCAACTGGATCAATATTTTAAATTTATATTATAAAAATGTTCAGAACTAAATTCTCAGGCATTCTTGTGAAATAATAGCTTCTTAAATTCAGACTCTTGAAGCAATTAAAAGCATAAAAGATGAGAAACATAAGAGTAGCATCAAAACACAAATGCTCTGACCACCATTTAAAAATTGTAGAACCACAACTTGTAATTGATTATCTGGAATATTTATTGTGAGCACCAAGGGAGATTAGAAGAACATACCTGTAGCCAGTACAGTGTCATCTTTGCCTTGGGTGAAGACTACAATTCGCTGCCTTTTAGTGTTCACCTTCGGCAGGGCTTGTGTCTTCCGGGCTATCTCTTTAATGTCTTCAGTCTATTAGGAGAGAGAAAGAAAATTCTTGTTACAGCATACTGGAGTGGTGGGAACTTTATTAGCAGATCAAAGATTTATTTTCTTACAGCTAGGTATAAAATAGACTTTACTGTCAGTAGAGGAAGATCTTTAAAAGGAGGAATACTTCATTCTCCAAAGGGTTTATGTAGTACTATGAGACAATTATTTTCAATCCTGATAATGATAATTCAGCTATCCAACCACTGCAAAACTGCAAAGCTAACAAAGGAATTACAGAGCATTTCTGAATGAGCAATTAGTGAGTTTCTTTGCCACTGGATTCTAACCATACCTATCAAAAAATTAAAAATAAAATTGGTAAGGGAGCATTTCGGATAAACTCTGAGCCTGATTTTCATCCAATTTACCCAAGTTTTATACTGTTGTGTTACCTCTGGCTTCAGCAAATTAACATACACTTTCTCTTAACTTCCCTACAGCAACTGGTCCCATCAAGCAAACTGTACACTGTACCCCTGAGAGGGTGTGCAGCCCAGCTCCCACTAGCTGGTTGCATAACTGAGATGCAGGGAAGCAAAGGCCAAAAGGTATATTCAGTGGAGTACAGAATATGAGCAATTTTCTAAAGGAAGGCTCAGCTTCAAAAGTTTCGAGAATCTTTGCTTTAAAAGGATGTTGTACTTCACTGTGCATGTAGCTAGGAAGAGAGAACCTGGCAGACTGAGCCAAACCACTCATTCATTCAGTGTCTTACACACCAACAAGTCTGGAATGTTTAAATTAATGCAGTAAACTCTAACACCACCACTTGTCATTACAATATTGTAATTTCTATTCTCATAGTTGCTCTACAATCTGAAACAAAAGTATTTCAATTTCTAATTGACTTAGCTTTCAAGCTAATCTATACTAGGTATTTCTACAAATTAACTTTGGTGAACACAATCTATTTCTTGCCATAATTTATATATATGTCTTTTATTTTTCTAACATTAGGAAAGGAGTATGTATGACTGTAATTATTCCCCGTGCTATTTACTGTGTCCCACTTTGTTCACATCTCTGTTAAAAAACACTGGTTTTTTTCCCAGTTTCCTCTTTGTACAAGGAACTGTACTGAAACATAGTAAGGCCTAGCCTCGAATACATGAAACCATAATAATACTTTCTGCATTGCTTTTTGTACTCTTTGTAATGAATCCAAACTCACTTTTTAACACTATTACTATTACAAACACAGAATATGACTGGGTTATATATTAACTAGCATCCCTTTGTGTGAAAATACCTACCTCTTCTGCAACGCCTCCCTCTAATTTCTTACTAACTTGAACCCATTGATTTATATATGTTCAGCAAACATGTTTCAAACAAAGTTCCCCTTTATTTATTGGTCTCTTCACCTCTTTTTAAAATTCTCTCATACTTTTCATTACCATATATGATACTCTCACTTGTGTTATTTCTTCCTTCCTCCTGTTTAGATAGCTAATAAAGATTTAGAAGGCAATGAATGCTACCAGAGAAGAGAAGAACTGAGGACAATAACAGAGGCAATCTTGCCACTAATTCTCAGAAGGCAAAAAGTCTCTTAAAGATGCCAAATAAAAAAACTGAAATTGTTGCTCTTCTGTTCTGAAATGTTTTTTTAAAGAAGTTTATGAACAGCAGATATCAGTTGGTGGCACAAACTGTTGAGTATAGGATGGAAGGAGAATGCAGCCCTCCAGGTTGGTGATACATAGGCTTACCAAAGCTCTGCCATACACAGGTTAACCTCAATTCTGAACTACTTCAGGCCTTGGTAATTAAGAGATCCTCAAACCAGAAACTGCAATAAGGCACTATGAAGATCAAAGGAAACAGAGGAAAGGTGTTTAGTTTTTGCTAAGTAGGAAGTGGCTACTGGTGACTTTATTAGGCACATTTTCAGTGGAGTAAAGCAGACACAGAAATCAAAGAGCTTGAATATATTTGTACAATGTATTTACAGGCATGATAAATTTTAAAAGGAAAATTATTAAGTTATAATAGGAGAAAATGGCATGATCAAGAGATGATTTCTTCAGCTTAAGGAAGAATAAAGATTAATTTAGATAAAGAAAAGAGGACCCCGAGGAAAGAGATTAGTGAAGAGTGATGGTTCAGATGAAATAATGTAGACAGGAAAAAAAGTAAAAAGCATATATGTTTTCAGGAAGAACTAAATATATAATAAGTGTGTAACAGTAGAAGGAAAATATTTAGGGCAAAAATGTAATTTTTTTTAAAAAAGCAGAAAGTTCAAGAGAGAGAGGTTTGGACACTTCTGTCTGATTGTGCAAACTTCAGAAATAACTGAATAGTGTCTTCTGCACAAATTAACTTCACCATTTTTAGCCAAAATTACTTCCCATATTAATTTTTTTCAAAGGAAGATAATAAAATACAGCTTCAACATGAATGTTAAGGAGGCTTTAACTTTTGCAGTTTTTTTTTTTTTTTTAAGGTACAACTGTGACATTTTGCAATATGTGAATATTTACAGCTGAAGACTGCAGAGGTACTAATGCTCCTTATTCCATTGTCAGGCAAACATCATCAAATGTTGCCATCTCCGATTTCTCTTCAGAATAAATAGCCAAAATGTATAATCTTTGTTTAGCAGATTTTACCTGCCCATTTGCTGAGTCTTTCTTACACATTCTGTGCCTACAGACATGACTGAATGATGAGACTGCACTGGTCTGTGATCCTAAAGCCTCTATACATACCCCAAATTCACAGGATACTCCCACACATCCAGTTATATACTTGAACTGATTTAACAAAGCGGACATACAAATCTCACTAAAGCATGATTTGCCTGTTGATGCTGCACCTGGAAACCTTTGCACGTGGCATTTATTGCAGCAAGTAAGTGGGATGTGCATGGGAAGAGAGCATATCAGAGATCCCAGGATCAGACAAAGGCACGTGGCAAACTGCATCCAGTTAGAACTGCTATCAAAGCTTGTCTTCTGATTTCTACCCAATGGCTGGGACTGCCACAGCCCCGACCTAAACAAGCATAAATCCTTTGAAAACAGTGGACTTGTGCAGTGTAGCTCATTAACTTGAAGACCTAAAGCTGCTCCAGGGTAACAAAACTCTCTCTAATATGGTTCCCCAATGAATATGGACTTAGAGGAGACTTCTAACAAGAAAAGTTATTTTGCATGGCAGCTGCTACTAACCCCATGGATATTTAATGTCCCATTCATTTCAGTTTACTTGGGTTGACAGAACTGAACCCTAAATTATATGTTTAAAGTAGTATTTTGTTTTCTTAATTTCTACGTAGAAGGAACAGGAACTTACCTTTTTGTAAAAGAAAAACCTCACAAACCTTTGTTATTTGAAAATCATTAGAAATATAATTAAAATGTACAGTATGTATATATAGATACGGTATATATATGTAGTTTTAAAATGCCATAGAACACGAAATTCACCAAAAAACCCCAACCCCACAGTGTTGCTCAGGAAGTAATATTCTACTTTTGATTATTACAGGTAAGTGTTGGATAAAGTGAAGGAAATAATGCATTTCAAATATTGTGATTGATTTTACAAAAATACTTTGTATTGCAGCAAGGTACAATGGAAAACTAACTGTGGGAATGGTGCAGCATAAAAATTAAAACTCCTTTGAATGGAATTTCCCTTACAAACTAAAAAACAGATTTGTGTCATGGAGGTGTTGTCTCTCACCTATAACAAGATTTCATTTCTTCAGAAAAGGTGTGTATTTTAACGAAGTTCTCTTAATTGCAACTTTTTTAAAAAACTGTTTTAGATACATTGGACTCATTCCATGTGTAAAAGATGAATTTAGTATACATTTATTATGATGGAATTACTGTCAGGTAGAACAAAAAACCACAAACAAACAAACAAATTAAACAAAAGAAGCTAGTCACCAACTGATTCTCTGCTAAAAGATTTCTGATTTAAGAAAAAAAAGTCTTCCCAGGTAGCAATTCAAATGCAGCCAACAGCAACTTTTAATCACTTCTATGAAAAACATCCTCTTGATTTTTGTCCTGGTCAATCGAGTCCTTTTCTTTATTTTGCCATGCTTTACCAGTTTTTTATTCTCAATATAAAAATCTAGCTTTTGAGAGTTGCTGGAAATTTTTCTTTGTTTTAATTGAAAGGCGGCTAATTGAAGGTCTTTTTCATAAGATGCTTTTTTATCAGAGTGATTTTTTTTTTTTGCCTCCACAGCACAATAGGAAAACAAAACTGTGGACACTTATCAAGTTTTACTCCTCTCTGTCAGCAAACTTGACATGTGAGTCGTTGCCAAGCAAGGGAGTAATAAGAGATAAGATCATAATCATTGTGCACTTTACTGATATGCTGTAATCAAATGTGGCAGATTTAGGATGTTCAGGAGGAACTGTGCTAAAATCTCTAAGCAAGCACTAATGGAAAGGTTAATATGATGGTAGTTAGCAGACACCAGCAAAAGCAGTTTGTCACTAGAGCTGAATTTAAACCAGGCACATTCAAAGTCTTTAGCTCAAGGGGGCAATAAAAATATAGAATGGGTAGACTTAATACACTACTTCCTTTCTTTTTATTGTCTAGCTACCAGAGGGTACCAATAATTTCTTATGCTTCATATTTTGGAGGCATCTGTGAAATTCATTCATTAGCATAAACCCAAAGTATATTTTTATGCCTAACAATACAGATTATACAAATGAAAATTGACAGTGATAAAAAGTCGTGATTTCTACAAAGCAGCCATGTGAATTTGGGAAACATAAAATGAAATGGGACAGCCCACAGTTTTAATAGCTAAAACAGTGATGGCATTGATGTACCTGCTGGTGTATGGTTCTAAAGAAATCTAAATTGTAGAAGAAAAGCTGTCAGTCTTTCCCTCTTTTTTTATCTGCAACCAACCACACACAGAAGTGGCACATTCTGTAAGCGATGTGGTTTGAATTGCGCGGCTTCTATTATTTATGCAAAATGGGTGTTGAGCAGTCAAACTCCTCTCTATTCTTCTACACTGCAAACAAATCAATTAAGGTGGGTCTTATTCCAGGGGAAAAAAAAAACAATGTGTAAAAGGATTTATGTGTGTTCGGTTCTGCAATTTAGATTTCAGTAAGATCACTTACTATCTGCAAAATTAGCACAAGCCTTGTCACATTAATTATAGTATTTAAAACCTGCCTGTTTGAATTGGTTAGAGACCAATAGCTGATGGCTCTCCAGATTAAGCTATCTGAATGTAGCCAATGGGAGGTACCAGTCAAATAAATACCTAGGGAAGATGAAATCAAAAGCTCTGAAAATCGCTGTGAAATCAGCAGTATTTACTTCAAGAAAGTAGAGGATCAGACATTTTTAGAGCTCAGATGTAAAACACCAACTCGAATATGTTTTGAAACACAATTTCCACACTACCTTTTGTAAAAAGCAGCTGTTTGTAGAAGCATAGTTTACATTAATCAGTACCTAACAATTTTATACACAACCTTTCTAAAATTCATTTGCATAATGATAATCCGCATATGGCAGGGTTTAAGTTATTTAAGCGGTGTTATATTTCACTATTTAGTCTTGCTTCACCACTGCTTTAGCAGTGAATCCTTCTGGAGTGTAATGCAGCTAATGAGGTAGCTTTTTAACTGAACAAACTGACAGGTCCCATATCTGCAGAGGCAGCTTGAAACCGTGCCCAACCTCTCGGCTTCCCAAGAGGCTTTTCAAAATTCAATAAATAACATCTGTAGGCGATGTTGGGTGCAGACCTAGCAGAGTGCGTCATAACACTGAGCTGGCAGAACAAAGAAACCATGACGACTGCCAAGTTTCCATGGCAACCGCTGCGAGGCTTGGAGAGTATAATAGCACATCAATCATTGTCCAAAAGAACTTCATTATCAGCAAGAAAAAAACCTTTAGGATCTGTTTAGTGTGCAATTGTGGGTTAACTCACCTCAAAGCCTTGCTCTCTAGCAAAAGCGGCAGCTTCCTGAAATAATAAAAAAAAGAACAGTTAATTATAAAGTGCTAGATAATGAAGAAATAACACATTTTGAAACTCACTCAGCCAGTTTTCCTTTTACATGATTATCTCAATATAGCCATATACAGTTGTTCAATTCTGATAGTCGCACCAAAAGCTTCCCCCTCTTCCCTTAAGCCCAACAGCACAATGTCAACACATTTCATAAGTTCAAATAAGGAAGGTACAGAATGTTTTTTTCCAAGTGAGGAAAGTTACTTCTGCAGATAGGACTTGAACTAGGAAACATCCCTCATATTGTTAATTGAAATTGTATCATAACTCTGTTTATGTAAGGCACTTCATGGGATATGTGTTATCAAGCCATTTAAAAAAAATAATTTGTCATCTACACTGCATTAAAAGTCAGGATCACTAAATGTGTTCAGACCATTGTGACAGAATCAGATGAACATTTAAAAATACTCTGATTTCTTAATCACTGCTTTAAGCAATTGAACTATTTTTAGTTAACTTCTCCTGAAAGAACAGAGGAAACCTCATGGTATCAGAATGTCCTCACGCCTTATTTATATTAACTGGTGCAATTAAAAATCTGTTTTGAAATAAAAACAAGGGGATGGAAGACAATAGCAATGTTTTTCCCTTACTCACTATCCTAACATTGGAAATATTGCAAAAAGCCCTTGAAGTCTTTATGTTTTAACTTGCATTCTTTCAGATTATCCTTGCCAAGTGATATTAATAGAGGGATTATCTTGAGCCAAAATGGTGAGTTGATCTAAACAGAAAAAACTACTCTACCAAACCAATCCAGTGTGTTACGAGAGGTTTCAGTGCTTCAGAAAACACAGTTGTGGACCTACATGATCTGTCAATTTGGGGGCAATAGAAGAATTTGAAGTGGGTACAATTGATTATAACAACAGTAAGTTGAGGTTAATAAAATGTGATAAGCTGAAAAGCACAACTCCTCAGGCTGCTTCACTGCAGAAACATAAGGCTGACCGGGTTACCCTTAGCTGATGTTGACAGAAAAACTGAATCATGGTCCTGACAATTGGGTGCGGGCAAGGTTAGCCACTTTGACAATTTACTTACAATTGAATCCCTTCTTGTACATCACACAGTCAATGACATTTGCTAGCCTGGCTGTCAAGAAGGAGTGTAGGGTTCAAAGATATCATGCAGTGTTTTCCTAAACCAGCATGTGATTAACAAAGCCTATGCTCATATGAAAAAGGAGCCTTGCAAGCTTCCACTCTGAACTGATGCACTTACAATGAACTGCAACACAATCAAGAAAGCCTCGAATGGGACTGTGACACAGAAAAAAAAAAAAAAAGTAAGTGAAATAAGTGAGTGATAAGAGGGAAGAGAATAAGAAAACTGACTAAAAATTATGTCATGTAGCCAAATAATTTCTTTTACCTTAGGTTTTTGTTCATGCAATTGAAATCGGAAGTTACAGTGATCTGTCCTAAGGGATTTCTTTAAAAACTCAATACAGCAGGACATTAACATCTGTGCTAAACTATTGTCTGGCCAGGAAATTGGACACCGGTACATGAAATAAAAACTGTTCCAGTGAAGGGGCGCTTTCTTGTGTGGGAGACTTTGAAAGAATTCATCTTAATTTTCTGTACTGGGGCACCCATGCATAGCACACATGTTTTGGAAGACCTGGCCCTTCCACAAGAAAGGATAAATGATTGCACATTTGTTTAAAAGTATCTCGTCTTCAGATTCTCCTGTAAGAGCGTCATCTTTTAGCCTGGTCTGCTGCCCAGCTACATGAATAATGGCTTCCAGCATAAAATCATAGATTTTCCTGCAGTTGACCTCTAATCTAAGGGTGCCTGAACACACCAAAGAACAACAGCAATCTTAATTTTCTTCTCTCCTATCAAGCAAACCTCAGAATGACTCCTGAGCAGCTTATTTCAGTAAGAATTGTGCCTACAACCCCCTTAAAAACCAGCCTCTCTCAGAATGAGATTCCTTTAAGAATTAAGGCCTTGCCAGTAAAAAGAATTAATAAAGCTCAAAACACACATTTACAATTGGGTGTTTGCGAAACGCTGAGAAATGTGAGGCAGGCTGTGATTGCCAGGGACAGTTCAAAGTAAATTAACCAGATAAAAGCGATGAGAACCTTTTAGTATCTATTCACAATAACAGTGAGAACAGGAAACAAGCAGAACCCATCTGTGCAGCCCTAGGGCACCTCATACTGAGCTTCATGTCTCTAATAAAGTAGTCAGGTTAAAGTCTAAGTGGATGTAACATGTGGAGACTGCTTGGGTTACAGCGGCCAGCCGGGGCGTTCCCTGATGCAGGTGATAATCAGTATGATAATCACTGTATTTACAGGCTTTCCATTTTATATCTGACACTGAAAATCACGAAGAAGGAGGGATTAAGGAAATAAACAACCTACACAGAAGCTTTACTGCTCTCCAGAGAATGCAGCATTTTCATTCATGCGTGACATGCGACAACAGCAGAGCAAAACAGCGACAGAACAGAATTTTCTTAGGAGGCTTCATTTCACATCAGGAGTTATTTTAGTTTTGATAAACTTTACACATTATTCATTCATTACTTCACTCAGCATTTTCAGAGCTGTTTTCTGTTACTGCCTATAGAACATTTCATAAAACCCTTTCCCCACCTTATCACTGTTTCATACTAAACGTATTAAAAACTCACACTCCTTTTCTATATAATTTTTTTACTAACTGTGACAGAAAATTTATTGTTGCAGCACCTAAAGTAGAAATGAGATTTGTTTTTAGTTGTGAAATGTCATTTGGCTTATGCTGTTTGGGGGAAAAACAATCGTAAGTACTCATGCTGAAAACACCTGTGTGCAATGCTCCTTAATGGGGGTAACACGATGTCACCAAAGTTAGCACACACCCTCTCTTTGCACAATAGTGAGCAGTTTACACAGGAAAGTGAGATTAATTAAGGAGATAACAATAAAAAAGACAACTTCCGTTAGTGCTGGCCTCGCTGTTATGTTAGAATTGACTTGCTAGCTGAAAACTACTTCCATTCTTGCATGTATTTTACTGCTGCTGGAGTCCCAGCTGAAAACTATTTCCATTCTTGTATGTATTTTATTGCTGTCTGAGTCCCAGCATTCAGTAAAAGGAACTGTTTATAATCTACACACAGGCTAATTTTAACGGGACTTGTTAAAATCCTGAGCCCTTTTATCAGCAGCAGTACAAATTATCTGTTTATAAGTAAACAGAAACACACCTTCTAAACCAGAATCCATCAGCCTCTGCAATCCTAGGAATAACATATAATCCTATGTTAGCTCCCTGTGTTAGAATATTTTTATGATTATAGAGTTAAGATGGCTCAGCTTCAATAATTTCATGTTCAGTTTGCCATGAGACACAGAAGGCACACCATATATTCAATATTCTTGATACATCCAAATTTTTTTTTGTTGGTACCAAGGTTTTATGATTACTTGATCAAATTACAGCCAAAATGGTAACAACATGCATAGTGGGTTAAAATTAATTCATGTAGGCCAATATAAAACTCACACAATTGCAATGAACAGCATTTGAAACCATGTATTGCCAAAATTAGCTGATAAATGCTGTTTCAAAAACACCAGCAACATTACTACCTACAATATGCATTTTAACCTTTGTATAGAAAAAAAAGGAGCACTGAAAACTAAATTTGCATTTCATTGCCGAAATCAACATTATCTCATAAAGAAATGATAAAACAGCAGGACAGCAATGATACCCTTGCACACTGAATGCATTTCCTGTAATTGCACAAAAAAGCAAATGCAGGGTATGCTGAAGATAATCCCTCCCCTGCCATCCTTCTTGCTAGGGAAAAAATCTCACAGAATAACCTCAACTCACATATTACAGCACTACCCTCTGGATTTGATTTACTGCTTTTAATTGGGAGATTACTGACAGGTTTTGAGGGAGTTCCTACTTCATTAACTGTAAACTTCCCAATTTGCCCAGAATATAGCCTATTCACATTTTCAGGAATACCATCCTCCTTTCTCTGCACAGCCAGTCTGTGATGCAGAGGGTTCAGCCCAGCCCACGAATCAGTGCAATCTCAAGCCTGCACACAGAGCATGTGTAACTGCACAGGAAGGTCCTTGCAGCTCAGTGCAGAGCAGAGTGCAGAACAACAAAAAGAAATAAAGAAGTAAACTTGTGCGGACTCACTCAATGAGAAATAATAAATGACCATGAGGACCATGTACTTTGTGTCTGCATCTGATGGGAGAATTCCTACTGCTAACAACCATGTTTGATTGTAATTGGAATAGTACTTCCAGCACTGTATTTTCCTTAAAAGCCTTTCTAGACTGCTAAAATCTTCTAAAAATTACTCTTAAACATTTCCTTCTTTTCCTACATTTCAGAAGTATGGATTGTTAGTTTTCTTCTATTTACATTGTTTCCTTAAACACAATGAATGCTACGATAATCTTGCTCAGGTAATTCCCTTTTTCTTCAGTATGGTAACTTGGAGTTCATCTTCAATCCTGGTGTAAATTTGTGTTCCTTGTATCCTCCCTTGCTTCTCTACAGATTGTACTGTTTGTGGCAATAAAGTTACCTTCAGAAATCTCTAACATTAAAACCTTGTTATCTAAAATGAATGGGTGACAACTGAAATAAACAAATGAAGATATAGGGAAGATTTCTGTAGTAGTGATGCCCACTAATATCTACAACTTCATTCGGCAGAAGACAGACTCAAATAATCAAAGTTAGTTTAGATTGATAATCTCCTTTCTTAGAGGTAGATGCTGAAGATTCATATTTCTGAAATAAACATTTCTATTAATGATTTCCTAAAGGACAGCAGGCTTGTAAAACAAAATCCAAAACCAAACCAAACCAACACCAAAAAAATCATGTATTATTTGCCTCTCTGACTATAGAGACATGAGTCTTTATTGTAATATAATTGCTATGACTTGTAGTTTACCTTTCCCTAAGTTGGCACATTTATCCTTCTATCTGTCTGCCCCTTCTATCATCTTTCCCTGTCCCCAACAAGGAGCTTTCTTATACAACTCTGTGTTTTCAAAGCTATATTCTTATATTATATATGTCATAGGTACTGAGAACCTCTGATTTCAGTAGCTCTGTTGTGCCCTGTAAATCTGAGTATGAGGCAAAAAACAGATACTCTCTTTTGTTAAAATCTCCCTTCTTGTTTTCTTGGAAGGTAAGTAATGAAGAATGAATTATGAAGATCACTATGCTCCCTCCTTTTGGTACTTCCTAAAAAACTTGTCACAGAGCAGGAGATAAGCTAGTTTTTAAGAAAGAGATCTAGTGAGCTGTGCCATGCCGTGTTTTCTACTTTTCCAGCTTCAGGCCAGTTCATACTAAATATGGCCCTGGAAATGGGGCTTAAGGCACAGAGAGGACATTGGATTTTCAATTGTTGCCTTTGAATAATAACAAAGAAGTCATAAGTACATCCACTACATTCACAGCAGAGCTGGTGAGGTGTTCTTCTATCAAATCTAGTATTTAATGCAGCCCGTGAATGTGCAGCAATATGATCTGTCTTTATACCACTTTTTCCTGTATATGATTCACAAACCCAAGGTAAATCTGATTTAATTCCCTGTAACAACTGTAGGAAAATAATAGATTCATATATATACACACAGAGAGAGGTATCACAGCAAATCCACAGTTCTTAACATAGTGAATTAACAGCATACGAGAACTACAAGTACTTTCATGTGATGCAAATAGGGGTGATGTCAAAGCTGTGGTAATGACAATCATGACCTCCCTAAGGAATTAGAGGTAGATTCTGCTAAAAGACTGCAGATCAGTTGAAAACATGATTTTAACAAACGGCTGCTATTATTCTGCTACTTAAAATGAATGGATGAAAAGTCTATAGGACACAGTTCCAGCTGGATCACTAACCTCTAGTGCCAACAGCACATTTATTGTAGCTAGTGGTAAGAGACACGTGTTCATCTTCAATCAGTGCTAAATAGCTATCAGTGCTTACTCAAAACACTGCAGATAGTCCTAGTCATTGCAGTCTGATTTAGACAGGCATTACTTTAAGGTCAACTATTACTACACTTCACTGTGTAAAGGCAACAAGCTTATATGACTTTACTTAAAAAGGCCATTTATAAAGGCATTAAGGGCTCCAAGGTAAATGTAATTTCATGCTTTTCCTTTTTTTCTTTTCCTCTGAGATAGCTTGGAGGGTCATACAAGAGTTTGAGAACAGAGAACAAAAGATCCACACAGTATATTTTCTGAAACAAATGGTGAAATTCTGCTACAGCTGAGCAAGTTTGTGCTACACTTGGGGATGTGTTACACAGATGTAATGTTTCAATATTATTTTTGTTTGACAACACAGAGAGGACTAATCCTTGATTTAGTCAGTAGTGTAAACCTGTTCATGTTTAAGAGAAAATCAGTAGAAGTGGTCAGAGAATGGACAGACCCCGCACACAGCTTGAGAATCAACACTGAGAACCAGCAAGTATACACCCCTTGCTGGTTATTACTGAAAAAAACACAGCTGGCATCAATTGGAAGGGCAGATTATCATAAAGGAACACTGAGGGTTTATTTACCCCACTTTCCTTTTCTTATGAGCAGTACTAGACCCCAATTTTTTTTTCCATAAAGGAGACATATCGAGAACTCATATCATATCCTAAAATATTATTTCAGCTTGCTCCAGAAATACTAAAGCACTGGTAAATATATGTACACTGCCTTCACCCAGTAGCTGAAAACATAAAATAATAAGAATCAATTCAAGTGAATAATCAGAATAAATATAGATACCATATGGGGTTAAAGTTGTAGTGTTCAGAGGGGGTTCTGGCAGAGTACCAGAGGGTTTTGTCTGAAAAAGCTTAGTGTGAAAAGAATTGAGACAGAAACATATTTCCTGTCCTGCTTGGGTTCACCCTGGAGTGTCTGTATCACGTACAATTCATTAATATTCAAGCTATTTATTCTCCTATTCAGGTTACTACCAGAGCTATAGTTCCTGCCAGAATCTTCTGTGGAAAGAATCACTGTGAGTCAGAGCTTAATGCCATTACAGGGTCTGCAACGGCTGCAGCAGGGATGTGCCTCTGAGCCATTTTGAAATGTTATGATGGATAAAGTGCTATTACTTACATCTCTATCCTCATCCTTACCTAAAGAACTGAACCACTTATGGCTCTGTATGTGTCTCTCTCCTTACATATTACAAACATCAAATTAGTGAACAATACTTCTTTACCATTTCTCGATAGAAATATGTCTGTTTCTACCTTAAAAATAAATGCAATAAAAATCATCATCAGAAGTGAGAAGAAGAACAGACATCCTTTCCTTAAATATCATTGAATCAGAACATAATAAAAATGAAAACAAAAATATTAACAGCTAGGAGATAAGAGTTTTATTTGTATATTAAAATAGGAGATGTGTGGGGTTTTTTGAAGTCTTTAATACAGTTCATTGAATGCTCCCTTCGCTAACTTTCTGGCTGGAGTGTGACAAACAGAAATAAAAGATTGCATCATTTTCAATGAGGCCTTCTATGATTGTAACCACTCAAACTAGCCTGAAATCAGAAAGACATTCTCATCTAGCAATTTCAGATGAAGAGAATAATCAGATACTCTGCTAAAAGTGCTAGGATTGAGCAGGATTGTCTCTAGTTCTGATAAAAGGTTAATGTATTTTTAGCAGTGAAATTGAGTTGTTTTATATACTTTGTATGGTGTGATGTCATGCATAGCCATTTGGAATTATAACTGAGGCTGTGGCATTGGGAACTCTGTAAAAAGCAATCATTGTGTCACACTTTTCATGTGCTGGGCTTGCTCTGCCTGTTAACTCCAGCAAAAAAAATAAAGTTGTTCACTGAAATCTTCAGCAGTAACAATAACTTTTTAATTGATCTTCAAATTACATATTTTACCCTTTCAATGAATTTCAAACCCAGTTGACTTTAGGATTCTTACTGAGTTTCTTGTGCTGTTTAATGCAAATTCAATGATGCATTTATCTGCATTCAAGAATAGGAATACTTAAGATAAATTTTATTTTCTGAAATTTTCAGTTTTAGCTAAGTGTAGCTACTTTATGAAAGAAAAAACCTAGTTCTCAGTCTGTACCAGCAGTGCTCTCTCTCTACATGGTCATTACATGGAAAAACAGCATTTCAATCTGACCACAGTTAGATCACTGTGGTCCTGACTCAAGAACATAAGCTCTAATTCCAGATGTGACTAAGGCACTATTTATCATCTCGGACAAGTTGCTAATTTCTTGGATCAATTTTTAAAAGATCCATAGAAGTTAGAATTTAACTGCTTTTCACCATTAAGTGCTTATCGATGAGGGAGCTTGGTAAAGTTTATTTTTCTATTAGAAGCCATCCTGAACTTGAGACAGGCTCAAATAGATCAGAGATCAAAAGAATAGTCAAATAATGAAATTAAAGGGATATGATTCCAACATATTTTAAAATGGTATTACAAAAGATGTGCTGTAGTTGAGTTTGGGAGGGGCCTCTGCACATACAGAGCCCAACCCCACTAAAGCAGGCTGCTCAGGAACACTAGGTTTTGAATATTTCCAAGGATGGAGTCTCTACAGCCTTTCTGGAAAATCTGTTCCAGCACTTGACCACCATCACTGCACAGCTTTTTTCTTAAGCTTAAATGAAATTTCCTGTAGTTGAATGTGTGTCTGTTGCCTCTTGTTGTGTCACTGCCCAGTGTTGTAGAGCCTGCCTCCATTTTATTTACTACCTCTTGTTAGTGTGCACTGATTAGACCTCCCTGAGCCTCCTCTTCTTGAGGCTCTCAGTCTCCCCTCCTCACACAGCAGATTCTCCAACCCTCAGTCATCTCTGCAGCCCTTTGGTGGCATCACACCAGTGAGTCTCTGTCCTTCTCATGCTGGGAGCCCAGAGCTGGACCCAACACTGCAGACACATCCCATCAGGGCTGAGCAGAGGGGAGGGACCACTGCCCCCCACCTCCTGGCAATGCTCATATCCTTTGCTCTCCACTGAAATTCTGAGGTCCTCTTTTATAAAGCTGCTTTCTACCCAGCTATTCCCAGCCTGTCCTGGGACCAACATTCCTCCCAAGGTAAGAGGACCTCCTATTTCCATTTGCTAAACTCCATGAGATTCCCATCAGGCTCTTTCTTTCCTCTGTCAATGTCCTTGAAATTTGATATTATACTGTGATTTTTCTTGAAGAAGCAGGGTTCAGAATTTTTATGACAAATGAAGCTATAAGCATACTGAGCATACCATTTTACTTTTAAGACATCACACTTATGAAAAAACGGAAGAAGAAAATAATAAAAAGAGGTAAAAAGAAAAGGTGTACAAATATGCATTAATTCCTATAGGAAAAAAAATTGAAATTAGATATTGTAATTACAGAAAACTACATTCCTGCATCGAAGATCAGTAATATTTCACCTAATACATAACAACATAATTATGACAACAACTTATTTGTCAACAGTGCATTACAAAGTTTAGCAATGCATTACTCCATGGATACCTGTACACAGACCCCTTTCTTTCAATGTGATAATTTGCCCCAAGATGCACTGGATATGCAGCAGTAATACTGATATGCTGATAGTGGTGGTTTATAGTGGATATATTCACAGTGGTTCTGCCTGTAGGGTAAACGGGCCTTCCCTGTTAAACCAACTTTATACACACACACACACACACACACATATATATATACACATATATGACTTTCACAAATGCATATAAAGATTATGACAAAATAAATGTGATCTCCCTCTCTAAAACTCCCTATGTTTCAGCTTTTCATATGCACCCATTTTCCAAACCCTTCCTTGTTAAAACAGTGGTTTTCACAATCAATTTTATTCACTAGACCTTCAGCTAGAGAAAAACAAGTTGCCTGCAATGGAATCCCAGCCAGTAAAATATAACAATTTATTGGCACCGTCAACTTTTCTGAGCACTTGAAGGTTATGAAGACCTACAGCTATAATATGAGATATACTGGTTATAGCACCATTCATGTTAAATAGTACTGACAGATCTTTTTGTTACTATGAAGTTATTTTACCTTGTTAATATAGTTGCAATAACTTATTATCTGTTCCCCCTTCAAGATAGTTATAAAATATTAAGTTATAAATACATTTTGTTTTCAGCATAATGACTAAAGTTATTGTACAATTTGCTATGTTCATGAACTCACATAGATAACTTTTAAAGCCAAACTGAAAAATAAAATTTGGACTCAGTCTACACAGAAGAGAAATGAAAGATTTGGTCAACATTTGAATAAGAGAAAATTCTGAGTTTCAACTGTGCTCATTTTAAAGAGCAGTTCTCTGAATCTCTGCTAAGAAAGGGCACTCTCCTAGTGGCTGCAGTTGTATATTCTAAAGGATCATCACAATCTATCATAGTTTTCAATCAATAAAGATTTATAAACTCGGTACAGAATGATACAAAAAATTAACCATTTCTGGTTCTGCCATATGTGCATTCTCCACATACTTCCAGACTCAAGGAAAATTTTTTTAAGCCTCGGCTATGCTTCAGAACAGTTACCATTTAACCTCTAATTCTATGACTTTAAAAATGTTACATTTATTTTAGGATTCGTCTCACAACTATGTTTTAATTACTGAGATAACAGATTGACATTAAATTTTAGTATGCATTTATATATTTGTTAACTATTAGTATATGCTTAGTATATGTAAGTAAATGAACCTGAAATTGCACCTGATACCTTTCTTATTTTATACATGACAAGTGGAAGAATACAAATTATTCTGAAGTTGAAATTTGTAGTAATAGTAATTCAGTTTTGGACAGGTTATTTTTAGCTAAAGTACTGCTCAATCCCTTCACTGCAGATTTCTCACACCTCTGAGTGTTTTGAAATATAAATAATCTATTTTTTCCCTCTGTCTCTAGCATTACATTTGTGTTTAAATATAACAGAAGTGATTTCAATCTATTTAGTTTGACTCACACTTTCCAACACAAAGAATTCCTGTGATTTCTTCCAAGATGCTGTGTCTCTTCCATTTTATGCAAAATTTGAAAAGAGCTGTAGGGTCAGCTCAGTGCTGTTCTTTTGTTCAGATGCATTCTGATTTGGATTTTAGAAATTTACTTCTTTCTCTTACATTGGTAATAAATTTTTTGGCCAAACACCAGATAACAAGTGAATGGGAACATTCTAAAGCAGTAGTGCTATACTCTCAGAGCAGAAGTAGTGGCAGCAACAGCACACCAGATGCTGCATTGGAGATTTTTTTTTTTAAGACAGTTATTTATGGATTTAGGGAAATGAAAAAAAAAATAGGCTGGGGCCTCTGAAAAGTGGCACAAATTTGTAGAATCTCCTTGGTTTGAGGTTGTTTTTGTTTCTAAAGAGCTACAAGGAATGTAGTGCTCACATAATATACTAAAACCTAATTATGTTATAAACAAATCAGAACAGATATTCAGCACTAGCAAACATGCATACAACTTCCTAATTCCTTAGCCTCTTACTAGGTTTTTATATCATGCATGCTCCTCTTTCAGTCAGGTTAATCAGCTCTTCTGAACTGTGCTTAAAGAAGCCACATATGATATCTACCATGCCATGTTTTGAAAATCACCATGTTCTAAAAGGCATTTTGACCTTAGGTTCAGACCACGAAAACGAACAGTTTATTTGGAGACTGGATGGCTTACATGGCAAGCAGTGAACAGTTTGCAGAGGATACTGTGCTAAAAGTGTCACTTTTAAAAAATAATATTGAAGCAGTTCTTTACAAACATGGCACTTGTCCAAAGCACACATGGAATATAAATATAACTGTAAAATTTTATGCACCAGATTTGACCAAGGTCTTGAGTGCTAATTTATATTTTCTCCATTTTGCTGGAAGACTAGCTGCATTTGATAAAGCTACTTAATAAAGACTCTGTTCTCCTAACATTTACACATCACACATCTGGACTTGGAAAAGGATTCTGAGTAAAAGAGCCAACTAATGCAGATCTTGTTTATGTTATGTGCAATTACTCTTGTGTCATGAATCTCCTTGGGATATCAGAATGTGCTGAAGACACCCAAACAATATGTACTTCAAATAAAAGTGCAAAATCCTGAGTGTTTCTGTCCCTATCAATGATCCCGGTACACACAATCATGGAAGAAAATTAATGGTATTTGCATTTTCTAACAATATTGCATTTCATTTTTATTAATTATTTGTATGTAATCAGAGCTGCCCTCAGCATCTGAAGATCTCTGTTTGGATTGTTTTTCTCTCACAACTCGCTCACTGCAGCCAAGGGAACTAAGTGATGGCAGTTGCAACACTCAATTCAGTTACATAAACACATCTTCCTTGCCAGATTCCCCTGCGGTGTTCCCATTTCATGAAGTCAGTCTGTAGCATTTAGTAATGTACTGTACCAGCAAGTTTCTTTTCATGTCACAAAAGATTAGGTCCTCTGCTCCTGGCAGCAGAGCAGCATGTGTGTGAGCATCACACAAATGGAATCCACCCCACACCAGGTGGCTGCACCAGCAAGGGAACAGAGAAGAAATACAATACTTGACTAGCTACAGAACAAGAACTGGATGTCAGATTTTAGCAGGAGAAAGACAGCCTTCACCCATAAAATAAGGCAGATTTATTCCTCAACTTGTTGCAGTGTCAACAACGATGAGTGTATGTTATACCTTCAACCATACACAAGATGCATGTGCTTCAGTCTGTACTGAGTGTATTTGCCAGTAATAAATACTGCTCTGGCCAGACTGTCCCTGCAGATGTAAACAGAGTTACACTTTTTAACATCACAGCTGGAACAAACACACCTCTGACTATGAAAGCAGTGTGTGGTAAAAGAGGTGACATAGACAGAGAGACCTAATCCATCACACAGCCTGTCAGCTGCAGGGATGAGGAGCTTCTGGACAAAGCTCTCCCCACACCTGCCCATCAGCGTGAAGTCCATTGATTTGCCAGGTCTTAGTTTCCCCACGGATAGGTCACTGCTGAAGGCTAGCTGGGACATAGAGACAGTGGCTGTATGTCTCTGCAAGGATCAGGCACAATACAAGTCTCTGGGCATGGTTATAGCAGGCAGTGGAGCATCAAGGGGTCTCAGAACTACCTGAGCCACCAGGCTGAGCTGGTAATTCATGCACAGCCATACAGCTGAAGGGACTCTTGAAGCACCAGCAAATTGAATTATCTAGTTTTGCAGGTTGCCTGTCCTGGGTCAGTTCAAATGTCATTGATTGAAGAGTACACCTATGCACTTCAAGGATTAGTTGTAAATTCCACTTGTTGCCTAGACAAATACAAAAGCACTGAGGGTTTTTTTCTGAAAAAGAAAACATATGAGAACAGAAAGAATCCAAATAAAAAAACTGAAGTAGCTGGAATTAGTTATTAATGGTTAAAATCACAACACAATGAAAGAGGCTTTTTGATCCTTTTACACAATTCTCAGTCAACAATGAAGCTGTGTAAAAACGTTTCCTTCCTTCTTTCTAATTTAAGACTTCATTTTCATTTGGGGCTCTCTGATCAGATTAAAGAATCTAAACAACAGCACTGCTATGTAAAGCTGGAATCTGAAGCACCTGGTCTACATGTCCAATCAAACTTCCTAGCTAAAATGATTTCCCTACTCTTCTCTACAACTCCTACAGATAAATGTAATTCCTAACAGCACCATGCCCACATCCCTACCCAGCAGAGTGAGATTCTTTCTTTGTGAGAATTATTCTCACACTACACAATGCAAGGAAGATAAGATCAACCATTACATGAATGTAGATCAAATTTACTTTCACATTTTCACATGGAATTGCCAAAGGCTGGCTCCAACTGTTGACATGTTTGCTCAGAAATTCATGTGCCATACTTCTCTTCAGTTAAATAAGAAAGAAACACTCCTGTTCCAGCATAAGATTGTCCACAAGTGGACACAATACAAATCTGAATTAAAGCTGTTGTGCTTAAAATGATGTGCTCTCTCAATTCAGATTAATGTTTCAGAGTAGACAAGCCTCTATTAAAGGAGAATGACTGAAATGGTGGATTAATTCTGCAGGCCTGCAAACTGCTTTTGTTCAAGTATCCATACTCATAATTATTATATATATTCAGGTTAACTCACACTGCCTACACATGGGAAAATCTAGCTACAAAAAGGAGTGGTCTACATGTGTGGTGTTTTCATCTTTTATTTGCCCACAAGTCATATTGAGGTAACCCACCACTGCCCCAGTGGTTAATGCTGACTTGAGAAATCTAGTACCTGGCTTCTCAATTCTACTGGTCAGTGAGCGGCACACCAAGATGTAGAAGTTACCACCTAAATTCTTCATAAATTTGTCATTTCTAAAGTAAAAGAAGCAGCAGGTAAAAATCACACCACTTTCTGGGATGCTATTTTATATAATACTAACAACCTGTAAATAGCCAAAGGATAGTTTTATTTATGAGTTAGCACTTAAAATCAGAGACAGTGTCTTGAATATCACATGTCATTTTCTTGAAATATTGCAGGTAAGTACCAATATTCCACAGAAGACTACAGGTCAAGTATATACTAGTGGAGTCTCTTTTGATAGGAGCCAGTGAAGCTTTTCTTGCAGCTTAGTGGCAAATATTTACAGTACTAGGGATGCTAACAACCCAAGATCTATTTGCAACATAAAATGTTCTGTAAATAACATGTTCATAATATAATAAAATGTTCTATAAAAAAATGTTCTGTTGCTGTTTGTTTAGAAAAGTATGTGACACTCGCAACTTCTTTCAATACTTGTGCAGAAAATAATCACAGTTCAGGTGGCATTTAAGTATTTTGTATTTCAGAACTAGCAAAGAAGTCTGGTGACATGGTCATTGCTATGGTAACTATACTTTTGTAGTGAACATTGAAGTAAGTAGGTACATAAAACATGTATAAGTTGTCGCTCTGTAAGTTACTGTTGCCCTGGGGCTGCAATAATTTCCTTCCTCTAAAATCGTTAAATCTAGCCATAAATACTTGGTATCTCTCAATGTCCTATTATTTCAATAAGATGACAAGGCTCTTCGTACATAATATAGTGCAAACACAAAAGCACATCAATTTATCAAAATAGGAACTTTCTGAAGAAGTAATTTATAGGCCTGTAAGTAGCAAAGTATGAACAGGCTTCTGGCCTGAATAAAGAAAACCACTTCCAGGTTTGCACTCAGGCAAGACTGAGCTGTTGTGGGTTTACAACGCTAAGGCAATTTCTCCATCACTGGGAAATACAGAGCCATTTCCAGGAAGAGAGCTCCACTGGATCTTCTCAAGTCTTCCCCTTATTCTTTATTTCCTCCTCTCCTCAAATAATCCACCAAGGCTGAGATGTGGAATTAAAAGACAGGCTCGACCCTGCCTCCTTCAACAAACAGCAGTAATGTGCAGAAAAAGGTTTTGGTCCCCTTTTTGTGTTCTGCTCTTCAACATAAAAAATGTTTGACCTAAAGAGGTCCTCCTTTTGTCCCAGCAGAGCAATATAACACCACTGTTACATCTTTCATACACACACTTGTTTTGGAACAGTGAAGCACAAGCTTAACGCGTAGCTTAACACAAGCCTCTCACACATAGTGACAATGAACTGATACTCAGAGAAAGGAAGCACAGTGTCTTCCAATTTGGAGCAGGACTGTAACTCTGCTGAGCAAGGGACTGGTCTAGCCACGGCTCAGAATGAAGGCAGGCACTGATAGGTCAAGTGGATCCCTTGGGATCATTTTCTTGGCTTACATTACATGTATGGCTGGGAAGTCTTATGCTTCAGAAACAAAGGGAATAGTGTTCTAGGACAGCTGCCTTATATCATCATATCGAATGGATTAGGATGGCCATGGAGACTGGAAGGCCTAGCCAGCTATCAGTGATGAGGGAAGTACAGCTGAATAAGTCTTTTACAGAACACATACCAATGTATGCCCAGGCACTGGACAAGCATCAACAGGCACCCTTTTAAACTAGAGAATCCCATTGCTGCAAGAAAAAAAGAGAAAATGCACTAATTTTATGCATGATGAGAAAGCATCCACTTTAATGTATCATTGATGTTCTGGTCATCTCTCTAATGCCAATATTAAGTCCTGTTTTCCACTTAAAGAGATATTTGACCTCTGTTTGCTATGACATATACTGTACCAAAGCCTTATATGCTTTGAATACAGTTTCTGTGTGGACAAGAACTTTATGAATCCTTTGACAACTAGGTCCTTTACCAGAGGTAATCACTGGATGTATCCCAAAGGGTTTATCAAATGTCACAAGTAATTATCATTTGAAATTTGACATTCGGACTATATTCAAAGATGGAAATTTGTACACAAACTCTTCACAACTACCTTACCTAATTATATCTAGAGGGACTACAGCAGTGCAGGGAGCTCTAGCACAGGATCACTGAACTGGTAGTTACCTATCAGTCCTTGCCTCATGGTTTTATAGACTGCAACAATTTATCTCTGGGAAAGAAGCTCAAGGACTGCTTTTTGGTTTCTTACTTTTAGATGGACTGTCTCTAATTAACTGCATCCCTAATCAAAAAAATCATGCAGCCACATCCTCTCTTCTTTAAAATATCTCCCATGTCTCTGCTGCCTTAGTTACACTGTACAGAGGGAACCTGAGACAGCAACTACAAGTCTAGAAAGGGACAGTAGGGAGCAAGATCTCCATATTCCTCCAGCAGTAAACTCCTAGATCAACTCAGGCTGTAATGTGCAACTTCACACTAATATAATTGCAAATCACCCCCTCACAGGCTTCATTCATCAGCAGTGCTCTCACTTCATGCTGTTTTGCTGAGACAGAAGGTACACAATACAGGTTAACAGGCAGGTGCATTGTGGCTGTTTGCTCTGTTATATTTGGAAATCTGTCAACACCAATAAAAAACAATTTAAGGTTGGTACCACTTGAGAAGAATAGAATTTTTGCATTGCTGTGTAATCCTTGGTCTTTTGTTTGGAGTCTATGTATGATGCTTTAAAAAAGCCATTATGATAATGATGACAACAGCAACACTATTAATAAAAAAAAAAATAAAAATAGTCATCATCATCAACATCATCATCATCCGGGATGAAAATTTACATGAAGTCAATATCCAGTAAAAATCAGGGTATGAACTGATAACTTCAGTACTAAAACCTGAAAGTATGCTTTAAGAATTTTGCAATCCACAGCTTGACTATAAACTCAGAAAACCCAGGGTTAGGTTGATATTGAAAAAAATTCAACTACATTAAGATAAAAGAAAAGCAAGTTACTCATACATTAAGTCCTGCTTGTCTTGATACTATGAATGAAAACATACATGAAAAGAAGTCCAATGTTCTGAAAACATAATTCCCAGCTAATTTGCCTCTCCAAACATTAAAATATTTAGTAGTAACAACAGTTGTTCTGCATTTTTACTAGAGGATACCCTATTATTAGTATTCTCAACAGTAGGACTGAGACACCTCCCCAACACACAGCTCCTTCATGGTGCTCCTGTGCTATAGAGGACCAAGCTGACAAAGAGCCACCTACTTCTCACAAATTTTGCATCACACAACCCCTGCCATCACATTAAAAACTAATGTGGAAATGCAGGGAAGCCCAATCTCCTTTCCCTTTGCTCCCTTGCATAAAAGTCAGGCATAATTCAGTTAATGTATTCTTAGCCCACAAGCTTTCACTCTGTTCTGCTAGAATTCAACAGTTGTTTTAAAACATGGGGACTACTACTAAAAGTTGCTGGAAGTATTCATGCAAAAAGCTGAAAAGATTGACAGTGAATTTTTTTACTTATATAGCAAAGACTAATTTGTATTTTACGCTGTTTCAGCACTCTTTAACTGTTTTCTTCAAAATCACTGGCTCAGTGGCACCATACGGAGCATGTTGAACTTAAGGTATCAAGAATGTGTCCAAGATATATCTCACTCCAGTGTGTTAAAACATTCCACCCTGCAGCTGTCATTATAGGAATATAATTCATACCCTAAAGTTTAAAGAAAAACAGTGTAGCTTACTATGCTTACAAAAATACAAGATTCTTTTGGTTCCAAGTAACAGTCAGTAAATGGAAAACAGTTAATCTTAAATACTGCTGTCTTAAATATTTGAAATTTTAACTGATCATGAGCTGCTTTAATTATGCACGATATTTAAGACTGAAAGCAAACAAAAAAAATCATGGAAATTAATTCCTAAAAAAACCATAGTGAAGGGACTTGTATATCCAACCTTAGAACAGACCATCATTACTTTTTTCTTTTCCATTCACTGCATTTATTTTATAAATTTATATATGAGATTACAAAGCGAAAACCTTAGCTACATTTTGTAATGGCACTGAACAAGTGTTATGACATTTCACCTCTCTCTGGCCATTACTTATCCAGTCTTTTCTTTGTCATCTCTTTAAAATGTAAGTTTCTCAGGACAAGACAGACCTCTTACTCTGTTTTGCACAATGTATAGAACTGTAAACATCAGATATAAAGTTAATTGCTGTAATAATAAGGGTAGGAGATAGGCAAGCAAAAAGAACACATGATGGTTATTGGAAAAGCTGTCTTGGGATGGACACAATTCAAACAATCAGTTCCAATACAGTAATGCAAGATGCCTTAGAAAAGGATCCATAAACCCCCATTTTTACAGGCCATACCATCATCTAGTCTGTACATTACATGCTTCAGGTGAAAACTATTTTAGAGAATTTAAAAATTTTATTGACACAATTTCTCACAGACCTTACTCTGAAAAGCCAGAAAGTACTATGAGGCTCAGGGGAAAATGTTTCAGAAATCTTCTAAGGTTATCTCATGATAGCTTGCTGATAAATGGCAAACTCCTGTGCAAGGTTTAATACCCTGGAGCCTCCATGGGCAGGCAGTAAGCTGTGTGTGCTGTGCCAATCACACTGCCAGCCTCCCATTTACAGCACCAAGGAGCAAGGGCACAGATGCACACCTGAACACTGCACGCCTTGTGGCTCTAGCCACTAGAACAGGAGACATTTCATATTTGCAGAGAGCTTACGGGGAACATGGAAAGGGTTTTTGCAGGTTAGTTCATTACAGTGAGATGGGAAGCTGGGGTGGTTCAGAGCACAGAAGCTGGCCCTTGGGAGACAGCAGTAACTCAGTAATAAGCACTACCAAAGACCTCGGTATACTTTCCTCAGAGCTGAGACAGGCAACATAAGATCCACACAACTGTTGGAAAATGTGGAATTGACATAGGAAAACATTGCAGAGTTATACCAAATTTGCACTCCAGGCTGTGGCTGGGTATGATCTGCTTGAATACAGAAAAAATTAAATGCAAGAAATATGCAAGAAAAAAGAATCAGTTAAGGAAATATTATGAAAAGGTAAGCATTGCAACTTACTCTGATGTCAATTTAAATTAGTAATGGGGTTTGGGAAGCTTAGCATAGACAAAATTAGATACATTTCAAATAGTTTTCAGGATGAATTGGATATATTTCAGATCTTCTTTTGTGAATTTTATTTACATGAAGAATAATTTTTCTTACTTGTAATCCTGAACAAGGACTTAGTGCAGAAGATCTTATTAACAAATGAAAAAAACAGTGGCACTGAAAACATTTTAAGCCTAATTAAAAAAAAATAATTTGAAACATTTCTATGTATTATATATTTCCCAATTCTCTGCATCCACCTAACACTCAAAATCATTACAATATCATTGAATGTACAATATTTAAAAAAAAGAAAAAGTAGGGGGTTTTCTTTGTGTTTTGTTACATGAGACACAATTCTAAAAGTTGTTATTTTGAACAGCATCCACAAGACAGAATGTCTGTATAGCTTACTCCTGAATTAAGCATTTTCCTGGTCAAATAACATTGCTCAATAATCTATTACCTGCTCTCTTCCCACTAAATCTATGCAAATGTTCTCCAAAGTAGGTAACTTCTATTAATTTATGTTGCAATATTTTACACAGTGCATTTTTCAAATTCAAGTAACAATAAAGAGAAACTTATTCAAGAATAGCAGAGGTGAAGCACGGTTAAAAGTGATAAGTGGCATTTTGGATCCAAAAAAAAAAAGAAACTCCTAGGAAAGAGGCACAAAACAAATCTGTATGGCCTGAATAAAACTGTTACAATGAAGACCCTCCCCTAAAACACTTGATAGCTTTACCTTCAATGAAAAGATAACTCTGGGACAGGCTATGTTGTCACTTCTTTGCAGACTTAAAAATTATGCCAAGAACACTGCTGAAGATGATGAAAACACCCTTAACATTTTGATCTTGATTTTAGCTTCTTCTACCTCAGATATATACATGCACCACTCACCCTGGGTCACAGAGTTCTTGTTTGAAATATTTAAGAAACTCATCTGCAAGTAAAGTTAATATGGACTCCTGAAACACAGGGTTTCATGGGGTCAAAATAATGGGTCCAACCTCCCATCTTTCTACACTTTAGAATGCTGCAAAGTGTATCCACCCCCCTCTCAGGTAATGCTTGTTCAGAGATGGGTTACAACTGGCAGCATAAGGCTATGTACTTCTGCAGTTCTTTTCATGAGTTTAGATTCTAGAAGAAATTTGGTTCCAGATGATGAGTGTTCTTTTTTGAGCAGTGAGATTCAGTAGCTTGACTCATTATTGTAATTCACATATACCAAGATGCAGCTCCATCCAAATCTGGCATTTACTTTGATGTTCAAATCAAATGCATAGTGTTTGGCAACTGTATATGCAGAATTTAAATTGACTGATCCATTTATCTGAAACTGGTACATGTCCAAGACCACTCACAGATGTAACTCTCCTGCTCTAGTAGAAATTCCAACAAGAGGAAAAAGATATGTTAATCATAGCTGCTCCAAAATAACACATACAGCAAATATTGTGTGTTAAGACCATCTGACTGCCCATCCATGTTTCAAAAGAAGTTAAGAAAAACCGGAGAAACTGATGGCAAAGGATACCTGTAATTCCATGAAATTTCACATATTTTTACTTGCAGATAGTCCTCCTTGAAGAGCAATCAGGACTGCCCCAACAACACATTTTATGGCTACCACTTAATTTCTCATGAAAATTCCAGCTGGCTTTTTATTTAAAATAGTGTTGCACAATCTGGAGAGGTCAACAGTCTGATAGACAAGATGAACATGGCCTGGTCTCTCAGAAGAATTCAGGAGCAGAAATAGGTTTTATTAAAAGAGATCCTAAAGAGAAACTAATTCTGTGAGGTCTCTTACTTGCCAGGGATCAAAAACACTGTCCACAGCTTGGCCTCCCAGATTTTCAAAAATAGAATCTTTCAGAAGGACAGCCATAGAGAAAAAGAAACAAACATGCTGTTGATTGGTGCCTGCAGACTGCTTAGACTCACAGGACAACAATATCAAAATGAACAAGCAGAATTTCTCAAGATCTCAATAAAAATAATGAATTCCCCTTGAACTGAGATCCATGAGTTTTCAGTATCAGAAAAATTTAAAATAAAATTTCAAACTCCAGAAATACTTGGGACGTCTTCAAACAGCTTATTCAACTAGCAAGGCTATAGGTTGACAACAGCAAAACATCTTGAAAAGTATCACAAAGGACAGATTAGTTGGGGATCCTAAGGGTCTTCCACTGGAATGTGTAACCACCTTGCCATTGCCTTCGAGTGAGTTTCTCCAATGCTAAAGGTTTTTGCTTGCTGAAAGCACAGCCCAGCTGGGGCAAGCTGCAGCCAGGCTCAAATGATTAGCCATGCTCATCAGCAGATGCTGATGGTTGCTTCCTTTGCAAGGGTGGAGAGGAAGTTCTTCTCCTTAGCTGTGGGTGAAGAAAGAAACTCTCTACTTCTGAAATTATAGCCTTCAAATAACATAAATTGAAGATGATGAACACAAATGTTTGTAGAATTAATTTCAAGCTCAGAGTAGAGGGTTCCCCTCTGCACTGCTAAAAATATAACCAACAACCAGACAGGTTTATGTATTTCAGAAGTTCTACTGCCTAGAAGTATTAGATTGCTACAGCTGTGTCCTTTAGAGGGAAGCTCCTGCACCTGGAAACCACTTCAGCATGGAAAACAAACTGACTCGTGGATGCTTCTTTCCCTGATGTGATTGCATATGTTGCTGGTTTTGACACAGAATCTGAGGAGTCAAAGGAAGGTCTGAGGACTTAATGAGAAACATTTTCACAATGTTACCTATCATATATGGATTAGCAGTAGTTTTACTAAAGCACAGGTTTAATGGATCATTGCTGTGGAGAACTAAAAAAAAAAAAAAATCAAATGTAATGACTAGGAGGGATAAGTTCTGTTAACTTAAAACAAAAAACTTACAGAGCAAAGCAATTTCTCCACATTGCTTCCCTGGGAGGTCAGTACTTAAACAAATGGTATTGTAAGTCAGAATATGACCATTAAACCTGAAAATATAGCTTAAGGACATACTTTGATGTGGCTGCAAAATTCTCACCCAAAGGCTGTTATAAACGGGGTGGCTTAAGTTTATAAATAAGGCAAGGTTTAAGAGATCAATTAATGCCTTTGGGAAAACCATGGATGCTTTTATCTATCTTTCAAATATTTTAGGTATGCTGCAATATATATTTTTCTACTTATTTTACAAGCTTATTTCCTGCTTTTACGAAAACTCTGGAAAAAAAATTAAATTAGCAAAATATTTTTTCAACCCCTACATATATTTATGCCCCACTGCATATGCTTCATAATATAGTGCACAATTAGCTTTAAATTCAATGTCATTGCCTCAATTCTAAATTATAACTTAAAAATAAAATACAGATTTTAATCAGTAATAGTTTAGCATGAGTCCATTCTAAATACCCACTATGTGTATGCATGCATGAAGGAAAAAAATCTCTTTGCATTGATTTACTTATACATAGAAACTTTTCTGTAGTCTCAAGGAAACATCAATTATTATTCATCAAAATTATTCTTATAAAATCTACAGAAGGAATCCCGGTAACAGAAGATTATATAGCTAATTGGAAAGAAGAGAGGGTTCAAATGCCTAATTTTGCTCTTCCTTGTTGAAGCAAGCCAGAAAAATGAAACTAGCTAATAGATTTATAATGAGATGTGAAACTCTCTTGAGGGAATAAAAATATTGTATGAGCTATATAAACAGAGCGAAGGAAGGTGTTGACAGAGAAAGATAACATGAGAGAAAGAACAAGGCTGAAACTGCAGTTTTGAGAAAATAGTGCTATGCAACAGTACAGAAAAATAGGTTAACATAATAAAGATATTGCCAATTCTATTCCAAAACCCCCAAACCACGTCTTCAAGATTCTGAACATCAGCATGGACCTACTATTGTCTCCTTAAATATCCTTAAAAACCATTTTCTTCCTTTTTAAGAACCCTTTGTTCAGCCTCAAATTTCTAAGCACAGGAAGCATCAACACATTCTCTGAAAGCATCAACACATACTCTTCAGGTAAAAATTGTCTCTTTTATATAAAAACCTCTGTCCAAGAACATTTACAGCTTATATACAACTTATCCATGCATAATAACATTTAAGTCAGTCAATGAATGTTTCTTTGCTGTATTGCCTGGGAGACCCTAACAGCATTGGCTGCTTATATCTGATGAAACAGAGAGGTTATCAGGCTTTCTCTTTCAAAGTCCTGTGTACCACCATGCATTACCCTCTCATCTAATCAGATCTAGTGACTGTGTTGCCTGAGAAAGCTGGACTAGCTCAGTGATTAACAGTGGTCTGGCCCCAGAATCCACTCTTGCTCTGGATGTAAAATTGCTAAATCTGAGTAAAGGGGGCAGATGACATCATGTGATAAGGGCAGGTGAGAGAGGTCTGCATCAGCTCACACTTAGATGCTATCCATGGGGATAACATGGCACTGCAGCCTTACAATCCACTGCAAGGATTATCTGTAGCAAGGGGAGAATCTCCAGCACATGCTGGCATAAGAAGCTTTAGCATAAGTTAACAATACTCTGAATCAGAAACTGGCTACATCTGCTCCAAATAGGGCTTGAAATGTGGAGGCACTGAATAACCTTAGTTGGATTGGAAAACAAAGCTTTATTGTAACGTATTTTTCACCTACACTGTTATCTGCAAGTATCTGTAAAATTGCAAAGTTCTGAATTTACACTGATTCAATGAAGTTCTTGTGAACATTTCAGCCTCTATTTTTGTTCCTATCAACTGCACAATGCAATTTTATTCATACTGTTATTTTTGCAGTTCTTAAATTATATATTAGATATTATACACTATATATCTTTGCCCTAGTGATCTGAGTATTAAAAGGCATATATAGTTTACCTTTAAAAGGCTTTTAAGACATATGTTAATATGATAGTGAAAACTGGAAGCCAGGTTCTGCAGGTCTTTTCCTCCAGACAGGTGAGTTTTGTCCAAAATGTATTCAGCAGCTCAACACATTTCAGGACACTTAACTGAAGAAAAAAGTTAGAATTCAATTTTACTTGTTCTGGGCTCTGCTCTTGCTGTATGACCTTGGGCAAATAACCTTTCAATTGTCCACCTGTAAAACAGTCAAGACTACACACCCACCTTATTGGTTTATTCTGAGCTTTAATGTTTATGAAGTGCCATGAGATGCTCTGGGAAGTGCTACAAAGTGAAAAGGGTTATCAATCATTGTCAGTAAAACACAAGCTGCTGAAATACAGTGGAATCTGCCTGCCTCTCTCAAAGGACATGTTCTGTCTTGTGCTGCGTGTTCTCCAGTATTCACAGTCTTAGAAGTGTCTCAACACTGCATAGCATAAGGAAGGATAAATATCCCTAAGCATTCTGAGAGACTATCAGAAAATATTTTTAGTTCTAAGAAGTGAAGTCTGTTGGAAAGTATAAGCTTTGCTTCTAAATACCTGCTTGTTTCCCATAACAGGAAACAAGAAAGACAGTTTTTGAGATAGGGTTCCTAAATTGCTTAAATAGCTAGACATTAGCTGAAAGCAGCACTAAATACAAATTTAAATACTTGGCTCTCAATTTTCCTTTCATTCATAATGTACTAGGTAAACTATACTAAAATAATTACTTGCTTATTACTCATGAATTTCAGTGCAGCAGCTGAGACAATATAGATAAATAAGATGATTAATTGAGACAGAATGAATCACAACAAAATATGTTGTTGTAAAAGGTATGGTTAACTCCACAGTGATTCATATCATTTCAGATAACAGGGCTTTTATCAAAAACGGCTGCAAGGTTGGGAAATGATTTAAAAGCATTTTATCTTAGAGAGCCACTGCAGTTCACATGGGAGAGAAAAAAAGGAGGAAAAAAAAGAGAGGAGAGAAGAAGCAGCAGATTCACTGTCTGCAGCTGAAATAGCCTTGGGCTGTTTCAGCATCCTTCCCACAGCACATCTTTACAACATGCCACTGACATTATCAACCTTCCTTGTGCTACAGACCCTCTCATTTTTCAGATGGACGCAATTTATTAGATATTCCACTACTGAGAAAGTTAATTCTATGAATTAAGGAGCAGTATTACAACACCATAGCTGTCCTATAATTGAAAACACAACACCTACTGCAGGAAATAGGCATCAAAGTTCTACAAAAACATCAAAGAAAAACAGTATTTATTTTTCCTCCATTCAGAATTACAATTTTTAATTCCCAGGCTCCCTCCAAAGACCTTGCAGAAATCTTAAACATAGGATTTATAAAAAGAAATACTATCTGTTTACTGCAGTTTAGAAAAGCAAACACCAGCACAGCTGACCTTAAAAACCTCTACCTGTTAAAATAGAAGGGAAGATGAGATGTCTCCTTACAAAATCTTTTCCCATGTGTATGTAATAAACTGGGTCAGAATATCTGACTACGGTTTTTAACTGAAGCACAGACTCCCTGTAGGGAACTGTGCAAACCTCAGTCTCTCACCCAGCCTAGGAACTGAAGATAATTACCCTCACCTGTGGGGCAAGTTTCTGAGAACTGAAAGCACAATGAAAAGGAAAATACCTGTATATAAACTGAAATGCAAAACACTTACACCCAACTTAATGTCATTTAAGATGATTAATGTTTCTGTAAATTTAATTCCAAGTGAACAGAGATGTAGAAGGTAAAAGCAACTCTTAAGGACGACAGCTTGCCAACAACCACTGACTGAAAATAACCTCAATATAGACCAAGTCCAGTAAGACAAAAAGAAAATATTTCTTGAGGGCTCTTTACATAACACACATGCAAGTTAGCTGTACTAAAACCTCTTCAGGATTCCCAGTTTCAAATACCATCTACTATTTGCCTTTCAAGAATAATTTCCAACATTCAAAAATAATTATAAATGCTTACTTGAAAATACTTCAAACAGAAACATCAACTTAGTGATATTTATGGCATGACCAGCCATCCTCTGCTATGTTCCTCACTTCTTAGTCCCATCTGATACTGAAGGACAGACTGAAATGTTGGTCTCCCTTTCATTATTTATTGAAAGTCAAACTGTATTTTCCTTCTTCCACACAGCAAATTACATCTGCTACCTAATTTTCTCCTGACTCCTATTTCTTAATTGTTTCCTCAAAATCAGACAACTCACCAGCATGAAAGGACACTCGTGGCTGTGGAAAGCTATCTGCTAGGTCTAGAAACAGTAGGAATTGCACAGTGTAAATTAAAATCAATTCAGTCATGCCATTCTGAGTGCACACTAGTTTGAAGAGAATCACCACGAGGCTCATTTATCTTATAAAAGTGATTATGTCTCATTCAAGATTCTTCTGGGCTGTGGGCAGATTCCTAAGCCTGCAGGTCAGGTATCAATCTGATCCCAGGTGATAATGCAGCAGTAGAAATTTGCAGGTGGAACTGAAGGTTGTTCTCAGTGTCATTTCTTAATGTAATATACAAAATTATGTGGAGTGAGAGGTTACAGCAAAAGGAATAGATAAATTTGTTTGGAAACTGACATGTAGGTGTAAATCCTAGTGTGATGAACATAGTTTATGCCAGAAAATTTACCAGAATTTCCATTCCTTCCCTCAGTTAAAACAAGCACAAAACTACAGACTGCCTGCAAGTTCAAAATAAGGAGCATTCTAATCTCACCAAAATCCCACCAAACCCTCAGTTTTATATTTACAGTTTTTCATTGCCACTGAAGAGATTTTTCCATGTTACTGAAGAGACTTGCCTTTATAAGGGCTTACAAAGGGTATTAAAGGTTCTTGTCCAAACCACCTACATTTGTAGGGATCTTTCTGTTAGTATTTGAAATCTCATTTGAAAATATTTTAAATAAAGGAGGCACAATGTACCATTCCAGTACAATTGTGAAGAGGAAATGATGACAAGACTCATTTGATATCTAGCTCCATTCAAAGGCATTAATCTCTTTAAAGCTCAGGACTTCTAACTCTAGAACCACCACCACTGAAGCTATTGCCATTGCTTCTCATAATGCACAAGTCTTGCACTTGCTTTCTTTTCAGCATTATATTTGCTGTTACACCAGCAGCAATTTCTCAGTGGGCTCACAGATGCTCTGTCTCTGCAAAACTACAGTTTATAATCCTGCAATTAATTTGTTCAGAGACTGGGTGTTTATAAGTAACAGCTATTTACACTAGAGAGGAAGAGGATCAATTTTTTAAGAATAATTATTATCTTAGTTTTTTTATTATTTTGAACTTCAAAAAAATTCACAATTTCTCTTCTACATAAACCTCCTCAACCTCTACTGATCGCTGTACATTGACCACCACAAGTTACATCATTGGCTTATAGCTTTTGTTGTAAAGCACTAGGTGAGAAGCTTAATGTCTGTAACTCCAAAGTTTCTAAATTCTGAAATTTTTCAGTGATGTCCTGCCTACACATAGCAAGAGAACCCAGAAGATCTTTACCTTATCAATATCAACAAATATTCCTTTGAGTCGTGAACTGGTGCCAGATGTGAAGATCAATCATGTGAAAGCCTTGCAGTGTCCCTTAAATCCTGAAGAAACTACTATCCAGGTGCACATGCAAAAATACACAGGCTGCTCCCCAAAGTAGTTCCTTCCCTGAGGAGACGCCATTGTAACTCACATCTTCTGGGGAGACTGGAAATTGAATTCCGATTCTTGTGCCCATTACTGACTTTGATTGGTCAAGTATTTCATGTACATCAATATTTAGCTCTGACCAGGAAAATGGAAAGTGATTTATACAAATTCAGTGTCCTTTGCTTGCCTTAAATAATTGCTGTGTAGGAAACTTTTACAACTCTGTGTAAAGATGTCACTTTCAAATCTTCTACTCTTTTGACCATTCTGTTACTTAAAGTTGCTCTGAGTTTTAAAATATGTATTCTAAGGTGAGCTTTCAGAGCCGAATTAAGCAGCAACTTGTGACAAAGCAGTTTTCATCAGGAGATAATTGACCTTATTTGAGAGTTAAGCATCCTGAGGCAAAGTAGAGTGTGCTTAATCCTGGCAGGTTAATTATCCAGTGATTATGGTAGCTTGGAAGGTATTACTGCTAAGAACCATTTGCAAAATGACACTATTAAAAAAACCTTAATTTAATAAAAATTAAAAGCAATGACAATAATCAAGTTCTTCAGTCATGTATTGCTAGATAATGACTGCAGAATGGCCCTACTTGGTTAGCTGCAATGACCATATAATTATTCCTTTTCTGAATGTTCTATACTACATTTGTTATATGAAGTACTGTTAATAAATGCAAAAAAAATAATCAAGACGTTTAGGTAGGTTATAAATGAGATTTAAATAAATTATCAAAACACCAGTGGTCACAGTGGTCAATGCTGAAATTGATACATATACTGAGCTGTTACCACAGCATTCAGTGTCTAAACTGCGGTTAAGGGTATGTTGGCATTTACATTCAAAACTAGAATATTTATTCTGAGAGGTTTCTAACTTGCCCATTTTAATTACCATCTGGCTGAAACTTGAAATAACCAATCTCCATTCAGATGTAAATTTTTAAGTAGAAGATGTAATTTAAAATCACTTGGCCAATTGTTTTTAGTTTAGGAACGGCAGCAATTTGGAATTTTGCTGCACTAGGATGTTTTTGTATTACTCAAAAAATAAACAGCTCAGTGCTTAACAATAGAATTTTATTGGACTATAATGTGAAGATAAATATAGGGAAGAATAAAATTGTGTCTAAGAGAATTGTTTGTACTAATGAAGTAACAGCAACGCAATGCAGTATGCCTTGTTTATTTGTTAACTTATGCGCTTACACTGACGGAAAATGTAAAAAAAAAAAGCAAAAGTAAATCACACCAAATGGACAAAAATTTGGTGTTGGCTAGCTGAAGTGGTTTGTGGCCCACCAAAATATACACAAACACAAATAAAATCCTGAATGTGCTTGTAGCTGAAATTCATATGGGAGGTACCAGAAGGCAGAACATGTCAGACTGAGCTTTGAGTTCTGCAACTACTCTTTATTAAAAACCACGTGCAGAGAGCAGAAATACTGACAATGAGAAGACACAGAAGCTACTCAAAGCTAGAAGTACATCATGCCAAGAGCATGGTTTCAAGTCACACAGAAAGGCAAGACAATGAAACACTGCAAGCAGCATTTCAACAACTCCAGAGCAGCAATAGCCAGCAGGAAGCTGAGACTAAAAAATGACCAGGTTTTTATGATTAGTGTAAGCAACAAAGAGGCTGATACTCTGAAGTATGATATATATTGTACCATCAAGTTTAAGGATCATTGCTCAAGTTTAAAAAGTTATCTTTTATCCTGAAAGACACCAAATGCTTCAGAAATTATATACAGAAAATGCAGGGAGTCTTTCAACTTTAACAAACACAACAGTACCACAATATTTTTGACAGCAGGTGAATACCATAACAAACTGAAATGACAGAGGAAATTAACCTAGTCTGAATAAAATTTCCAAAATGGGAGTTTCACCTGTATCATGGGCTATTGCTTATAAAATACACAAATATACAAAAACTGTATGAAAAAGTGCATGAAAAATAGCACCTAATGAACCTAATACCTATGAAAAATAGCACCTAATGAACCACTACAATCTGAATTATCCCAATAGGTCTGTGGAGCAATATCCATATAAAAGACCCTCAAATTTTAACCCCAGAAGTTTCTGTGAAGGGGTTCTGCTGCAAAATTATCTAGACTTGGCATTACTTAATCTGTAAAATCTGATATGAAATCTGATAGGAATTTGTGTCAAAATTATACTGCTATTAAATAAAAATACTCAATATCATCTTTGTGAGGACCATATCAAGAAAGATATACAAAGGTAACAGTTGGAAACAGCAAGAACATGCCTGGAAAATACTTTTTCTGTATAGTTAACTTTAGTTAGCAAGGTTTCCCTTAGCCATGCATTTAAAAACATTGCAATTTTCTTTATTTTAAAAGTAAGTATTTTTAATTACTTTTTAAGTCCTATATCTGTAACAATGCTAGCCCCTATGAGGACATGTGGACAATAGTTTAAAAATTGACTTGTGTTGGTGCAAGTCCCTGTGTCCCAATCAGGAATAACCACTGACAGGAGCAAGTTGCTTTCCCATCATTTTCCCGTACTCATGTAGTTATCTTGAGTGACAAACCCACATTTCCATTTAGGTGTGTCAAGGCTTTTTTTAACCTTTTCCTGCTGAGAAAACTAATAAATATTTAAGAACATTTTCTACAGTGAAGCAAAATCAAAAATGATGAGGGAAATTTGAATTAATTTGGTCCATTAACATGGACTTCAGGCAGAATTTCATGCAATCTGTTTGCCAACTTACACAGCAAAGATAAGCCTTCTTTGATGGACTGCCACTCCATCTACCATAAAATCAATGAGAACCTTTTAAACTAACTCTCTATTTCTTAGCTTTCTCCTCCCACTTCTCCCCAAAGAGTCGTCTTCACAGAAAATGCTATTAATAGCAGCATTATGGGTAAGGAATCAAGTTACAGGAGCTCAGCGTTAGCTCTTCATATGTTTTCTCCCAACAGAGTTAAATTCAGGGTGAGGACATTATGCACATGGACAGTTATTACACAGCACCAATGTGTTAGGCATTTCCTGCTAGAATGAGCAAATTGTAAACCCCTAACAGGTCAAGTGACATCTTAGGCATCTACTGAAATATCTCAGTCCAGTGACCATAGATTTAACTTTCTAGTGACACCTCATATGGTCAGATCCCTCTATAAAAAAAGAAGCACCATGAATCACAGAATCATCAAGGCTGGAAAATACCTCTGACTGACCATCATCCCACCACTAGATCTGCAGCACTAAGTGCCACGTCCAGTCTTTTCTCAAACACCTCCCAGGGATGGGGACTCCAGCACCTCCCTGGGCAGCTCATTCCAATGCTTGACAACCCTTTCAGTGACAAAATTCTTCCTGATATCCACCCTGAACCTCCTCTGGCACAGCTTGAGGCCATGTCCTGGGGAAGCAGGCTCTGAGACACAAACACCCAAGTGCAAGAGATACAAATACTTCCTTTACTCCCGTAAGACTCACCGTTTCATTTCCAAAAAGAACATCCACGTAAGGCATGACTTTCATCATCGGCTCTTTGTAGAACTGGCTTATAAATGGTGCAGAAAGATTCAAGCTGAAGATCTTGTTGTTGGCAGAAGCCTGAGCAGCCACTTTTAATACTGCTTCTGGTGACACTGTCAGGAAGAATCCCTGCAAGCATCAAAACAAATCAATGTATGTTACTAATTTTATATTAAGTACCACATGAAGCATGCTTTTTCTGTAAAGTCTCTCCCAACCCACATTTGTCATACGTGTGTACAGATAAATGCTTCTGGGAAATACTGCCTTTCCATTAAGGTACTAAAGAGGTGACAAAGAATCTGCATATGCTTAGAATCACACTCTTTCAAAAAGTCTTTCCATGGACTACACTTTCCCATGGCAGCTAAGACTGATGCCCATATCTTAAAATGTGATATATTATAATTCTTACACGCCCCTTTATAGTACTAGAGTCAATCAGACTGTGCTGCTTAATTCCAAAGTCCAGTCTGATGGCTTTATACACAGCCAGGAGACTAATGAAATCCCTTACCTTAAACATTAGTACCTTGTTTACAATGAAAATGCTCACTTTGTAGCACTTATTACTGTTTTGCAGAAAAAAAACTAGGGGTTTTCATGTTTCCACATAGGTATTTTATTTGCCCCTTCTTCCAAAAGTACTTTTTTTCACTCAGAACATCAACATTTAAGTAGTACCAACTTCCACAAATCACTACTTGTCTAATAAATTGAGAATGTTGATTTAAGTACTATGAAGAACAAGCCCACCATTTTGAATTCAGCACTGCAGATGGTTACCCCAACCACACATTCCAGTAAAGATCCCCTACAGTTTCATTAATCTACTAATTAAACAAAGGCTTAGAATTTGCACTAAATAAACAAATTCTGCATGTTTTGTTTTTATAATTCTAAAACTTATTTTATTAACTGTTCTCTAAACTCAGTGAACAATAATAGCAAATTTCAAGCATGAGCAGCAAGTGTTAAATTCAGGGCCAGAGATAATGTCTAAGGCACAGTGAGAAACAGCTTTGAGAAGGGTCTGACAAAACACCATCCCAGGCCTATCTGTAACATCACCACCACGACACTCCAAAAGATGTAATAGTGACACAGTCTTATCTACCAGTTTTCATCCATATGATTATGCCTCTGAATCACAGAACAGTTATATTTTCATCCTGCATACTTTAGTTATCAGATCATTTTAGGCATTCTAATCACTAGAAAAAATAAGTCTACAGATTAAAGACTACTTTGAGAGTATATCTACTTACTTCTCCTTACTCCACAATCTCCAGTCTAAAAGATACATGATTGATTTCAAAATCTGGGCATGATTTGCTAGTTGACAATCCAGGCCCAAAGGGCACATTTTGCTAGTTAGTACCCTGAAGGACTGGAAGCCTGTAAACATCCAAGTTTCTTTGCTAATTTTACATTCTGAAGAATTAAAATGAACAGTTTATATAACTTCTCATCTCCATAGTAATCTGTACCATCTTTTAGTTTTTTATTTAATGAACAGAGAAATGGATTTAAGAAAAACACTTTTTTTTTTTTTTTTTTTTTTTTTTTCTTTTAAACTGGATTTCTTAAAAAAACTGTTCCAAACACAAAATAAAAATCTTTCAAGGGTGACGTGTTGCCAATGCTGGATAGATGACAGATTGCTCTACAGTGGTCTACGTAAATAGTAACCTGGTCAAATAATTAGGCTTCTTACCAATTCTAGGCTGAAAACTTCATCTGAAATAAAATACATCTGATTGTAATTTAAGGCACAGAACACTATCCCCATGAGATGTAACTCAGGCCTGCATCCACCTCCCTTTTCCTTGGAAAAGGCAACATAAAAGTGCTGAGATACAGATAGGAGAGTTTGCTTTTTAGATCCTGCAAAGTAAAGGCCAGGAAATCTCAAAGGCTACAGCTCTGTCTTCTGGGTTTCTTAAAAATCACTTCTGCCATTTAATTGCATTCTTACTTGATTTTGTTTATATTTTTATTTAAATAACTGTTTGGCATTAAAACATCTAGAAATTAAGAGTTCTGTGTATGACAACTGTTTTCCAAGTATAACACCTCTTTGCAAAACAAAACGTAGCAGCACAATCCACACAATGGAATTAACAAAGTAGGGAGAAAATACCATATGAACAGATATGGATTTAAAGAAGCTTAATTCAATCACCCTCTTCAGGTATTTAAATTGACTTTGTCTCTACTTTTAGTGGAATTCCATGCAGCCAGGACCAGTGTAGTTACAGTAACCCAGTTTCCTAAGCTTAAATTACAACTACAGAAGCCACTGACCACCCTACTGTGGCATGCTACTACTGTGTACAGGAATGAATTCCACTAAAATCCCCAGGTTTTCTTATATCTCACCGGGATTCAGAGCAAAGTTGCTCTGTGACTTCTTTAGAAACTCAGTCTACAGGCTCTTGCAGCTGCCACTGCTTTTGGTCCAGACAGATGTCTACAAAGGAATGCCTAAGCCAACTGCTCTTACCTACTCTAACAATTAACTGTCAGCCTCAGACACCTTAGACTACTACAGAGAGTTCTGAGGTCCTATTTACCCTCAAAACCCAAAGGCACTTAAAACAACCATGAGGAAAATACCTCTAATCAAAGGATGAGACAGTTAACAAACAAATTCCAACAGCCTGGAAAATGTACATTGCATAGAAAAATGAAATTACTGTGTATGTATCCATGTATGTGAAGGAGGGGATGCTGGTGGACAACCAGCTCAATATGAGCCAGCAATGTGCCCAGGTGGCCAAGAAGGCCAAGGGCATCTTGGCCTGTAGCAAGAATAGCATGGCCAGCAAAAACTGTGTGGGAGTGTTTGTCCCTCTGTACTTGAGGGCACACCTCAAGTACTGCCTTCACTTCTGAGCCCCTCACTTCAGTAAGGGCACTGAGGTGCTGGAGCCTGTCCAGAGAAGGGCAGCAAGGCTTGAGAAAGATCTACAAAACTTGTAGGAATGGGCGAGGAACTTGGGATTGTTTTGTGTTGAGGGGTCTTGTGGGGGATCACATCACTCTCTACAACTGTCTGAAGGGAGCTTGCAGTGAACAGGAGACTGGTCTCTTCTGTGGCTGGAGAGGACAATAGGAAATGGCCTAGAGCTGAGGCAGGGGAGACTCAGATTAGACACTAGAAACATTTTCACTGTTAAGGTGGTCAAGCACTGGAATAGGTTGCCCAGGAATGTGGTGGAGTCACCACCCCAGAGGTGTTTAAGAGGCATCAGGATCTGGTGCTGGGTGATGTGGTTTAGGGGTTACAGTGGTAGTGCTGGGTGGATGGTTGGACTTAAGTGATCTCAAAGGTCTCTTCCAGCCTTGGTAATTCTGTGATAGAAGGACATGTGACAATTGGGCAGTGCAGTCACAGAAAGTGAAAGGCAGGAACACAGTACACTAAGGAAACCCATAAAACATTAAAGACTATCAGATATATTATCAGCACAGAGCATTCCTTTGGCGTGTGCTGACAGAGTATACCAGATGCTACTGCTTCATGATGTGCTACTATTTCCTGCTGCTCAAAATGTAATGAGTGTCTTTTCTGTGCCAGGAGGAAGGTACCATCATACCACAAGCCAGAGAGCAGGGCTGAACCAAAATACACACTAGGAAAATAGGATGTACATGAATTATAAACTATGTACATGAATGTTTGCATGTACACATGCACAAAGCAGTACCATTCTTAGGCACTGTAAGCAGTCCTTTTATTTAAATACATACAAAGGAAATTTTTATTTCCTTTGGTGGGGAAAAACCCCCATTTTCTTTGTGGGTAAGAAGAAACAAAAAAGAAGAAATAAGAAAAATAAATTCATGTATTGCAGACACATTGCTATGGGAGATACAGTCACTTGTTTGTAACTTAAGAACTTCTAAAATTCAGTAAGATGCAGAGGACAAAGTCAATAGAGAATATCATATTAATGTCACTTCTACAATATTCAGGAATTCTTTGATGCACCTTGTAAGATATGCCAGGGTACTTTGAATATTGGATAGTCTTTCATATTCATGTCTTCTTTTTTTTTTGTAGACACTAGAATTACTGGAAGGATTTGGTGAGTTTACACACCAGTAATTTGTCTTGTAAGCCACCTCTCTCATTTTTATCACACACACAGACCCAAAAGGTTTCTTCTGACCTACTAAGCTCTTACAGCACGGGCTACAGCAGATGTGAAGTCAGCAAATTAAGGGTGTCAAAAGTGTCAGCAGCACAGAAACATAGTGTTGAAGAGGTGACCTCACGAAACCAGCACAACTCTGGCTCTGGTGAATGCAATTCTGTAAAAGGTATTCTGTCCAAGCTGAGAAGCCTTGCCTTACACTGAATTCATGCTCTCAAATTTGTCTGGATTACATACCTGGAATGTTTGCACAATCAGGATCAAAGTTGTTTTTTTTTCTGAGTATTTCCAAACAAATGCAGGGCAAGATGATAACAAACAGCCTTGCAATTTGGTATTTATTACTGTTTAATAGTAAAGAAGCAATATTGCCTTAAAAACATGCAGCGATAATAAAAATTAGGATTGCTTTCAAATCTACTACCTACTAAAATGCATTTCTTTCTTTCTAGCACTTCCACTTCCTTTGCCACTCCCATTTGCAGAATGGATTACATGAAAACAACTTTATCATATAAATGACAGGATTTTGAACCATGGTTTTCTGAGCTGATTTGGGAATGCCGTTTGGTAACAATGTAAAATCAATAAATTCTAAGTGTGAATCAAAATATTTAACTTTCAGGAAAACAGATACAACAGTCTGCTGCCATTTAAGACAAATTATACTCTGCCAACAGGAAAGGAACACATCATTTAATCCAAAATTATTTTATAGCAAGCATTTACATAAAAATGCAATTATTATGACATCACTCTCTCATCCATCTAAAGGGTGGAATTTTCAGCCACACAGAAAGCTTAACAGTTACATAGTGACAGTCCTGATAAATACCACGATTCAGTAAAGCCCTACAGAAATCATCTAACTTCAAGTGTGCTGGCATTTTCAGTGAAAGAGTGAGAGTCCTGAGGTGCCAAAAAGACTTGCTCCATTACATGACAGACACAACCAAGTCAGAGCTTTTGGACATGGTTAAATTTTGTGTATTCTGCATACAGAGAGCTTGAAGCCACACACTTGGGCAGAAGAGGCATCCCTCAGGTCTGCTCTGCCATCAGTCTTATCTGCTGCAGCCTAACAAAAGTACCAGGGCTTGGAAAGAGTGAGGCTGAACACATGGCAATCCCTGAGCTGGAGAATGAACCACTAGGTAACTGCTCCAGATGGAAGAACTTACACAAGGCTTCCAGGTGCTCTTACAACCAGAAGACTCTGAAAGACGTTTGTATTCCAGCCTCTGAACTGCCTGAGCACAGATGGGGTGCAGTCCATGTCCCACCCACTGTGAGACATGGCAATGAAATCATCTTCCCTCAGAACAGGAACCAGAAGGAATCTTCTTGAAGAGCAAAAAGCTCTTCATCTGTCTTAGTACTTATGTGAGTTTAAAAGAGCAGGCAGCAATTTAAAAGCTACCTTTAACATTGAAACATCTGAGCACATTACTTGGAATGTGCAAGACTGTCAACTTAGCAAATTTATTGACCCCTTAACTCTTGAATCTCTCAGTTGTGAGCATTTATACTTGCAACCTGTTTCTGCTTGAAATTATTGTTACTGAGCTACAACAGAATAGTCATGGTGATATAGATAATAAAATACTCACAGTATGGTAAAAAAACCCTCCAGAAATAATTAACAAACCCCTACAAATTAAATATTCAACATGACCTTTACTAATAAAGGTGCTTGTGGCTTTAAAGTAGCGTTTTACTTTCCCTGGAAAGGACAAAAGCTCTTTACAACAATCTACTTGGGAAACATTCAGTCTGGAAATTAGTGACATACACAAATGTTATTTTAATCTATGTACCTGTTCTTCCTGTAAAAGGTAATTTAGGAATTCAGAAAGTACCTAGACAGTATCAATTGCATTTCTGAACTATATTTTAGCTCAGTGATAAATCTTATCTCAGTGATCTCAGTGATCAGCAAACAGTTACTTAATGAAACAAAACCTGCCGCTTTTTGCCCAGTTCCTACTGGAGACAGTTGTTTTAAATCAGGAAGCAAGGACAGCAAGAATGCAACAATTTCTGTGAGTAATTGTTTTGGCTTGTTCCTGTATGCCTTGTTTATTTTTATGAAAGTATTGCTTTATAACTGGAAAATGACTAAGCCATAAACTATTGTTTTATCATTCGGAGTGGCCAGTGTTTCTGTTTTCGATAAAAGCCAAGTTTCAAACAGTTTTCAGGAACATAGGAAAAAACCTAACTGTCAGTAAATGTGCTTATATTGACCGTGACATTTTCCTCTATGATGGTGCCAACGTGTCAGAAGGAGAGGATTGCTTTCAGACTTGAACAGCTTCTCATTTTGCCATATTTGTATCTATCAGTAGCACAAAACTTTCAATATATGGCATTGCATGCTAAAGAAAACAATTATTTTTTGCATATACTACCGATGCATTTTTAATTTTAATCAGTTGGAAATCTTTTTCAATTCCGATTGCTATTGTTTAAACTTAGCACTCTCCAGGAGTTGTTCTAAGCCGTGTTAAGGACAAAATAATTGTGTGACTTTACTCAGGAGATGTGGACTCACAGTATAGATGAGAACTTTAACAATGAGGTGCAACACATGTGCCAGAGAGCAGTAATATACCTACTTTTGGTGTACAGAAATGTCATTCCAAATAAAGAAATTTTCCTATTTCCCTGAAAAGTACAAAGTTAGTTAAGATCTTAATTCACCTTTCCAAAATGAGCTTAAGAATTTGGTTTGGCAATGCTTCCTTAAGTTGGCCTCTCTGTGGAAAAACAAAAACACCTCTCAAATATCCTCTCTCAAATTCAGTATATAGTTTTCATGAGTTTATTAAGCTCAGGGAGTGAGATGTATACATTTAATTATACTGAATTTTTAACAAAATTTTGGAGGAAGTACTAAACATCATCTGAGAGATAGGAGCCCAGAGATTTTATAACTTTGATTAATAATTCAACCTCTTTTGCCTCTGTTTATCCACTTGCAAAATAGTTATAATGATAAATACACCTCCATTGGCAGAACCAGTGGGAGGTTTAATTACTTAACATTACCGAAATGACTGAAATTTTGTGTTGAAAGGTATTATAGAGCATAGGGTATTACCATCAATAAAATATAAGCAAATCAAGCCAGCTATGATAAAGAGCAAGCCACTTCATTTCTCCTAGTATCCCAGAACCACTTTACTGCACTCTTTTTTTCATTGAAAACCAATTTAATCCTTACTGAGAAAGCCATGCATCTTAAAAAAATATTAAATTGCTGATTAAAGAGAGAAACCATTTCTTTCACCTTTCATCCTTTTAAAATAACTTTTTATAAGATTTGTCTAACTCATCTATTAATATGAGGATAATGTTGCATTTAGACCAAAAAGTAGACTCGGATATACTTTTTATTGTTTAATTAAACAACATCCAGAAGTCTAAAAATTGGCATCAATATTATGGATGACATTTGGAACAAGAAGACAACTGGCTTTCAATCTTAATTGCCACAATTTTGAGCACAATCCCAGGATCCTTGTCCTGGCAAATAAGCACTTCAAGAAGCATAGAAAAAGGTATGGCTAATTTAGCCCTCGATGGTAGGGCAATATTCGCTTTTTTGTATATGGTTAGTTCCATTAATATAATGTGACATCTCATAAATTATGTAAACATCAACCATATGTTGAATTCATTCAAGTTTGCTGTGTACATAATATTTACAGTATATTAGTAAATTGAGAGAATCTATGTAACTACAAATGCATAGAGAATTTCTAATTCTCTAGACAGTTAATCCTCAGTTCGAAAGCTCTCTAAGTAAATGCTTTAAACAAACCCATTTCTTGCTTATTAAAATAGTCTTGAACAAGAAGAGAAAAAATATGAGTATTTGTTTAATTAAATGTGCTTATATCAGCACAATGGTCTGTTTTATGAATACAGGTTAAATACAGAGTGAAACAATCACTGATATTAGTAGATAATCACTGACTGACTGGGTGTTAAAAGGAAAAAAAAGTCTCACCAAGCTCTGGCTCTATGCCAGTATATACTGCTATATCTATATATATATATATATGTGGCCTCAGTGTCATGACCCCAGGTGATGCAGAGGAATGCAACAGTCACACAACATAAACACACATAAGAATGAGTCCAGTGCCTGGGACAATAAGCCAACCTTACAGATTTCCCTGTCAACAATGTGGTCATGGTTCAAAACATTACACCTAAATTCAGGTTTGAAAGCAGATACAATGTATTATGAAATATAGGTATCTTTCTCCCTAAGCACTTTAATACTGAAACACTTCAGCAGAAACCTTTCTTCCCTCCCCCAGCTACCTTTGAGATCTTGCAATTTATAAGAACATAGCAGCGTGGGGATTAAATATTAATCAAAGTCATTACCATCATCGTTAGAACATATTTCAAGAGCCCCAAAGAAAGAGCATATTATTTCACTAATAAAGATCATATCATCAGAAATATGTAGCATGGTAGGTATGAAGAGGAAAAAAGAAATGATCAAGTGGTAAGTCAAAAGATTTTTGAAGTTTATAGCACTATTCAAATGCTAACTCATCCTTTAACTGAGTCTGTTTAAACAAGGCAGACTCACCATGGCCAAAACTGAGTTTTATATAGAACCACAGAAGCCAACATTATATTCTAAAAATATAACTTTGCTGAAGGAAAAAAAAACCTACCCACACAAATAAAAAAAAAAATTAAAAAGAGGGATCCAAACTCAATCAATATATTAGTGATATTCTGGAGCAGCTCCAAAGCCTCAGTTGAAATCTGAATTCATCTGGTGTGCGATAGAGCTTTCCAAAGCACAACCAGGGCACCTGAAATCAACACTGCTCACAGGATGACTTATTCTTTGCATTAAAGAAATGACCAGCCTCATGAAATAGTAGGACTTCCATTATTTTCAAATTAAGGTGTAAATGATTAATAAAACAAGTACCTCTCCCAGTCCTCAAAGCACTTCCTATCTATTTTTAAAGGGCCTACATATCCTTATGTTTACTTTCATGTTTAGGCACCACTATTGTGTAGAGTGTATAAGTGTACAGTGCAACAAAAAGCTCAGAAGAGCTAAAAAAATAATTGGCATAATAATAAAGAATGCACTTCTTTCAATTTCTGGCTTACCAAGTTATAAGAAAGTGTGTTAAGTATTTCTTTCAAGTTTCACTCTTCACACAACTCTATCCTCTGAACCACAATTCCAACAAAATGTCTTTCACAGCAAATATAACATTTACTATGAACATGCAATTAGGTCCTAATCGCTTGGATTAATTACCACATCAGGATTTACAATAAAACATTTATTGCTCACACTTCCACACATTAAAATTAATTATTTAAAAGAACATTAATGTTATTGCTTGGCCTTTTAATTTTCATTATAGAAAGACTCTTACATGGCTTTGTTTCTGAACACAAATAAATGAGGGTCAGAATCTATGCTAATTCTAATAATTATTTAATATGGTTGAAATGTGGACAGTTGCTAAGCTCCAAACAGAGATATCTTCACTTAAATTAATTTGGGTAATAACTGCCTGTAGAATACTCTGAATACAACGAGCTAGGTAAGTGTCTTGCATTAATTATTATAATCTGAATAAGTACTTCCTTCAAATTCCAAGGGCGAGGGAGAAATACACCTAATTATTAGCTTTTTAGAGCCAAATACTACTTACATTAAGTTTCTGTTTCTAATAGACTTATGAGCTCATACCTCAGAAACCCACTTTTAATAGCAGGACCACTATTGCAACCAGGGAAAGCAGTGTAAGTCTTTTACTTCCAGATCTTATAACCTCAGGGGAAACTTCCCTGCTAAGACATTATTTTCTGTAAAGACATTATTTTTTGCAATGCCATATTACTGGGGGAGTTATAGACTTTAGTAGGTGCTTCACTTTGCACTGCTATTCAAGATGCTGGAATACCCTAAGTTTTAATTTTCTACTGAATATTTTCCATACTTCTCTACCTGAAACAACCTCTACTCTCATCACATTATTTGCTCACCTTCCGAGAAAATCACACTCCAGATACATGAAATATGACAGAACAAACACTTTTCAATTTAATTAAAAATGCAGTATTTTATACAAAAGTTTTAGATCAATAAAAGATCAGGTTAGATGGTCAATCTATGACAGACAACTACCTTTTCTTGATGCAGAATATGAGTGAGTTTACAAGTGAAATGATTTTGAGGAGGCCCCTGAAACTCAGTGAGCAAATACCCAAGAATGTGCAACAATCCCTTCAGTTGCCTTGGAAGTTTATAAGGCAACCAGGGAGCTCCTCAGCCCCCAGGAGCAGTATCTGAGTTCAGCAGGACACAGGTGCCTTGTGTGGATGCTATGTTGGGTTCAACAGCACTGCTCATCTAAAATGTCCCACTAAAAACTCAGAAAATACTGAGGTTCTCAGACATGCAACATGATGAGATTTCTCATAGTAGGATTATGTGCTGCTGATTTTAAAAACACTGTGCACTGTTACACATTTTTTCTGAAACAGGAGAAATGTATGGGCACTATTTTTTAATGTATGGCAAAAATTGGATTTTGTAAACCGCCATGTAAATGAGAATTTATAGTTCCAAATCAATTTACAGATTAGAAACAACAGTGCTGAACACAACTAGTAATTAAGAAATCACTGCTAACTAGTAATTAAGTGACTTCTTTGGACTCATTTAAGCCTCCAAAACTTTTCCTTTATGGAAACAAAGGTTACATTCAAGGAGATACTTCCAATGTGGCAGTTCTAGTTTTACAAGTCAAACCTAATGCCCTGAACCAATGTCTCTTCTATTTGTTAGTGCCCAAATTAGTTTGTGTGGTTTAATTCAATTGGCTTATTTTTGAAACGTTGAAGTGTATAGGGAAAAAGAAGAGATTTATATGAGTTCATGCTCTTAAAAATGGTATTTAAAATTACATAAATCAAACTGCTTTTGAAACTCATATGAGTCTCACAATCTTCAAAGAAATTTCACATGGAAAAAGAATTTTCATGACAGGGATCAAACACTAGAACATCCTTGGAAGCATTCAAAGTGACTGAACAAAAAAAGCAACTGTATACTTCAAATTTGTTCTAGTAAACCTCTAGGGGTCCATTGCAACGTGAATTAGTGTAAAACACTATGATATTCTAGATCTGTGTGTATCTGAAATGTATGGACAAAAATTATGTGGACAAATCATACAGACTCTGATGTTCTATCAGCTTCTAAAAAGTACTTCAAAGCAGAGTATCCCAGGTGGTACTCTAACAATCAGAAATTAGCTATTTTATCCTGAAATAAACACCACAAAATGCATACACTTTGCAAACAAACCACGTAGATGCATTAGAACACCTTAGAGTTTGAGATCCTTCTGCAGCCCTTCCTCTTCACATGGAGCATCTCTGAATTCCAAATTATGAAGTCATCGTGATCTTAATAATGCCTACAACCCTATATGTAGACAGTCCTTTGAACAGGAATGAGCTCTGTTACAGAATATTAATCAGAATATTAATTATGAAAAAATGTTCCCTGTTCTTTTTTACCCTTTACTTGAATATTTGTCCATTCAATTTGTATCCCTGAAAACAGAGATAATAAGAAAAATGAATACTAAAGCTATCATAATGTATTTAACAGTGTTAACTTGTGTGCTAATTTATACACTATAACCATGATTTCTGGATTAGACTATCACTGCATAACTTTGACATATTTGAGGCACATAGCAAAGACAAACATAAAAGCACTCCTTTTAAAACCAGCATTTGAGCTCATGTTTCAGTGCTTTCATAAGAAAATGAAGTTGGAATCTCTCAAAATCACCTACTAAGTTCAGAGAGTTTAAATCCCTTCCTTATGCTAGATAAACTGAATTTTTACTTTTTAAACAGCCAAACAAGAACATTTTGAATCTGTGTTACAGAATAACCTCATTTTAGGGAATGAAAATTATTAGCCCACGTCAAAGTAAAATGCAACATGCATTCTTCAAACATGGAAAGTGTCTTTCTCAAGTTTTTGATTTATTTTTATGCATCTGTATCAATGACATGCCTTCATTTACAGAAAGGTCAGATGATTCTGTACTTACTGGAGCTTGCTCTCTTCAAAACAGCTAACTATGGAAATCAAGGATTTCCTTTTTACTCCTGTCCTTACAATACCTCCTCATCAACATCTATGGTCCAACCCAGTCATGAATCTAGTAAGAAACCAAAGCTAGTAGAGTGGTATCAAACACTTTTGTAAATAATAAGAAACAGAAGTGATGATGGTACCTTGAAACCAGAGCTCAGCAGTCATGGATAAATTCTTAAAATTTCTTCAGTTTTCTGATGTTCAGAGCTCTAATTTTCTTCAGTAAAGGCAGTCAAGACACAAATCAGTAATTTTCGCATAACTCTGCCCTGGAGAGCAGTATCTATATGATACTATTTAAAACATCTTATGCAGAACAAAATAAAGCTTAAAAAGTTTCCTTCTGAAACATGTTCAGAACTGGTACAAATCACAGAAAAACTTAGTACACCAGTCATGTTTATCCATAGCAATAATCACTGATAATCAAAGGGTTAAGTAGTTGGCAGTGACATGAACAACAGAAAAAATTATTTGACAAGATTCCACCCTCATTCCAATCTCTACCAAAGCATCAATTGTAATTATAAATTTTCACCAAAGATGTCAGATTCTTATGTTAATCTCTGCACAATCTGACATTGCCATTCTTCCACTTGTATAGATGTGAACAGTTATCATTTTGTTTGTATGTCACCACAGACAACATAATCAATAGTTTTCATATCTTTCTGTTCATACTTTTTGTTAAAATGAATTTCATGAGTGCTGCTTACTTTTGTTCCACTATGAAACTTGTTACTGCTTGAATAGAGAGTACTTAATCTCAACAATAAACATTATAATGTATGATAGAGCAGTCAAGGGAAAAAAAAAGTTCCAGCATTTTTTTCAGTCCCCATTTTTACATAGTCTGTTCCTTATCAAATTAATATCTAACAACAGTGACACGAAAGCAACACAATGGATGGCTTTGTTCACTTTATACGTACTAATCTGTACCACAAACTGCCTTTCACTCCTTTTCCTTTTATGCTCTGTAATTCTGTAGAACGGAAATCTTATTTCATCAAATTTGAAGCAAAAAAACTATATCTGGAAATAACTGGTTTATAAAATATTACATGTCAGCATCAATGATTTAAAGAAGATCCACAAACAGACAGATTGCTTGTTTATTGTTTCCATATGCAAAGAGGAAGGCTGGAGAGCTGTTCTTTCTGACCTGTCACTCAGGTGAAAGAACCTTGCAGGCACATTCAGCTCTTCCTGCAGTCCTACAGCACAACTCCCTCACCTCAGCTCAGTCAGCACAATTGCTGTGTACCAGAAACAGACAACAGTTGCACACTCTTACTGTGTTGACACATTTACTATTCTTCATGGATGCTACTTTAAAAAGGGTAATTTTTAAAATCAGTCACCAGAGTCACAAACTGAAATGCAAAAAGGATAATAAATTTCATACTGGAATAGACTTAACTTTAGCTTTTACAAAAGAGCACCACTGCACCACTGGTGACACTGGTATGAATTTTTATGTTTGCTGAACTTGAGTTTAGACTATGCAGTCAGATGGGAAGTTTCCCTTCCAGACACCAAAACAGACCAAACTGCTCCAAGAGCAAGAACTTCTTTTGGATATAATAACCTAGCTAAAGTTTGAGGCTCTAGCTTCACCAAATGAGTACTTTAGACATTTAATACCCAACAAAGAGCATTCTGCCAGCACTCAATTAATTTTATTCAGTGTGAACTAGAAGCAGTTAAGAGTTGGCTTCATCCACACCTTACCAGCTTCCAACTGATATACAAAAATCATAGAACATGCTAGTAACAGTTAGGTTTAGCCAGTGGTAATTACTGCTAGAAACTGCAGGCCTGGCCTTGTTTAGAAGCACGGAAATTACATGAGTCCCCCTTGAATGAAAGCCTCAGGCCTGTGAAGCCTATGCACTTTGTAAATCCAACAGGATTCAAGTCTAAGTCTAATGCACATCCATAACCTTGGAGTAATAATACTTCAGGCTGCTGAAACAGCAGACTTCACAAAATGGTTAGCAGCACAGCAGTACTTCTGTATATGTGTAATAAACCATCTTTCAAGTGTCTTCTGACCCTATTTGCTCCTGACAAATTGCATTCATGTGCACAGGAGTTGCAGAAGTCTTCCTGTGAACTTGCTTTTCTAGCAATTTGCTCTCCACAACAATTGCTTACATCTCACTGCTATATCCCTGGCCACTCCAATCTTGGAGCAAAGGAACTTCAGAATATTAATTGCTAGTAATAGTCCTTGGAAAATACTCATTTTCAAGACTCTGATACATTTTAGAATTCAGATATTTAACACCACTGATGATTACCAATATTCCACAATTACTACAATAATCATTCTATGAGAATTCTATCTTGAGAAGAGAATACAGATGACCAGGAGATGTTTGAAACTTTTAGAAAACATCTTCTGGATATCTGGTATTTTGACAGAGTAATACTTTGTCTGCTCTTCTGACTGCCTGATACAAATTGTGCTTGGACATTTTTCTTATGGCAAAAGAGTCTGTTGTGAGGAGACATGTACCTTGGTTTTACTACAGTGAATTATGCATCTATTCAGAGATCATGCTCTTCCCAACGAACATCCAAGCCTGCTAAAAAAGTCTGCCAACATACTGTGAAGATCTGGGAAATGGCACACCCTCACAAACGCCAGATGTAATTCTGCCCACAAGAAAAGTCAGATGGATTCCTCCAATAAATTCCTACTTCTTTGTCTGCCTCTTGGTTGATATATGATACCACTGCAGATGTATCCAATTTTATTAAAATTTGTCCCATCAGCTCTACTCCAAAAGGAGAAATTTCAGATTTACCCTGAGTTTGTGCACATTTGTTACAAGCTGTTTTTAAGCTGAAACCCAAGTGTTAAGCTTTATTCCACTTAGTTCATCAAGGTCCATATCTAGTCAGGCAGCCTTCTGTGTTTGTGGGTATGAAAAACAACTGTGTTTTTCTTAGAGTGCTTAGATATTTGAGCTCCCATCCCAGAAAATTTTTCAGTTAGCCCTGTAACTGGAATTATTCTGTTGAGTTTGAAAATCTTCATAAATAGTGGAGTTCAAGCCACAAAGATCTCATCACAGCTAGCTCCTCAAATCCTAGCAGAAACTTTGCTAAAGAACTAAACTGGAGAATAACAATTGTTAGTGTTTAAAACTTAATATTGAAAGCTTTTCTTTAATGAGTGGCTAATAAAGTACTGGTAAATCTATAATTACAGATATCACTCATTTCCCCCGTTCCAAAGACATCCCTAATGTTAATGAGTACACTGGAAATTCACAGTTAAGAGTCAAAACAGTTGTGTCTATGGTCTTTGCTCAATTTGACACTAATAAAATTGTGGACTACTCTGAAAACCTTTGTCCAAAAAAAATTACCACATAGTAGAAAAGCATCCACTAGAAAGTTAAATAAAATGGAAATTCAATGTAATTTTGAAAAGGCTTTTTGAGTGAATATTTACTATAATTTAAGCATGATAATTTACAAGTAGTCATATATGCTGGAGAACAACTGCATTTGCTACAAATTCAAGATCTTCCTAAGAGGGAACACTGAGGAGGCCAGGTTAAAATTTTTTTAATTGGGTAGTATTAATACTTGATATTGAGCTAATATTGTAAAATCTTGCACTGAATTACCCATACATTTAAAGAGTGATGAAATAACTCCACATAAATAAATTCCCCTCCTTCCTCCACCCCCTCAAAATACAGATATACAAATATGCTGCTTGTTCTGCACTGCTTCATATACAGACACTAAGCTTTTAATTCAACTTGTCTTTCTGTAGTATTACTATGCTTCAGAAAAGCTTGTGTTTTGCTTCTAAAAATGACATTTTTGGCATTTTGCCCACATTACTTAGGATTCTGAAGATATTGTCCACAGTCATCCTCCCACTTCCAGTCATTCATTTTGCAACTAGTGTTTGCAGAGGCTGACGATCTAGAAAGTCTCTTGTGATAAGATGTTTTTACTCCACTTTCTCTCTTCTCCACTGAGGGTAGTAAATTCTATTCTATTCTATTCTATTCTATTCTATTCTATTCTATTCTATTCTATTCTATTCTATTCTATTCTATTCTATTCTATTCTATTCTATTCTATTCTATTCTATTCTATTCTATTCATATTTAAAGAAGCACAGAGTGTAAAATTTAGTGATGGGAAGATATTTTTCTGTTTGGGACAAAGAAGAGATTAATATTGGGTGAGAAACAAGGAGATAAATTTTAACATAAGTGTGAAAATGAATTGGGGTTATCATTTTTGCCACTCTGGTGTCACAACTGGTCTTGTGACAGATGAGTCTTAGTCTGTGTATGAAATTAATATACACTAAAATCTTTAATAATGGAAGTATTAATTACTCCAAGATGATAATTCACCTTGGATCTAAATCAGGTACTGCTCAAGAGCACACTGGGGATAACTAAGTATTGTTACATGAGCAACTTTCTCAAATGAGAAAAATAAAATAAAGATTCTATACATTTCAGTTCTTGCAGAAAACGATCTAAAAGCACATTGGGGCTTCCTGTAGAAACAGAAAATCTCTAAAAGGGGCCTTCAAAGTTGGCAAAATCAGTAAATTTAATCTACCCATTTTCTTCTGACCTTTAAACCTGACCTGAAAAAAAGTGTTCAGCAACATAAATTTGATCTCTAAAGGCTGCTGCAGATCTCATTTTCTGCTGTTTTTCCATTAGGCATTTATGGGACTTGCTGGTGTTACAGGGGACTAGTAAAATGTCGAAGTAATCCTGCAGTTCCTGTGTATGAATTCAGCTTTTCCCTGTGAGATGACAACATTTTTTTTGTCTGCCAGGTTTTTTTCAGATACTGGAGTATAAGACTAATACCATAGGTGTGACGTTATTTTTTTTTTTTTTTTTTTTTTTTCATTTGGTAACATTAACCAGATCTAGCAGTTCAAGTGTTGAAACAAAAGAATTCTTTCCTGAGCCAATAAGGTGGCTTGGTGCACATCTGCACTAATTGAAATCACAGCATGGTTTTTCAGGATAGGAATTGTATCCAAAACATACAGAGGATTTGAAGATCCTGGTTGTGTGTTTGTACATTCTCACAAGTGCAGAGGAAACCAGCTGCTTCCATTTATGAACTGTGCTGATACATGTGCCTTAACATACCAGTGACATAATGTGCAACTTAGCAAGCTAAAGATTGGCCAACTGTTTTAACAAGGAAAAGGAAAGGACAGGTATAGAAGGCAAGACAGTAGAAAAGAATTCATAATAAAGACATCTACTTTTCAAGTAGCACATTCTACTATTTATGCTATAATTCTCAATTATTAGAGCTAGAGGATAAAAATAACTGATTATTACATCATCCTGTCCTTTCTCCACCAATAATGGCCCTTGACTTCCAAGTTCCCTTCTCCCATCTTTTTGGCTATTGCACTGTTTTTCCATAATACAGTCACCAACTTTATCCCAAATTCACTTTCCACTCATTTCATGCTATAGTAAATTTTGATGTAAATTCTTCTTTCCGAAGAGTTCTTTTTCTCTTGACTGCTAGTTTTCCCTTTTAGATGCTCTTACCTAATAACTCCTTCAGTATCTCTTTTGAAAGATTCCCTTCTATAGTACTGAATATGGTTCTACAGGTGGGCTTAACATGTCCTTACACCACTTCTGCCTCCAGCCTGTTTTGAGGTAATCATTACCAAACACATTTCAGCTGACAGTGGAAGGACCTTTATTCCTTCTCCTTTCTCAAAGAGAGAAAGTCCTGCCTTATTCTGTCCAAGCTGAGATCCCTAATTTCAAAACACATTCTCAATTCTTTTTTATGTTGTCACTTGAATTCTTCTAATAGTTCATCCAGAAAATTTCCTTTATTTATTAGTCACACAGCTTAAATTGAGCAGACATCACCTTATTCCAACTGTTTTTGAAGAAGGAATACAAATCATTTTCCATTCATCAGCTTCCTCATTCAAGTATTCAGGATTTGGCTTCTCTTCCAGGCTTTGATACCAATCTTAAACCAGATTATCTGTGAGCATGCACTGCTTGCTACTTCACTTTTGAAATAATCAGGTACCTGCTTTTATCCCATTCTGTCCCACAAGCAGGTGGACAGCTTCCCATAAGCTCTCCTTTTCCAGGTCCACTATAAAACTATTAGCACTGGAGATCCTGGGAATTTTAGAATACTCAGACCAACATCATTACTATGTTCTTATTTTTATGTGCTGTCCCTACTGCACACTTTGCAACAGGAAATATTTCTTTGAGTAGCATCCCAGCAGGGCTTGGATCTGTCATTGGGCTCCAAGGCACTACAACAATAGGATGAAAAAGAGTAAGTTTGTGTGAAAGTTTATAGAGCATGTTCCTGAGACAGAGAGGAAAGAGCACAGTTTTGGCTGTGTTTTACTCCATGAAACTCACATAATACTGACCACAGTCAGTCCATATACTGCAATTAGAGTAAACCAACAGAAGTAATGGAGGGGGAGATAGCTGCAATTCTTCTGTTAAACAGCAAAAGTAAAAATCACTCATTATTGATTTAGTACTGGAAAACCAAAAAAAGCATTTCCATTCAATAATTAAATACTGCACAGCAGAGAGAGTTATACCAAAAACAGGATCCTGACATTATTACAAGAGAAGTAAATTTAGTTCAATCAATGAATTTCAGTGTCAACAGAAGAAAATTATGATTGTGATCACATATAGTCATAAGCATTCCTTTGGAAAAAAAAAATCATATAATAAAAGGTGCTAGTTTCCACATCAAATTCCACTTTGGATGTGGTTAAATTCCAGCTTGGTTAAGTATTTCCTGTCTATTTAATTTCATCCTGTAGATCCAGCTGCACATAGTTACTCCACACTTCCTGTTCTAAACTATCACACAGTACCATTGTGAGTTATTGAGCTTCATTCTTTTTGATTCTTTATATGATGTATCAATTACATCATCTAGAAAGTGCTTTGAGACTCTCTGAGAAGTCACCAGAGATGTCAGGTTGTGTCTCTAATAAAGATGTAGTGCAAACTTTCAAAAACCCCAACTTTCAAAATGTAGTATAAGTAAAGTAAGAATTGTTAGATTATGGCAAATTATGCAGAGTGACAAAAAATAAAAGCCAAATAGAAATTAATTGTAGACAGAGTTTTCAGAAAAGCTATCTCAATTACCTCAAACATTAAGATGCTGCAGTTTCTACAATAGTGTTAGGGGGGAAAAAGCAAGGAGACTTAGAAGTAATTATACAAAACTAAATAACTAATAAATGTATTTTTCTGTATTTACTCCCTTTCGCTTTATTGCATTATATAAGAAGTAGGTGACAAAACACAAGTATGCCCTGTCAATCACTCAGTAATACCCTAGCACTCTTACCAGCTCACAAAGGACCAGAGAAGCTGAGTCCTCAGATAACACCTGGTCTTAAAGTCTTAAAAGCATTTAAAAATACTGATCAATATATAAAACTGCACCATATATAATCCCCTAAGGGAATCAGTTCACTTTCATGTCATAGTAAGAAATAGAAATAGCAGTCCTTGACTGTCCAGCTTCCACAGGTAAACTGGTAAACCTGGGTTTACCAAATAGGTTGATGCTATTTACAGTTTAATTTGGTATTCAGTCAAATAATCCAGTTGTTCATACTATTCTATTTCCTCCATAAGTCAGGACAACTAAGGCTTCTCTGAACTGAACTCTAAAACCAGGATACTCTGACAAGCAAAAGGGCACAAGCTATCCTTTAAAATCTTATATGGCTATATGTGTGGGAAGGAAAAAGAAATAATGCTCTACCATGGACATGGTAGACATGGTGACATGACCAGAATTACTGGTGATTCCAAGCATTCTCCACAGGCACCTCAAACATGCAGCACCCACTCAGTTACAGGCATCACGTGGGTGCATGGAACATGAAAAATATCTTTGGAGGACATGAACATATTGTCAGTATGGATAAGCAAAGCAACAACACATCTAAATGAATTAAGAATAAAACATTCATCCAACCACATGGGAGCTGTCCCATGACTCTTCCATCAGTCCCAGCCTGAATAACAAGGAGAATAATTTACTTGAAGATGGCCCTAATTCCCATCATTACAAAACATAATTTCTGATTTTGCATCTGGAATGTGCTTCAGGAGTTTGGGCCAGCATGGTGGCAAGTGATGTCCATTTCTGCACTGAAGCTTCACTACCCAAGCCTCTGTGACTGGCTGGACTCTCAAGAGCTCATTTACCAGTGATGCAACTTCAGCAAAACAATCCTCTCTTGGCTGTACCACAGTGATGAGTAAATTCTGTGACACTCACATCAATCCATTGCTTCAGTCCTTCCCTTCCTAAAGACTGACAGAGGGTCCACAGTGAAGTCCTCAGGGTAGAGGACATCACCTCTAATCACACAATCTGCGATTGGCACATGATTCTTGTGGGGAAGTAAAAAGGGCATGGATGTAACTTCAGCAGAATGCAGCCTTCTGATGTCGATTGTTTTGCTTATTAAACCAAGTTGGTTTATTAAACAAAGTTAAGACAGGCACCTGGACATCACTGCAAGAATTCTGCACGAACATTTTATAAAAATAAAGACTAGGTAGTAGCTATCTTGTCCCCTTGTAACCAACATACAGGAACATAGAACTTACTCTGGTTACAGCCTACAATACTTACATAAGGTCCATCTACACATCACTGCCATTTCCTCAAGAAACCTAGTTATAACCCCACTTTTCTATGACATCTAACAAACAGATTTCATCATTCAAATGATTTGAACCAAATTCATGTTCTTAAAAAAAGTTGGTGCTGTGTCTCAAAACCTAGACAAACACAAAGAACAACAGGCTGCCTAAATGGTATCATAGGCATAGCACTTAATCTCAACCAAAGGGCATCAAAGGGTTTGGATGTGGTAACAATACTGGTGGAAAATCCATTTCCTACCAATACCAGGGACAGCATGTTAGTAAGACCAACTAGTAAGACATATTAGAAAGACAAAGACTTGCTATGATTTCTTCAGCACATTTCAGACTAATGACCCACAATAGCAAAAGACCTATTGGTTTTACAATGCAGATCAATGCTTATATGCAGTGAACAGCTTGTCCTGACTTCCGCTATACAAATTACAAGTTGCTCTGGAGAAATGGTAACAGCACACTAAGTAAATGTAATTTCACTTTTGTTTACACTTCTGTAAATCACAGTACAGGAATACCAATAAAGTTTCTCCACTCAAGTGAGGAGAAATGAAAGAACTTAATACCATGAAAAGTTGCAAACATGGAAATACATGTCAATTAATCTATGAATGTAAAAAAAAAAAACCCTGGACATATGGAGACACAACCTGGGAGACATCAGCTAAGCTATTTTCACATTCAACCTCAAATCAATTTTACTGCAACACACACATAATGTTTCACATCAGGATAAATTATAATAAAATTTACTTTATTCTTTCTAAATGTATTTGCTGATGTAGAGAAACATGACCAAACAATGAGTCTCCATTTAGCAGTGGAAACACAGAAATTATATTTGCTTTTTTATTAAAATAACATGTGAAAGATGTATTACAGATTGAACTTCCTTTTGGAAACTTTAGCTGCCCTGGGAGACAACACAGCCTATAATATTTCTTTACTAAGAATATCCATAATAGTTTTGGAAAGGTCTTAAAATAAAATCTAAAATATGCATGAAATATATGTTTTTCATGAGTTCTTTTTTTCCCCTGTCTTTTCCTTATGAGCTCTAAACTGCCAATTTTAATGTTTTAATATTTAATTCAATTCACTTAGTCTTTTCACCCTTTGCCTTGTAGGGCTTAGGAGAGAAAGGTTGAAAAGTTAAAGAAAAGGGGAATTTATCTAATTAAATGGAAATCTTTTAATGATGTTATGAAACCACTCAGAGCAATGTTTTAGATTTGCTCCTGCTGTTGTTTGAAGCTGTGGTGTTAAAAATGCCCTGGTTAGAGTTACAGACTGTTCTAAAAAACTGTGAGGAATTTATGTAGGATTTAAAACAGACACATGCTTTTAAAGTCGAGAACCTTCAAATACTACAGCTAATCCACACAATAATTCAACAACCAACCATTCTCAAATTCCTAACAGATACCATATGCAACCTGTAATAAAAACTGCATCAAGGTATTTCAAGCAATAGGATAATTTCATTTTCCACTTAAGAACCCTATTTACTTTTAATTAACAAACCCTTATAAGGTGCATGAAAATTATTCCACCATTTTGCACACAACGCTTATACTGAAATGGCTCCTGAAGATATTTTACTTTCTGAAGAGATTGGGTTATTAAAGAGATTCATTATGAGAAAATTACCAATCATTTATCCAAATATACTTGACAAACATATACCACAACAATGCCTTTTCTTTTCTGTAACTACAACAAAAAGAAAGGACAAAGTGACCCATCTGGTTCAGAAGTAGCAAAGGTATAAGTCAAAAAGCAATAAGGAAAGCAACCTCCAGAGTTCAATGTCATGTATCCTGTAATGGAAAATGGTGCTTTGACAATATAGGAACACACTGTAAGGATACACTGAATTTAATGGTTTAGCCTTTACATTTTTCTATCTACTTTTTCATTCTAATATCCCCTCTCTCAACATCCTCCTCTCCTCCCTGAGGATTACACATGTTCTGGAATTGGACTTTCTCACAGAACTAACTGTGGTAATAAAGCTGAACCCAAATTCCTGTAGTAGTTAAAAAAATGTACTTCATACAAATAACAGGATGTAATTCCTCTTTTGACTGTCTCTTTAGTTAAGCAGTATATTTAGTTGGCTAAATAATTAGGCCATTGCTAAATGTGAAGATTTTTCAAATGTGAATCTAATTAGCCTAAGTAAAGAAGGTATTTCATGGGAAATTATTTTTTGCCTTCAAGGAGATGATTCTACACTCAGTGAAATTGTGTCATCTTATTAACACTCAGCTTGTCTGGTACAGGTCGTGAATGATTTACTCCTGTACTCTGTTCCAAATTACAGATTCAGTAGTCCTTGAATACTTGCAATCCCTACCAAAATTCTCAGGATTTCTATTAAAATGCTATATTTTGCAGAAGCAAAAATTTGACAGTGTGAATGAATTTTTAAAACCAGTAAAGAATTCTATTATGTCAAATGAAAAAATTTTTTAAGTATATGAATTAATTGTTCATTACTATGATGAGAACTTGGTGCTCTTAAGTGAGGAGGTTCAACTTGAAATAAATGAAGTCCATAACTGCTGACAGTCACAAGCTATCAGAATATCAGAACAGTTCCCCCCCCACACAATTTCCTTAAACATTTAAGGAATATCTGACCACTATCAGATACAGGGTATTTGGCTAGATGGATTTCAGCCCTGGTCTACTCTGATGGAATTTGTTTTGCAGATATGAGCAATTAAAATATTTTAATGTATCCTTGGGCATAGCAGCCTTTTACTCTATGAACGGATTATAATTCAACACAGCACAGCTATTTAATAAACACAGCATGTACTAAACAAAGTATTTAAACTCTTCCATAAAACACCAAGAGCTCAGTGGTAATTCCTAAAGATGGCATAAATAACAATATGACTATACAACTCCAGAGAGCAAAAAATCTTACACTGTCCACCTGAGGTAATCATAGCATTTTGCAGCAACATAGAATCCCCCTCATGAGAGCATAGGAAAAAAGGAAACAAAACAAATAAACATGACAAAAAAATTATTTGTCCTGATAAAGTCCCTTTCATTTTAATTCACTTTATAACTAATTAAGTGGCCTAAATTTGAGTGCTCTCTACTGCTTCTGACTGGCCACATTGAACAATTCACAAAGCTTTTTTTGCACTGTAGAGTATCATTTCCTCTGTACTAACACTTCAACAAACTTCAGCAACTTACTAGTGTTCACTGAGTGGAAGCATGATCACTCCATCTGCCAAAGTCTGGTGTTCACATCTCTTAAAGAAATTATTTGGGAGATAATGCTGTACTTCAGCTGTGACCTTCCTTAATGAACTACTTTTCAGAGTCCAAACTAGAATTAAACAATTCTTACTCTTACAAATTAAACATTTCAATTGAAGTATTTCTAAATTATTGCTTAATTCTAGGTTTGAAATCTGTGTTTTTATGTATCTATAAGCTACTCAATAATATGGTGCTTTGCCTTTTTTTTCCTGAAGTTGTTTTATGAACAGATGAAGGAAAAATTATCATAAAATGAAGTAATTTCTAAAAGCAAAATTATTGACTTCAACTGAAATGCCTTCCTAAGATTTTTAATTGCCCTAAATTTGTGAAAAACTACCCAGGAGATCAACAAATTCATATCAATGAACTGCATTATACTATTGAGAGAACCCTTGGCCTCAAGCCAGGGAGAACAAATAGAAAGGGCCATTTTCACTTGGCTGCAAATTATCAAAAAGCTAAGAGAAAGCTATGCAGTTAAAGTGACATGTTTGTATGGTGGGAAAAAGATCAAATATTGATCGTCCAAGCTGAGGTAATTAGAGCAGTTGTCAAGGAGATGTGATGCATGTCGTTAGCCCTACAGAAATGCATCTTTGTTTTATATTGAGTGAATTAGCTGTTCAGCAGTTGGCAGCGATTTTTTCTTCTCTTTCTTTAAAAGGCCATACACCATTCAGTAGCAACATATTCCCGCAATTCAAATTTTTAAAAAATAAACATACACAAATACACGTTAAAAGCTTCTTCTAAATACTGAAAGTTTTTCTGCCTAGACTTTTATGGCTATTTGGTCAGATGGATGTGTAAAACGTGCATCTTCCCTTGCTTGTGCCAGTGTAAAACCTCCAACTGTAAATGGAGAGAAAGATGCATGGCGAGGAACTGAAGCGCCTGCTGGTTTATTAGAACCTTTCCACCTCACCCTAGGCAGCAAGTCCTTGCAGATTAATGTCAGTCCACTGAGGACTGGAAGCTCACACCACTATGGTCAGCACAGAGATCCATCTGCTGGAGCTGGTGCCACTCACACATTTCATTCAGCAGAGAAATGGTGTCCCTTGGCCAGCAGAGAGCCCGCGGTGCTGAGATCTGAGTGCCTCCCCTCTCTTCCAGCAGCCAGAGCCCAGCAGAGCCCAGCCCTGGGACACCTGTGCCAAGGAAGGTCAGAATGTGGCACCTTCTAGGAATGCACAACTCTGCAGGGCTACCAGATTCCCCACAAAGAGATGGGCCAAACCAGCAGCTGCAGCTCTGCAAACTGGATTGACACACTTTCATCAAACCTGTATCTATCCACAAGGAGGAATCATTATGGACAGGACACGCAACCTTAGTCTCTTCACGCAAAGAAGTGTTGTTTCTGGTAGACATTTACTAAATATCTTCACCTACTGGACTACTGGCAAAATCCCCCAATCCAATTCCCCCAAAAATATCCCCAAATGACAAAAGGTGAGATGTGCAAGATCTCAATTCACAACTGCAAAATATACACAGGAAAAACAGCCCATGTGACACCTAACTAGGAACTTAATTTGCTATCCCAGGGATTTCCCTTTCCCTTTTCCTTCCCTTCATACGACTATTTAAGTGGTTTGGTACTTCCAGCTGTATGGCTGTTCTCAGTTGTGCATGGTTTTGTAAAACTTCCCATTTGGGTCAAAATTTGTCAATGCTGAATGGCTTCTTTAAGCTAAAATAATAATCTTCCCAGGAAATGTTAAACAGAGGAATTGAAAGGAAGGCATGAAGTAGCTCTGACTTGAATTCAGTTCTCCATAGGATGACAAACATGTGAGGACTATGCTTTATCTTAATGTGCTGCTAAAATATTTTTTAAATAGTAGAGAGTGGAAGATATGAACTTGATCAAATCCAGCAATTTATTTTTCCAAAGACAAAATCACCTCTCAGTTCTATCTTGCAGACACTTCTCTCAAAAAAATCTGGTCTGGAAACCATCTGAACAGAGTACAGCAAACAGTCACCTTCCAGTAGAATACTGAACTAATTCTCAAAGCCTTATTTCCTTACTATGATGATCCCAGATTTTTATTTTTTAAATACTTATCACCATTTTAAAACTTCAATAATGATAGATTTTCATACTGTTTTGAAGAATTAAAAAAATTTTTATAAAGAGAAAACAAAATACAGCTGCTCAATCCACCAATAAAAAACCCCCAGCATATTAATATACAAAATGAAATGGCCTGTCTTTACTGCTTTGCCATGTCTTTAGTTTATTCCAAGTAATTCAATAAAAATAACTAGCTTTAACAGAAGCAGACCAGGTACTGGAGTTGATATTTTTTCACAAGCCTCTGTTCTTTTTAAGCAGAGCTGTACAGAATGCACAAACCTTTTGCTTCCTTTGGTCATTTACTCTTCCCTACACAGAATCAGATTCCTGGAATACCTATTTGCTGGAAACAGAACACATTTTCACCATTAGTTCAAATACTATCCTTCTTATAAAAGACAAACTAAAGTAAAATCTTGAGCCAAGTACAATATTTCATTGGTCTGGATGCCATGGGGCTCCACAACATGGCAATGCTTTATAAAGACCTATTAAAAAAAAACACAATCAGATGTGAGTCTGAGGAACTGGCAGCCACTGGACTGCACATTGTTAAGGAAACATCCCTGTGTGACCATCCAGGAGCCACTCTGGCCGTCACAGCCACACCACCCGTGCTGGCACCCAAGGCCTTACACAGCAGCAGACTCCAGAGGGACTCCCTGCTCATCCCAGGCTTCCCACAGCACAGGCTCAGATGACCAAATCCTTCAAATAGTTTAATCTTGGTGCAATAACTAAATAACACAACAACAATTAGAGCTGGTGCCTCCAAGCAGGGGCCATGGATGTTGGGTTTTTATACTCTCAGGCCAAGCATGGGAAGGTCTGGGGTCCTCCCATGCTGCCGTGTCCCAGAGTGACCGTCCCTGGCTCGGACACAGCTCCCTGAGCCCTTCATTATGCAAAGTGTTGGCATCACGACCTCTTGACTGGGCTCCCACCCAGAGCTCAACCTGCAGCTCCCACGGCAGCTGCACCCCGAGCTACTGCCCTGAATGTGCTCCTTAATATCCTGCCTGATAAGTACCTATTTCACATTTGCATTCCCATCATAGCCAAAGTCAGAATAGTCTTTTTCATTCTTTCTTTAGAAAGAATGGAATTCATTAGAATTTGGTTGAAAACATGATGATAACTAAGTAAGAGCTATCCCTCAGATGGTGAAAAATTGCCCAGAAGAAAAAGGTCTTGTTTAAATTGTTACAGAATTTTATTTCCTTACTGTGTATTGAAGGAAAATATATTTATTTGTCATTAGAGTAACAACTTCCCTAGTTCATCCTAGTGGAGCCCCAAATTTGATATACCACGAAAACCAAAATAAAAGCAACCCAAAAGGCCAAACAAACTACTAACCCAATAACCACTGAGCACAGCTCTGATATTCTACTTTCTTACATAACATACTTAGTCAATACTTGTTACACATAACAGTACAATGATTCAGAACAGCCTCGTCCTTCTAAGACAACATTTCCACACATACTGCATAGTGTAAGGTGACACTTATTCTTAAAGAGACACCAACATTGTCCATCAGGAGCAATATAGCAGTAAAAGAAACATGCCACTAAGAATATTTTATACATACTGCCAACTAAATGTTGAAAAATGCTGAATTTTTAATGTAACCAACTGCATATTTACTATCTTGATCAATAATTAAAGTATACTTGTCAGAATATATAAACAAGAAACGTGATTTCAAATACCTTCATTTATTATGTTTGTTTACTTACTTCATTCAAAACCTGATCATATTTACTCGTAACTGAAGCTAAGAGTTTCAACAGTACAGTAAATACCACACATTGTGTTTAGCATAATGAGACCTTTAGATCTGCACAGTAGTTATGTTTCAGTATCAGTGCTGAAATTAGGATTCTTCTTACAACATAAGTCAATTTTTTGGCCAACAAAAATGTTGTTTCAAAAATAATCAGCTCTTTTATTTACTACAGGCACAAGGCAGTTGGCCTCTGAATAGGAACAAGGGAAGGGCAGAATTTTCCTCTTCATGTCCTGCTCACAATAGTAGACCTTAATCTTACGTGCTGAAAACTGCATCAAGCTCACAAATCTCTGAAAAAAGAAAGCCCAGAAATGGGCCCTATCGCCATCTGCTTAACAGCAAGGACAGACAGTTCAACAGCTGCAGAAAAGAAATCATAAGGTGGCATGCACTGCCCTTTAGTGGTTGTAGAAATCCTCACCCATAAAGTACACAACTGTTAGATTATCACTAAGAGGAGCATACCTTACTGTGCTTTTCTGAAAAAATCCTAATATGTGCTCCTGAAACTTACATTTCTCAACAGCATGAATACCACTAGTCTCATTTCAATGTAACAAATACTTCAACAGGAAAACGTTTCAGGGGCTATGTCTAAACGTGCCATGGTTTCTGACTCATCTAATTGCAGAGCAGGATAAGAAAGGAGTAGGCTCTGAGAAAACAGGAAAAGAGAAGACTTGAATTTAAAGAGGAGAAATTTATTTATTCATCCTTGTAACACTGGACACTCTCAAAGGCTTTTAAAAAAGATACTGGCATGTAAGATACTAAATACTTCTGAAACTACTCTTGATGACCATCAGTATTACAAAGCACTCAAGTAGGTTTGAGTACTGAATCTTTAAACTGCTCTTCCAAGCTACTGAAATTTTTCTTTTTTCTTCACATTTGTTTCCCACTCATGCCTTTAGATGGCCAGTGATAATTGCTGTTTGACTTCAACAGAGTATGTAATGCTTCTGTATTCTTCCACAGTTATTTTTTGTACCACCCACAGTTCCAAGATTGCAAGAAACAGCAGCATGAACCCTGAAAGACCTGATCTACCCTGACTGTTTACAGGTCAATGGCTGTCACAATTTCCGCTGGTTACTGTGAAACACTGAAAAGTTTAATAGCAGTTTAAAGCTCATTTGAGGGAAACACTACCACATCTAGGCTAGTAAAGTGGGAAATGAATTTAGTTTAATTTTAAGGTCTTCTATGGACTAGCTGGCCAGTCATGACTGTCATGTAAGTTTTATGTTCTACATGTGAACAATATTTCAAAAATGTTCTAACATAAGGGATATATTTATCATGCATAGCACATACTCAGTTCTGAAAATGAGGGCTTTTATATTCGTTATCCAAGGAATTAGTCTCCAAGACTACTGAATTTTTGTCCAAAGTCTTTCATTAACCTTGCACATGATAAATGAGTGAATGCCATCCTGTATTTTCCTCAGAGCTAGAGTGAAATAATGTTTACTGTAAAAATCCCAGGTGCACATCCAGAATTACAGAAGCTGTTGGCCCTGAAAATACCAAATCTGAAGTACGCTGTAGACAGAGAACATGAAACTTCTGCATCTTCCTGATGATTATGTCCTGCCAGGAAAAGACCAAGGAATACAAAAGCCTTCAAATTAGTCTTGTATCCCATGTGACGGAACACTAGAAAATGTTTTAACTTCATTATGTTAAATTAATGTTCTAAATCTACATTGTCCCACTGCTTTTCTTTCTTAGGTATCTAATATATGTTACCAAAATGAAAGGCAGTTTTATAGTACTTTCCCAAAGAAAGAATATGCATTTCCTGTTTACAAAGGAAAAAAAATATATACTTTTACAGAACTTGGATTTTCTCCAGCACTCTCTGGTATATAAAAAACTTCTAGATTTTGCACCAAATTTATTTTTAACAGCATAGCTTGATCAAAGATGGAATGGAAGTTTGGTACTTTTTTCTCTTTGAACATCTTCAAAACTCAAATTAGTAGAAGCAGCACAGTGAAAAGTAAAGCAGTCTTTTTCATGCATTAATGTGCTTTTGACCTCCAGATAAAGTAAGAAGACAGCACAGCTTATTAGTCTTTAATAAAAAGCATTATTACTTAAAGTAATCATTTGTACTTTAAAAATTTATCCATTCAGTTATTTTCATTATTTTCAGAGGTAGCATAGTGAGGCTGGACCCATCCTGTTTAAAAGCTGCAACACCTGGCATCCACTGTGTTGTACTGGATAAAACACTTGTGAAACAGAGATAGCCAGTTGGGAATATTAGACAGAAAGGCTTTGGCAGAACTTCGTTAATGAATCCAGGCCACGACATCCAGTGGAGCACTTGGAGCACCTAAAGAATAGCAAGGAGTTAAATTCTATAAGCTTTAAGTTATTATGGGCTGCTTTCCAAAAAGCGTGACTTGCAATACTTGAGCATGCAAGCCAGATTTCATTTCTGGCTCCATCTCATGATGCTGTAATAGTTTAATTCAGTTGAACTAGAGATTCTCTTTTACTATAAAAAAACAAGAGCTAGAACAATATAAGTGTTTCATTAACTGCAGCAAAATTAATTAGCAATTGATGAGAGAAAGGAAAATCAATAGTGTCCTGCAGCAATTCTGCATCTATGTTGGCTTCTTGCAAATTCTGCTGGCTGCTGAAAACCCCCCAATGATAGAAGATGCATTTCTACAACTAATATATATTACAATGTATTTTATTATCTTTATCTAAAATATGTGTTAAGTTAATGTATGTGTGACCAGGGAACAAAGTTTTCCTTAACTTTCTCTATGAGTACTTTGCAGGCTGAAAGCAGTAAATCTAACATTTGCTAGCATAAACATATTGTGAGATAAAAACTAAATATTATTTCTCATGTCTGAAAAATTGTTTCCAAAATTACAATTAGATTTCTATTATAACAAGGAAAAATTTGAAGTTACATTCAAAACAAATTGCAAACTATATCTGAAGTAGATACCATCCTGGTATCTTTAGGAAAAACAAAGCTTGAGACTCTGAGGGATTCTAGTTGGAACAGAAAGACAGACATCTCTGTGTGTACATGTACGCATGCATGGAATAGACCTGGACTCTTGCTTATATGGCCAAAAGTTCCTGATGGTGACATTTCTCATACAGACATCACCTCTCAGAAGCACTGCCCAATTAACTGGTCTTGGGACAGCACAGCAGAACTTTGATTTTTAATAATGTTTCATATAATTGGATTTTTTCAGAACATTTTCTTGGAAGATGCCCCTAATCTCTTCAGAAATCTATTTCATCGTTTCCTTTCATTGAGCACATTGCAAGGAAAAAAGGGAGGGATGGGACCCATGGGTATATCATATATGTAACTACTAGTGAACACAAATGGAAATTTTGGCTGAAGAAGTTATCCCTGGGGCAAATTGTCAACACAAGGCAAATCATGCTAATACTTTGCACTTATAACAGAAGCTGAGAAGGTTTCACAAGAGTTATTGAATTAAACCAAACACCAAGTTTCCAAGCTGAGGTTCTGCAAAAAAATTCTAATGGTACAATCAGGAAGCAAGGTGTTTTTCATGGATAGACTCATTATTTCATCTCAAAGACAAACTTTCTCTCATTCCCCACTTGTAAAAACTTTGTACATGCACTGAGAATGGCAGTGAAACAACTCACCTTTTTGTAAAAATGAATCACAGACTTTATATTTACTATTACAAAGTGATGGACAGTCGAAGAGCAAACACCTCTAATTTAATTGTTTTGAGCTCTCAAATGTCCCAATGAGCTTGTGCAAAACCCACTGCTTTGTTTTCATAAAAAACCCTTAAGGGTATCCTAATAAGCCAAGCTTTTTATGATGAGGTAAGAGCACAGACAAGCATGGGTAAAACACCTATCTCCTGCTTTTTCAGTCACATGCCATTTTCTGCAATCTACTACACAAAGTAAGCCCAGAGATATTAACTGAAAAGGACTGAAGAACATGTATTGCAGAAAATCTGTTGAACAAGAATGAACCTGATTGCCATTCTTAGAAAATTGAATAGGCAAAAAATACAGAAATTACCTGATTTCCTCTCCTTTTTTTTTTTTTTTTAAAGAACTAGTGGGCACTCAAGTCATCTGCCTCTAAAGAATGAAGAATTTAATTTATAGTTCTAAGAAACTGCAGCTTTTTCAGCTGCATTTTAGTAGTTTAAGCAACAAAACCAGTTCCTTATGTGTAGAACAATAACAGCCTGATTTTGCTGAAGTTAAATGAGACTTAGTCCAACTTTCAATGAGACAGAAACAGACTCTAAGGCACATTTTGTATAATCACTTCTAACACAAAGATAAAATGCACATAGCTTTTATCTGCTCTCTTAAGGGGCTGTACATAGATGGACAACATTTTACCAAATACACAAGAGGATCACATTTTCTTATTCATTTACCAACATCCTAAATTGCAAAAACATTATACTTACAAACTTAGGAGCAAAGAGTATTATCTGCCTTTGCTAAAAATGGGCTGCTGTTTTTGAATTTGTTTTGCATTATGTTTCTTAATCTGAAAATATACAGGAAGAATTACAGCCCAGAATTTCCTCACGTAAATACTTAAACAAGGTGGGGAATCTTCCCCCTTCCCCAATCACAAGTTTTATTCAGTCTCAGACTGAGTGAAAGAAGCAGGTTACAATGACATAGCTAACAATTCATTTAAATAAACTTAACAATTACTCTGTAATCATCACTTTTTTACAAACATGCAAATGTGTGCTTTAGTTATGTAATTAACCACAAAACAAATATACAGTATATAATGTTGTAATTAAGTATAGATTTATTAATGACACATAACACTTGTAACTAATTAATGCACACAGTTAATCATTAAGTATCCTGCCAAGTGCTTATTAGGGTGTTTCTACCCATGGACATCCGATTTTTTTTTGTCAGCTACCTGATATCTTCACATTTCAAAACAGCAAGGAACATAAAGGAAGGTAAGACCTTCGAACAAATTATTTTTTAAGATGAATATTACTTCAGATTGCATTGTGCTACTGCTTTACAATTAGAAATTACCCAACAGCTTCTGTCCTGGAATGCTTACAATATAATAATTTAAAATCTCAAAAGCAGGAAGTTCTGCTAGATCCAGATAACTTCTATTTTTTGTTAGAATATACATGTTTTTTCTTTTAATAGATATTTGCATACAAAAGTAGTTCTTTTTCAGTGGCAAAGCCTTTTATGGATTGAGGAAATTTTCTCTATGCCGGAAATGTACACTAACTCATGAAACCCAAAGCTTGAGAGTCATCTACACTTGACATATATAGAATTTAGGGTAGTTGTGCATCCTGTGCAGATGGGCTGCTGTTTCTTATTAATAATGTTTTATTATTTATTCATGTTGTGGTAATGTTCAAAGTCTCTTATCTAGATTGCAACTTCATTATAGTACAGGTGATCTATACATTAAGGCTGACTCAATTCCTACCCTACAATTCTAACTTCAGAAAAACTGCAAGTGAACAAGATACAAGATACAAGCAAAGTAATTAAGAGCACAGACAAACTTCCTATTAGTTACCTACTGTTTTTATAACCTCCATAAATTCCCTATTCCCTTTCCATTTCCTCCTCTGTCACTGTAAATAACGTAACAATTACATCTCTTTACTCAATTTCATGTTCTAGCTACAAGAAAAAAAAGAATTAAAAAAAGAAGCATACTGCACTGAATCAGAATCACTCTATTTACTTAGTGCAGCACTTCTCCCAGGAATAGTTGTACAAATCTCCCACAGATATTTAGCAGCTCCTGGTACGTCCTCCTGTTCAAGGAGTGATGGCTATTGCCATGTATGCCATGATTGGTCATCTCAGACTCTGGAATTAGGCCACTTGCTGTTCGTGGGGTCTTCTGAATGCAGTCCTACCCCAAGAACGTTCCTCTGTCTTTCCCTGGGGGGGGCACACCCTGCCTAGAAGTTGTTTAGGGGTCATACTTCTTTCATATATATATGAATATATGAATATATATATATACACACTCAGGTTTTTTGGAAGGTTTTCTAAGTGTCAGTTTCATCACCATGAATATTTTTGGTGTGATTTCATATTTTAAGCTGAAGACACCCTCCTTGCTTGCCCATCTTACCCCATCACCTTGCTCCTCCATCCCTGCCTGCAAGTCCCCTCATTCTGCCTTTGTTAGTCAATAACTTGTCAACATTTATAAAACAGTGCAAGTGCCTAGAAACAGGAAATGAAGCTCAAGGACTGGGAGCACAAAGGTATCCAAGCATATATTAGTATTTCCATTGGCTCTGAAACCTGCACACGTAACAGGGTTTGGTTTTAATGTGTTTTCCTGTAATAGTAGTGAAAGCAACAAAGGATCTAATGACCTAATTTCACCAGTTAGTAAAATCTTCATTAATATCTTAAAATATCAGATATTATAAAGTTTATAACCAATGGATCATATATCCTTTATCAAATGCAGATGACTGAATCCTAAAATATTAAGATTTTTTTTAATTACTAAGTGAATAATTTTGTAAGCTTTTCAAATACTTAAATTAAATCAGTGATAAGTTTTTAGCAGAAAGCTGGATGAGATGCAGCTGCTTAGTATGTTTAGGTAGGTAGCTTTTTTGTTGTTTTTAAATTACATTTCCAATAACATGATACTTATCCTATATTTTTTAATATTTTATCATGAAGGGAACTTCTACTACTGCTGGAATAAATCTTGGTGGCAATAATGTGTAATTTATATGACAGTAGCTACATGATAGATGTCCAGAGCATCTGAGATCAAAACACTGAACCAGTCAGGAGCACATGCATGTCATTATCTTAAGAGAAACAGTATGCTCTGTTTCTACTTCTGAAGAAATGATTCAAATTTCAATCCAACAATCTGAAATTTTACTTGAAAACAATTAAGCTGCTTTCTCACTATGAGAGAAAACAGACATCATGAATATCTAGCAAGCATTAATTTCTGCAGTGTTTGGTTTCTTGGTGTTTTAAAGTTTTTTTTGTTTCAAAAAAAAACCAAAAAAACAAAAAAAACAAACCTCCAAAAAACCAATAACCTCATGATGAGCAAAGGCTAACAGATGACTAAAATGATCATGTTCAAATTGCCCAGAGAAGTTTATCTTGACCTGAGACCTTGCAGAAATAAATACACATACACTTATCACCCACGTAGAAAACAGGACATAAATGCATTGTGAGCAGTGCAACACAATCACTCATACTGCAATAAAGGCACTGTAAACAAAACATATTAAAACTTTCTAACAGAAATCAGTAAATGTGTGAAGCACAATAGATTTGGTTTTTTTTCTGAGGAAGGAGTGCATGCTGTGGGACTGGCACATTGATCTTTCTCACAGCCGCAGAGCCCCTGGCCAACCTCAATGTAAGACAGAATCAGATGAGTAACAGGCACTCATCAAGCCTCTTTGTCATGCCCTTATGGTTTTAAATCCCTGAGCTGAGACAGGACAATAAATGAAATAGAGTTAGAATTATATGGTTGATGGTCAAAGACACTGATAAAAATGGCAAGTCCAGTGAGCAGTGATAGCTTCACATATACAGACAATTCTACCAGTGAAACATGCTTTAAAACATGCCTTACAATGTCAGGGATGCTCTTTCACTTTTAACTACTACAGGTATCTTTCAAAACCACATGTGTAAAGACAAGCCACAGGCAGATGCCCACCTGGGAACTTTTCAAAAGGAATTCAGAGTACCCCAAACATTTTCATTTCAGTAACAATTGAGGTGCAACAAAAGAAGAATGCTAGTAATAATACTAGTGGAGGTGGAGGGGTAGGCACTGTTCTTTTCCTTGGTGACCAGTGACAGAACCTGAGGGAACGGCCTGAAGTTGTGTCAGGGGAGATTTAGGTCGGATACCAGGAAAAGGTTCTTCACCCAGAGGGTGGTCAGCTCCCCAGAGAAGTGGTCACAGCATTAAGATTGCCAAAATCCAGAGTTCATTGTTTGGGCAATGCTTTCAGGCACATGGTGTGATTCTTGGGGTGTCCTGTGCAGGGCCAGGACACTTTGATAATTCTTGTGGGTCCCTTCCAACTCAGGATATTCTATGATTGAACTTTTTGCACATCTCACTTGAAGTGGAACGATCTGTTGCCATTACAGTGAAGCATCTGAAATTAACTTTGGATTTTAGTTTCCTTGTGCTGAAGATTTTTCCAATCACTGTTTTTTGGCAGGAGCTGATGGGAAACATATACTATTTAAATTAGTGTTATTAATTGTACTTGCTCTGCAAAAATAAATATTTCACTCCAAAGGAAGCTCTGCTGGTTGAAATAATGGGGCTGACATAAAGTGTAGTCTGCAGGTCTCTATTTTTCCTTATGTAAACTGTTGTATTTTCCCACATAGCTGTGCATCAGATGTTCACATCAATATTATTCTATCCAACCCCAAACTTCTCCATGTTACCACACTTACTACTTCTACTGAAACCAGAAGTAGCATGGAAACAAGGAGTGGTAGCACAGTTGCTCCTTTGAGCTCTATACCCAAGAAAAGTCTCTCTGCAGAATAACAATTTATTATAAAATTTTAAATTCTCCAGAACATTCTGGAAAACAAGCCACAACTTTCAACACTGAGCACAGCTATAACTTTACAAAGATACAGCCAATCCTGTGTCCTACCTCTACCAATGGCCATGAGTGGACACACATAGGGAAAACAGAGAACAAGGTAAGCTGCATTTTTCACTTTCCCCATGTAATCTTTCAGCCTCCAGCTGTTTCTAGCTTAAAAATATTTCCTGAGCTGTCTTTCCTTGTATAAGGCAATACTCTGTGGATCCATCTTTCAAGAACTCATTTTCTAAGCAAACATTTTGCATCTACAAACACCTTTGCCAAAGCTGTACCATGTCTACTACCTGTATTTATTTTGAATCTGGTTTCTACTAGCTTGACTAAGTAACACTTTATGTGTCCTCTTACACCATGAAAGATTTTTTCAGCTTCTGTAGTTTCCTCCTTTCAACTGTTACTTTTCAAGACTGCCCTACATTCCTCCTCATACAGGAACCATTCTTTACCTTTGTTTATTGCCTTCCTCTGAACTCTTTCCAGTTTTGCTACAGCTTTTTAGAACTGACAGAACAGAATTATCAGCATTATCCAAGGTGTGGATTTCCTCAATGACTCAATGATATTTTGTCTTCTGTACCCTTTTCTCTAGTGCTTGCTTTATGGTTCCTAATTTTTGGGTTGGATTTTGTTTAGTTGGCTTTTGTTTTGCAGTCCTGTTGGTTAGCTGAGAATCATGCATTCCTTCCTAATGTAGACATAGTCAGATAACCCTCACCCACAGATTTGCTGAGCCCTTCTAACAGCACAAATTGGATTTCCCTTCGCAGAAGTCATACTGACTTGTCCCAAATGAATTCTATTTAGCCAGGCATTCATTAATGCAGTTTTATTATAGTCTCTACTAAATTTTCATCATAAAATCTCCATCTTACATGCATGTAAATCCCCAGAAACTTCAGGGATTGCTTGAACAACAGGATTATCTCCAATAATCTAAACTAAAATGTTGAACTACTTGCTAGGGAAAATATTAATACAGAGATTCCTTTGTGCATTATTAGAATCCTCTAACAATGTGTTTTAAATGACACACTTTTCTTCAAGAAAAGGAAATAATAGATATGTTTTATCTTGACCTCAGATAAGGTGGTAATGGATACAGTTGTCAAACAAACCAACTGAAAATATTTTTATACCCTAAGCATATTTTCAGTTTTCACTTTCTGCCCCTCAAAATTACTTTAAAAAAAAATTAAAGTAGGAATATGACTGATAAAAATATTTGCTACAGATGTGAAGAGAGTCATACATGCTGCTTCTATATCAACATACAGGAAGGGAACAATTTGCCTCTACACTTCAGTAATGAAGCTGCATTTTCTGGTAGAAGAATGAAATGCAATTGTATAATCTCTGATTGCCACAAAACTACAGCTTAAAGTCATCAGTATTTATTAAACAGAAAGATACTGGGAAAATCAGAAACAAACATATCTGACCAGGATAATATTTATCAGTTATCAATAAGGGAAAAAATACCTAAAGGCTTATTTAACAACAGTTCTGACAAATCAATTCAGTAATTACAAAAAAGACTTCTCCAAAAAATACTCCCTTTCTCACAAAAGGTATTTTTAGCTTTTCAAATGTTGTTGCTGGCAGTTTCATGCTGCCCATGACTGCCCATGGTTAGATGAAGGCTGATGAAGCTGGTTTGGCTGGGGACTGGCTGTGCACAGCAGTGATCCAGCTGGACAAGTTCCTTGTAGCAGCCTAGGTGTCTACCTGCTCCACGTGTCTAACTGCATGGGATCTTCTGTGCACACCAATGGTTATCACAGGAATTTAACTCCATTAAGCTCTCAATGGAGGCTCTTGCAATCTAATTTTACATGTGTTTTGTGTTAGTCACATTTACAATTACCCAGGTTACCCCCACCTCCTCATTACTCCTCATTACGTTATTATAATTGGGACTTGACTAATTGAAACCATAGGTGCAGTTTCAGAGCAAGACATAGTTTTCCTGTAATAATGCACAGCTCCCCCTTCCTTCCTTCCTCCAGTGGAACCATGGGAAATTCAGAGACAACGCTTTTCAGTAAAAAGCTTTTAAATATTGATCATATGCAAAAAGCCTACTGATGAATTGAGGAATCATCACTTTCTTACCCTTCACCTCTCTGTTCCTCAAAATATCAAAAGACAGAAATGTGATGAATAGACTAAAGACATAATGCCATCTCAGGAAGGCATCATAAAGGAGACACAATGGAGAAAGGACTTCTACCTTTGCATCTCACATAATTTTTGACTTTCCCAGGGGGTGGATGAGAGCATTTCAACATATGCCAGAGCAGTGCTAATTGCTGCTCTAACGCATGGTGGTTGCCTTCTTTCAACAGCTGTTCTACAGCACAGAACACAGAGTTGAAAGTGCTCCATCCTTTCAGGCCCAGATGCTCCCATCCCCTCCCACCAGCAGACTTCCAGTCTGCAGTTTGGGAAAGCCGTGGGGAAAAGTGGCTCAAGGGGCTTGTTACATTGCCTTTGAAGCTGGAGATCTCCTGCAGAATGAATGCACCACCACAGACCTGCCCTAACAGATAATGCATAAACAAAGGCAATTCCGATTTTATATAGAATTTTTAAAAAACCAACAAAACAAGCAAAACCAAGTAATATTAATTTTAATATAATTATGCCAAATAGCAAAATTATAATAAGCACATTTCTTTGAAATCTTTCAAATTCAACTTTCTGTGTATATAACAGTTTTTATTCAGGTACTACAACACCATCTACTCACATCTAAATAAAATGATATTTTTAAGACTAAGTAGTACATTAATGTCTTGGAAGTCCAAAATAATAAATTACAAGCATAATGCTATTATAAATGGGGGTCAGTAAATGTACTTTACACAAACATTTTTTTCATTGTTAAAAATTTGTGATATAGACAGACCACAATTACTTGCACACTTTTACTATCAACAGTGCTAGTGCAGGTAACTCCTAACCTCTACCTTCCCCAACTGCTCTTCAATATCCCTACACCATGGCCAGTTTTATAGGAGAAATGTTTGTGGGGTTGTTTGTGGGATTGGCTAAAACCCCAACATTTATTTTCTGATTGTTTCACTCAGCTCAGTTCCCTGCTTCACCTCAGAGTGCAGCCCAACAGATTATATTAGTACAAAAGTGAAAACACAAATTCAGGACAGGGAGAACATGCTTGGGATACACTATGCTCTCCATGAGCAAGATACAGAAATTTCCTAAATTTTTTTAGATCTAGATATAGATATAGCCGGGAAAACACGGCTTTCTTGTTGTTCTTAAAGATTAAGACTATATTGTCTGCCATGGAAATGCAGCAAGCACTTTTAAAAATAATGAATTTGCACATATCTATACAACCATACTATGCCACATAGCAATTTTTTTTTTTTCAAGTGACAGAATGAATTGATACAGAATTCTTAGCTTAATGACTGAAACTGTAAGATAGTTAGTGCTGGTGAGCACAGACATTTTTCTGAAATAAACTACCTATTTGACTGGCATCTGGTGGTAGACACAGAAGGGAACCAAGAGTAGACTGCACTGCTGTACCCCCTCAGCTAGGAGGCTTTCAAAGCCTGCTGATCCTCAGGACAATCCTGCTGCCCTCCTTCAGCTCCTTCCCACCAGCCACAGGCTCATGTTTTGCCATCCCTGAAAATTACTCCACTCAGAATCATGTTTCCTTCTGCTTCTTAACACTGTTTCCTTCAAGTCTGAAGTCACTCTTGGGGATTCTGTAACCTTGAGTATTTACAGCTTAATTGTCCCGTGCACCTCTCGTTTTTTCCCATGCTTGCAGAACCCTCTTTTAGCTGCCATCCCTGCCTGAGGTGTGCTCCTCCCTGCCAGCTGCAAAAATTTAGGTTCCTGTCTTCCTATGCAAAACAAAGGCAACATTTCCCAAGTGGTCAGTGAGGAACAAATGCATCACTATCTAGTCCTCAGGCACTCCTATATCAGAACCTATTCATTACACATAAAGTAAAAATTACTTTTATATTAACATTCACAAGACCAGCAGATACACTTCATCCATATTCTAAAGTGACAGCAAACAAATATGGAGATGAATGCTAGTTTGGGAAGACATCATCTAAATACAGACACTGGATCTGGAGTGGGGAAGAACTGCACTTTCAGATTTCTTATAGCTCCCATAGTCTGAAACAGATTTACACATGTAGTTTGTACAGTTACACACTCAGGGTACAGTCATGGTTTCAAGCTGGCACTAGGTTTTCATGGACAAGTTTAAATATCTTTCTTTAAAACATAAATACTAAAAAAAATCTTAAACACTGGAAAAGGTAGTCTTACAAATAAGGAGTATAGTTTGTTACACATTTTTAGTTAAATGCTGAATGCTTTAAGCATTGTTAGAAACATAAAGGCAATATCATTTTAGTCACTAAAAGAGGTGTGGAAGTTGTTCTCATCTACAGTATATGAGTGCTATTCTGCAGTATATTTTGGAACATCCTTAAAATGAGGCAGATCAGATTAACTGCACTCACAGGCATCACTGAAACCATAAAGCAAACAGCAGCTCCAGCCACAGCTCTGAAACTATTTTATAATTCTGAAATTATCACTATCATGTACTTAGGACACACTTGCTCACTACATTATTATTTTACAACTAGTTCCCCCAGGTACTGGTAGCTTTCCAGACAAATTAACTTATAATATGTTTTGGGAACATTGTTATTTCGGGTCAACATTTTCAATATGAACTCATTGTCTCCATGAAGCAAAGAAATATTACAATCCATTAATATCTCTTTCAACAAAAAGGATGAAATCTTCCCCTGGTTATGCTGATAAACACTTTGGTGTCAAAACTAAGCCTCTTTATCATGATAACCTAGAGTAATGGTCTGCTGCTCCAGGCACTTTACTTTACAGATGAAAAATCAGTTCTACTTTCATGGAATTAGATTAATGCCATAACAGGAAATACTTCTGGGGCTGAACTTGCTTCATGCCTTCAAAGCTGGCTGTAAATTTAAAATACTTCCTGAACTCAAAAGATAAGACAGGAGAGAAGGAAAAAGAAAAACAGTGAAGTGACCCTCTTTCTGAAGAAAAATATTGCTTCCTGAAAAAGCTGTCGAAAGCTACTTGCTAAGGGCATTGTGCCCCAGAAGGCCCAGGGCAAGTCTGGTTTAGTTGAACATGAGGATACTGGGTATGTATCAGACACTTGCCATAAATCTGTTCCTTCTGTAATCCTCCATGATAAACTTTTCTTTTTTTTAGTCATCTTACTTGGCAAAAGCTGGAGTAATAACTTTCTCAGCTTCTCACAAATACAAAACAGCTTGCTATTTTATGTGCAATATTCTTCAAGGATTATAGTTTTGCAAACTGAAAAATGCTGACCCCAAGTTTTAAAACTGGATTTCAATGGTGAAAACGGACAACAAGCAGCAAATTCAGTAACATCTTTATACATAAATAGCCTTACAATAAAAGATGTAAGGCACTCTTAAGAGGAATTTAAAATTTATGGGAACAGAACCCCAAGTCTGATACAAAGTATTACTATAAAGGCAGACTTTAGGGAATTCTGTGTTAGCTTTGTCAGGACAGGGAAGGTTTTCTTTAGTTCCCTTTCCCATCGGACAGTATAGACTAAGGAGTGTGGTATACATTTGATGTGGTATACAATTAAATGCATGTAATATCACATCACTAAAAACTAAGGATCAAATATCTTAGCAAATTTCACAGTTAAGTACTGAATAACAGTAACATTTACATACTCAGAACATTGAGTCAGAAAATCTGAGGAAGATTATATATGTGATTTTCATCCATTCTAGTTCAACAGTTGTGCCTGCTTGGGCCAACATTTTTATGGATAATGTAATTCTTTTTGCCCTTTATGTTTGTTGCACTCAGTACATTCCAGCAGCTGGAAAAGAAACCACTTACTTTCTTGGCACCCTGCAACTTTACTGGTCCAAAGATGCATGGGTTTAAATGTTTATTCCTGTACTAAGGCACCCTTCACTTGATCATGAAGCAAAATTATTAGTTTGAAAAAGTAAACAGGAAAGGAAGTTTATTGACAAGCTCAAACCAGCACAAAAGGAAGAGTCAGCTACCTTCTTGAAACAATTCATGCTCAGGCTTCCATGCCAGGTGTTGAGAACTGCATGCTATTTCTGAATGCCAGCTTCACCTCCAGGTTCAAACAGGTAAATAAAGAGCCCACCCACAAACCACCACCAGCCTTCAAAGGTCGTATCAGACCCACAAGATGCATAGCCTGCAGCTCACTACTCTCTACTCATCTCTAAGCATCAATTTAATCAGTAGGAAAAACTACAGAGGTTTGCTAAAGATGAGTGGGAGGTGAGAGAATGCTGTGAAAAGGGCACATAAGTAATGCAACCAACTGAATTTTATGACAGAACTGTGTAAAGCATGCATTTACACATTTTTGAGAGATCAGCTTGAAGCTGAAACACACACACAGCTGTTCAAATGTTCAGAGAGACTGTAGCAAACCAGATGCTTTTCTTTGTAGATTATAACTGAGCTTTTCACAAATTAGAGTTGGATACATTATTCTGCTAGTATTTTCTGTAATACAAGAGGCTGATAAAAACCAGCACTACAGCAGTACTTAACATATAGACAATTCCATCTTTGACCTTACAGTAGGTCAAAAAGTCCAGGAAACAGAAAGAAAAAAACTTCAAAAAAGAGAAAAAATCTATTTTAAGATCCCCCCACTATGAATTGCACCCTAAATACATATTATTACTCTCATATACAAAATCCATTCGTAATACTCAATTCTCAGAGATTCTTTTTTTAAGGATTTCAATATTTCTACGAGTGTTCTTTTTGCTTTTAAGTCCCCAAGATCAAGTACTTCCTCCTGAACCCCTTATGCTATGGCAGTGCTGCAATTCAGGGACAAACAAGCTTAGCACCAGGGAAATGCAGGATTTCAGACCAGCCTTACTCAAGTAAAATAATACTTTTATAAACCACATCTAAATAGTACTGAAACTATCCTGAAAGAAATTGCAGGTACATTACACCAGTTAATGCAACAATAGGACTACTTGATTCTAGGATACAGCAAACTTGCTAAACAACACATCACTGGCATTTAACTTCTTTGAAAGCTGTTCTGACTGATGAAGACTGTTAGGGAGACAGAACTAGATCTTAGTCATGAATGGTTTTTTTTTCTGTCAATGTTTTACTCCTAAGACGTATGGATTCAAAAGGAAAACATAATATCCCACCTGCATATTTATCTTAGGTAGCCTTATGGAGCAGAGTATGATCTTTTCCACTAATTTCTAAAGAAATATTTAATGCTGATGCATTATTAAAGAATAATAAGAGCACTGACTTCACAAGAAAGTTAAATTAACAGTGGTTTCATCTATGAAGTGGCAAATGAATGAAAAAGTCACAATTAAAAGAAAAGGCAGGATATTACAGTGACAACAGAAACACACAAAAAAGAAAGCAATAATAAAGAACATAAACTAATTAATAAACTAATTTTCTTCAGTGATTTTTTTTTTCATCATGGGTTGTGTTTGGCTTGGCTTTCTTTTAGAGATGGATTTGTTTTGTTTGATGGAAGACTTGCTGAATCAGAGGCCTTGCATTTTCTACAAATAAATCTGAGAGTTTGATGTCAGGATTGCTGATGAGCAGAGTTCCTACAGTAGGCAGCTCTGTGATGCTGGTATGGGACACCAGCACTGCAGAAGTATCAAATTCCCATAGAAATCTCTACAAAGCTATAGATAATATTGCACCCCATCTCTCCTTCCACAACACTTCCTTGCATTCACAGACATCTGTTACTTTTCTCTTTCTTTCCACAGTGCTGACATTCCTCTTACTGTTATGGGCTACAGACCACACATGAAAATACTGAGATTATACAGGGCATAGGTCACTTGAAAGAAGAACCATTTAAATCTACTATATGGAAAAATATGAATTAAGGACATCCATTTCAGTAACCTATTCATTTGTTTTTCCAGAGTTAAAAACACCATTATGAAAGGATTAAGCTCCTCTGTGAAATAGATATGCCATGTAGAAACTTCAGTGTAAGACTTTAGCCCTATCTATTATTCACATGTGAAGGAAATTTTTTACAAATTAACAGTACTCCTATCAGAATGTTGTTATATTTGCATGTGTTTAACAAAATGCTGCCTTCTTACACCTACACTCACTAGAAATAGAGCAAACATTTCAGCCTTTTCATAAAAAAAACCCCACAGAAATACTGCTGTCCTAAACCTCAAACCCTCAATTTAATAAAAGAGAGGCTTTTCAAGCCTAAGTAGAAGCTGTATCTTTTACTCCTTGAATCTTTCACTGTGAAGTTTGTTACTTCAATTATTGTAATACATCAAGTGTATAGAGTAAGACAAGATCCATAAGCAGAACATGTGATCACGACAGGCACCAGCTGTAACACTCATTCATCTGCTGGTGTCTGTATTTGTTACAAAAGGGGTGGAAGACTTCACTTGAGTGAGCTCAAACAATCCTTTTCTGTCCCACATGGATACCACATCAATATTCACTTTTGTGAGAGACTAGTCTTCCAGAAAATATTTGTTTTAAAAGAAAAGAACTAGAATACTCAATTTGTTTGGTATATTTAAGAAAATACTCTCCAGATTTTCCCCTGAGAACATATATTTGGTATTTATGAGCAGACTTGTACTACAAACAGTGATTCACAGGAGAAAACACTATTCTTGAGGTGGCAACAATGTTACTGCTAACCATTAGCCCTTTTTCTGGATGGATTTTTTTTTTTTTTTTTAATATTTCAGAGCTCAATTCTGAGTGTGAACATTATCTTTTGGTGTGTTGTGCTGCAGGGATAAGGGAAGAAGACTATCAGCTGGATGCATTTTGCTACAGCAGAAATGTTTATAATAAAATATCCAATAATATTCAACCTAGAACAACTCAGTTCCTGCTAATGCAACTACTCTGAATGTGGATGCTGGCAAACTCCATGATGAGACTTGTATTTCTTTCCCACATATAATTACGTGCCCCCAAAGGACTGAGTAGCTTTAACATAACTGCTTAGTAGACATATGGGACAGTGTTTCAGCTGACCCTGTGATGAGCCCCGGCAGCTCTGCCCTGCACCAGGTACATCAATGCCAGGGCACAGCAGCTTAAGTGCTATTCTGCACCCTGTGTGCCCACCCTCACTCAGGGTAAGTAACCTACAGTGAGCCAACTCGAGCTGAGAAACCTGACCTAGCAGTGTAAATGCACACAGTGCCCTTGGACAGTAACACAGGCCCTTCTAGGGAGCACTCTGTCTGACTGCAAACACTGCACATTAACATTTGCTTCACACCAGGCTGGGTGTGCAAAGGTTAGGCTGACAAATGTATATTTGTAATTCAAGAACAGACATAAAAAAGGTGCGAATGAGTTTTTCAGGGGGCAAAACAAATTAGCAGATCTATACAGAAAAAAAAAATTAGAACAGGCTCTCTTCAGACAGGGCAAAACACTGGCATGGTTTCACTGAGGTCCCACTGACACCATATCCAAAGGAAAATAAATTAAATTAAATGGATGGAAATACAGCCCGTTCACACTTCACAGAAGCCATGCTCAAATTACTTAATAAACGAGCAACCCTGCAAAAAAGCATGCCACAAAGCATCACTGAATGGCTACACATCCACCTCATCTTCCCACTATTTTCTTTTGAAAGTATTTGCTGATTACTTTGTTATATTTATCTGTAAATCTAACCTTACAAATCATAAATGATGTGCACAGACAGCCTGTATGAGTAAGAATATTTGGTACTGTGAAAACATGAAATTATTTTTTAGCCTCATTTTAAGCAAAGCTACAGGCTAGGGTTAGGTGTAGGAGGGTGGCAGTGTGATAAAATTCTTTTCAGGCTACAACTGATTCTTTGCAAATGACTGACTGTTCTGGCACTAAGCCACGTGCAGCAGCCCACATTTTATAATTACCAAGTTTGTTTTGTTGTTTTGTGGCAATTGTTTGGTGTTTTCTCTGTTGTTTGTTTGTTTTACCTTATTGCTACTGGATGTACAATAGTCTTAGGCTTTTTTTTTTTAAGTTGACACTTTTGGGAGATACCCACATATGCAACATTTTGTGAGTTGTCTAAACAACGTAAAACAAAACCACAAAACGACTTTAAAAAAAACCCCTTTGCATACCAATGCAAAATAATGTAAGCAAGATTGATATTCTTTTCTTACATATGAGATTTTCAACTTCCTGAGAGCTAAACTATTAGAAACCACCTTAAAACAAGCAAACTGATTGCCGATCAGAGTCTTTCAGCTTGCCCTCTTCTTCACCAGCAGCACCAAACCAGACATACTGACTCAAACCTTAAGGCAAGGACTATTCTCATATGCTGGTAATTGATTTTTTTTCTTGTATCTTTTGGTCTCCAATTCTCCATCACTAGAGTATTTAATAAAGGAAAAAAACTAATCAGATACATCCTCAACGTTTACCTTTTTGAGAAAAACTCATTGCTCAGCAATTGCAAAAAAAGCAAAATTCAGGAAATAATTCTGAATAAATTAAAGTCATACATCCTCAGCTGAAATACAGTGTTCAGCCCTTGGGAGCCAGAAGCAGGACTCTGTGATTGCAGGCAGACCTGCTGTATGAAAACAGAGTAAGATAACCACAACTAAAAAATTTAGAACCAGGATGCCACAATCATGTGGTATCATATAATTGAGAGATACTATGCTTTATACAAGATTGAAAAAATGGAAGGATAATTAATACAAAAAAAAAAATACAAATCTACATACACTTGCTGTATTAGGGCTTATCCACATTGCAAAATACATATACACAGTAAACTAAACCATAATAGAATTACAGTCATTAAGGCTGAAAGATCATCAAGCGTCATCTCCAACACAGTTTGTACTCCGTGGTAACTCACAGGAAGACTATACCTGGAGCTTACCCACGTTTTTAGTATGAAAGTACATCTTGCCACTCCCTCAATGTGCTGCACATTCAACACTACTCATGTTAACAGCAGAGTGACCACCATGCTGCTGTTTGCCTGCCTTCTGCAGGCAAGCCCTAGGGCTTCACAGCCTTTGCACACATCAGCCTATTCCACTGCAGATGTTAGAAGTATTTCCTCACAACCTGCCCACACTAACAAGATCCATATGGGATCACTCTCCTTTCCCATAACTGCTTACTCCATGTCAACTACCTCATACAAAATCACTCTTTCTAGAAGCCACAGCCAGCTTCCAGCTTCAGGAAGGACACAGAGAACAATTGCTCAGTGTCTCTGATACTGTGGGAAGTAAAGGACATCCAATAAAACTACCATGTGGCAAGTTCAAAATTGAAAAATTCTACTTCATCCCTACACTACTCAAGTGTATGACTTGTTATTCCAGGAGGCCACAAAGGGAGAAGTTCAAAAATCTTCTTTATATACATTTATATATATTTACTTGTAGAAAACTGATAAACCTCAAGAACTCTTGAGCAACATGCCACTGCCTTTAGCTGAGGAAGACCCTGAGCTGCAGATAACTGAAAGCTGAGAGGGTATTATGTGCATATTTCCCTACAGGATGGCTATGATCTCCTACTCTTCCATTATCGCCTCCTGTACTCTATCAGCTCACTTAAGAGTTGTAAATGTTGCTCCTGCTTTGTTCCATGGTTTTATTTTTCATTTACATTTCTGTTTTATGCTGTTGAAGAAAATACTTCAAATAAAATGAACAGTATCTAAACCCCAGTTTGATGCATATTTGATTATCTAATGAGAGTGATATAAAAGGAAGGAAAAGAGTTTATGCAATAAACAGCATTGATTTAAAGCAACAAGAGGGGCTGAGGCTAATTCTTGTTTTGGAATTTAAAAGGAAAATCAATTATAGTAACTTTGTCCAAACCCTGCCTGAACATTTGTATTAAACTATGTCCCTGTAAGTTTAGAGAGCACCTTCAACTATCAAGATCAATCAGAGCACAAATTACTCCTGAACAAAGCATTGCTGAAAGTAGCACAACTCCCATTTAGCAAAATCCAACTGTCAATAGTCCTGCTACAGCCCAGCTGGAGCAGCATGGCCACCTCTGAAAGCAGCCTTATCCAACTGCTTTCAAACCAGTCATAAACAGCTACAACTGCATGAAATTTCAGCTTTGAAAGTGATAATAAATGTTGTGCATTTCATAGCAAGTTAAGTAGTTTTCATTATTTCTGTCACGTACACCACTTCTTGGGAGAATTCACTTAAATCCACAGGAATTTCCCTAACTAAATCCATTTTGACAAAGAAGCAACTTGAAAGTGTGCTTAATTTTGCATCTGACTTGTTAGTATCTGAAAATTTATTTTCTGAAATGAAATTATTTTTCCTTTCTTTTTTAAAATTAGCTTGCTGGAGTCAGACGACAAGTTATATTTTTATTAAACTGTCTAACATTTATATTAAAAATTTAAATATCCATTATGAACATACGACAGTGTTGAATAACATTTTAATAAAATTTTAATTAGTAATTATGCAGTGTAGTCAACATAATGCATCAAATATTTGGGTGATCTTACTAGCACAAAATCTCTTATAAAAGAGATATGAGATGCATATAACAAAAGTATGAGCAAAACTGGAGAAAAATTACACTTAGATTTATGGCTACATTTGAACCACCAACCACAGGCACTCACATTAGCACAAGGCATATCAAGCACCACTGGTCTGGGGCTCCTAACACCAACAATCACTGAACTTTAACCACATGTGTCTGCAGAAAATGATTTGTTTGCTTTATTGTGCTTAACCAATGTTACCCTCTCAGGAAAACCACACTGTAAACCAAATGAGGTATCCCACATCCTAACAAAGTATCTTCAATATGTTGAATAAAAACATGAGTATAGTGCTCTAAAATCTCTTATAACATGCCCTTTGCCCCTTCTCATTTAATTTCCTTCTATACTGTGAAAAAAGTCACACCTCCTATGTATGACAACTGCTGCAGACTGTACCATTACAGCTCTTTAGATGATTTATGATGTCCATGGCTCAGTTTTAAAGGCCCACGTGACTGTGGGCTACTGAATCCTGCAGCTCATCAGCAGGAGGGATTCCAAGAATGACAAGATGAATTTTTATATTTTACATCAAATTACAGCAAGCAACAGAAATCTTCCATGTGACACAAGCAAATTAAACTATAAAATAAATGACAAAGTATAGAGAACATTATCTTGAAGGAGATTTTAAAAAAAGAATCTCTGGAGACTAAACCAACCATCCTTGCAGTGCAAGCCCTCTGCTTCTATACACTTGAAATCCAGGATTTAGTTGCAAAATGGCAACAATCTTTTAAATTTAAAGTTTGAGGGAGTAAACATGACAAAAGAATGAAATCCAATTTTTCTGGCCCATTATTACCAAAACAGCAGAGAGTATTAGGGGGTTGAAGGATCTGTGGTACTCCATTATGCCAAACAAGGCTATACAAAAGACAAAGGCAGATTAACCATATATGCGCCCTTTTACAATGAATTTTAGACAAAAAAATCACTTTATATCAGACATTACAAGCTAAGGGCTTTTGAAAAACAAACAAACTATAAAGTTCAATATAAAAACCAGTGTACTGAGAAATTTTGGGAAAGCTGTTTTCTCATCAGAGGTTTTGGTAATGAAAAAATTTTATGGCAATTACAAAGCCAAATGAGTCATTAATAATAATCCTTAACATCTGGGAAGAACTGGGTAGTTTATTATAATATATTCTCAAACATTTGTGGCAATAAACATTACACAGAAGATGAACTCAGTGTTTCACAGGATTTTTAAAAGCTTTTCATTGTTTTTAAACAAGAGATTTAAATTTGGGACCTTCTTTTATGCCTGCTCTAAAACTTCTTATGCATTTATCGTATCTAACAAATATTAACTCGCCCTAATCTGCACAAGGCTTCTTTTTGCACCATCATCCTTTCCAGGGCAGTCATCATTTCTGAGGATTGCTAGGCAAAATTATCAGTGAAGGCAAACAGAACTCCAAGCAAATAATACTCATGTAGAATTTACAGCTAACATATTTCACGCATTTCATCAAAATTCCATATTTAGCTACAGCTTTTCAACTTGAAAGGACTGTAAACACATCACAGATTTGGCCCAAAGTCTGCAAAGTATTTTAGTGTAAGATTTTGCCTAATTCATAATGCAACTTTTCAGTGTATTGAGGTCATAATAAGTATTTAATATTATTTCATTTAAAATAATTAATGCACATAATCAAAACATAAGAGTACATAAAAAGTAACTGGTATTTCTTTTTATTTAGCTGTGGGCTATTGCTGCCCTTCTGGTACAGATGAGTCACTCTGCAACACTAAATTTTTGCCAGTGGCCATAACAACAAACCAAAGTTATTATCTTGATCTCAGTTCTCTTGCTGTACTAAAACCAGAAATTGATTTCCACTAGACATTTTAAACTGGCAAAACCAAAACCACAACCACACAATAATATTCAGTTTTTTTGGAGTTGTTTTGCTTGTTTTAAGAGTCTTCCAGCTTCCTGTTAGTAGAAGCAGCTTTCAGAAATTCTATCTAAAGATATGTATTTTCTATTAATTTTAAACCTAGTCTATCTTTAAATTGAAAACTTATCCGAATTGTAACAAGAGGACAAGACAGTACTGTAAAACTTATGAAGTATTAAATAGTGCCTATTTACAATAAAATGTCAGTAACTACTTTTAACACTATAATATATACAGTACTAATAAGATTGAAAAGACAAGATGATGACTGAGCTTAGATTTTTGGAAAAAAATCCCTCTTGCCGTAACAATACTGCCTAATTACTGTTAGGAGGAGGAAAAAATTACTTTCAAAATTGCAACTGATTCATCAGTTGCATATACACAAATATATTTATGAGTAAAAAAAGAGCAAGTAAAAGCAACATCCAAGGTTTGCTCTATTCTTATCTAATTGGGTTGAAATGAGAAGAATGGGAAAAAATGTGGAAATGCTCCTTTTTCCTGGCAAATGTCATTCAGCACCAAAATATCCTGCATTCTGTCCAAAGGTCTAAACTATTCCTCTCTATGAGTAAACAAGGAGACATGGATGACAGCAGCTCAAATATATATTGACTGTGATTCAATTAGAGCTTTTTAGGAATTATGACCATTTATAGCCTACAGCTAAGAAAATGGAATTCATGTCCTGGGTAACATGCTGGGTGTTGTCTTCTACATGTAAAAGTCTAAATTCCTCCTGGAATTTTCTACTTATTTAGATGTTATTACATTGTACCATCAGAATTAAAACATTTGCCTTCAGGGCAGATGATAATTGTTGAGTGGCTTTCTAATTGGTAACACAAGTTTAAAACAATTATAGCTTAAAAAAATCTATTTTCAAATCTGAAACCAATAGCTTGGACAGAGTGGAAAACAAATTAAATGCTCTAACATGGTTCACCAACATGTATTATCACAATATTTCTGAAAATAAAACATTAAAGCACATATATTCTTTTTATGCAAAAGAAAAAGGCACTACATTACAACATGCCCAGGAGAATTTCTTCCCCAACATCTAAAGATTTATATTTTTCTTTTTAACATCTGATGCTTTTGTCTTACATTTCATTATTGTTTCCATTCCAGTTCTCACACTAGGTCAAAAAGCAAGAATGAGAGGTGCAAGCCACGAATCTTTTGAACTTAAAAGCTGCAATAGTAAATTATCAGTTCAAAGTCCTTCCTAGTCCAGTATGGCAACCCAACAGCAGCCACACAAGGGTGTCTAGACAAGACTAAAACAAGAGAAGCACATACAATACACTTCCAGCTGCCAACTATTTTCAGCAGAGATTTCCTACACAGATCTGCAGCTGCAGAAGTGGAGTACTCTTCTGACACTCTGTCCTGTCAGGTCAGTGGTGACATGACTGCTAGTGATATGAAAATCAGCACACACAGTCAGATTATCCATTAATTAGTAAAAAAGTCTCCATAGTGCTATCAATCTCAGGTTACTTGGTTAATTTCTAGATATAATTCTAAAGTGATTTCACTGCTGTACCCCACTCCTCCAACCTCTGATGTCACTTTATCAACAGAGCAGCCAATAATCCCATGTTTTTAAAACAAAATTGAAATTAACTTTCTTAGAGATGAGATCAATTCAACCTAGTGCTGAAAAAAACCCCACCAAGACAATTGGTAAGCCTGTAATTCTGCATTCTAGAAAATAGGATATTTGGCTGAAGTTTAGGATATTTTGACTGAAGTTTATTATAAAATTGTTACAGTAGAGTGACTGAATAAAGCAGAGAATATGCCTCCAATCACAGGGAGTTTTAATACCCTTTTCTGATATCTATCTACTAAATCATAATATTGGATGTTTTCTGTTGTTACTTTTACCACTGTACAACATTTGGTACCAACTCTGCAATTGAGCAGATTACTATGACATTTTTACTCAAAAGAAAAGAAAGATGACACTTGCTTTCAATTTTACTGACATAGTTTTATCATCATACTGATAAAACTAAGTACTTATTAAACTCATATTTTGAAGGTCTGTAGGCTTTGTGATAGAAAGAAATTCAATGTTTTCAAGATAATTAGAATCTGATTATTTTATTTAATGTATTTACCATTCTAATGTTCAAACATTTGACTCTGATGCAATACAAATTTCACAATATTCCATAGTCTAAAAATTGTAACATTTTCTGCTCCTCTTCCATGAAATACATTTTCTACTTCTGCTGTTACTGTGAAATGCATTAAAGACAGGTCACATGATTTTCCTCATGTCAACAAATGATGGCTCAATTAGGCAGATAAGAATCTACAGTCCTCAGCAGAAACTCTCTTCAGCCCATTCTCAGCAGTATAAAGAAGCACTTAGGGACAGCACTGGTTCTGGGGAATGAATACTTGCTATCCTTTATATACACACTCATTGAAAATTTCTTTCTTCAGCAAAAATGAGAGCCTTCATATTGCTGAAAATTTTCAGTCACTTCTGGTTTGTAATTTTTTTTTTCTACATTCAGTTGTAGTTAATGATTAAAATAAATACAATAATGAGGAATTTAAATTTTAGTAAATTGCTGTATTAATTCTAAATTGGAATTTTTCCTCTTGGAAATAAGCTATCTTAATAGCTAAATAAATAAAAAGTATTTTGCTTTGACTACAGTCCTCAAAGGACAGGGGAAATTCATATTTAAGGAACAAAGTTCATTCTTACCTTACTTTGCTGTGATCAATGACAGCAATGCACAGCTATAAATGCCAGTATTGCCCTGGGTGCCCTCAGTAGACGACAAGATGTCTCTGCATCATTCCAATTACTTACACAATCTCCCATATCCACTACCTGCCAGTGTTTTGCTGAATTTCTTTATTTTAACCCTACTGTGAAGAGAAATCTATGAAAAATACTGTGATCTCTCACAACAGATTATCCAGAGAGTAAGACAGAGTATTCAGTACCACCCTCTTTCTCCCATTTCTTATATTTGCCTCATTCTTTCAGATTTTGTAACTCTTTATAATGCTTAGCCTTTACTTTTCACAAAACACCTCAATGTTGTTCAGCACCAATTATACTCCATATGGTCTTAAAAAGACATGTTCAGAGGCATATGCTGAGGCATATTTCATGACAAATACTGTTAACTGCTGTTTCCCACCATTTTCAAATTTGCAGGAAAGCATTGTTATACTGCATCTGGCAATATCATAGTTGGCAAAAACTATTAGGAGCAGGGCATTCTGCAAAACAACTCCCCTAACTTCAGCATAAAAAGTGGTAACAAGACATATCTAGTGTACACATCTTCAAGGGTGAGAATTGCTAGCCATGTACTAACCCTGGGAAATCTTGTGACTTAGCTGTTCAATAATTATGGACCATGAGGCCTGAATATTCATGGTGAATACTATGGCCAGGTACTTATTAAATTATTTTGTTTAAGCAACTGCATTATTTAGAAACATGAAAAAAACCACATCATCCTTAATCAACACAGTCCTGCATTAGAAGCATGGTGCAAGTATGATGGGGAAGGTGAGAGCACTTCTGCTGGTGCAGCAGCTGTCACAAAGTGCCTCCATATTAGGGTGCTTATGCCAGAAAGAAGTGTAAATCCCCAGGATGGTTTTCCACAGCAGCTGCATCAGCAAAATCCTTCTATTGCGGAAAAACTCTAAGAGTTTTTTCTAGGAGTAGTATTGGTGTTTTTCTATTGTTCACATTGCTAAAATGATGTTTTATCTGTCAAGCACTACCTGCTACCATGATGGTCTGTATATTCCTTAGACAGAAATAGTCTCACATCCACTTCTCCAAATTAAAAAAAAAATTCAAAAACAGCACTTATTACTTATTCAGAGAATGTAGTATTTCCTTGAGCATTCTACTCTTAATTAAAGGAAAAAGAAAAGAGAAAAGGAGGGTCTTCTTTCTTTTGACCAAACCAGACAGTCTGAAGCACATTTACCAAGGTGACCTGGTGCACTGCTGATTGAACAGTAGCCTGACAATCAGGAGGATTAAAGCCACACCACAAAAACTTCTCAGTAGCTCCTTTCAAATGAACTTCCAGAGCCTGCTTTTGGGATCAGTCAACTCCTGTTTCAAATAAACCTGATAACAAACAAAGCTGGCAGGACTCAGCCCTTCTGCCTCCTAAAGAGCCAAAGAATTTATCACAAAGTTGTAAAAAGCCTAGTCTGCAAGGCATACTATTTATGTGTTTAATATGCTAACATTGAAAATTCATGCAGAAGCATTTTTGCAAAATAGTGTTTTTACTCCAAGTACACAATTACTAAGCACAAGGTAGCACAACAATTTTCTTGACAGACTTTTAGGATATTGATTAGCTATGCTGTAAAAACATTTTTACTTTCTAAAACAGTAATTGTTTCTTGCAGAACCAAAAAGTAGCCTGCAGGTTCCTATCCTGTTATTTCAAAGCATCTATAGTCTACAGTGAAGATCAATGCCCCTCATAGAGTTTAAGTTTTGGGATAAGAAGCAGCATATTTGAATACCCTTGCATTATGTGCATGCATATTTTAACATTCTATGATTTCACTGCAAGTTACTGGCTTTGAAATATCATGCCCAAATGTTACCACTTCAATGCTCATTTCAAAGCAAATCATTCATCATAACCATTTGAAGAAAAAAAAAGTTTTGTATTTAAACAATGGCACTGTCCTTATTACACAAGTAAACAATAAATGAAACTGTAATTTTCACTTCAGAGTAAGTAGTGAGCTATCATAAATAGCAGAGCTCTAAAGTTATGCACAGCCTTTGCTGTTAAAAAAATAAACTTTCTTCATGTAAAACAGAGCACAGTCACTGTAGAATTTTTATGGTTTTTTCATGTAAAAGTTGATGACATAGACACAATACATATTTCAGGGTTATGTAGACTATGACATTTCTTCATGTTAATGAGATCAAGTCCTTTAGGTGAAAGGAGGAATCTCACATTTCAACCAACTGTACACAGTGGTGACTACGAATTTATGATAAATTTTGATAGGAAAAAAATCCACAAATTTCAAGTTTTGGTCTTTAGAACAGTCTTGAATTATTTTTTAAAATGTTATCAGAGACGTACTGAGATAAAAATTAATACAAGATAGAACTAATATTGTTTCAGAGCTTCTAATGCCTTGATTTGATGGTGCTTTAGTTTTGAGATTTTGCTCTAATAAAGTTGACATAGTAACAGACAAAATTCTTGTGCTCTCATAAGGAGAGCATTGAATAAAGCCAGACTTGCATGAGAAGCTACAGTAAAAATTTCCCTTCCAACTGACTCACCTCACAACTTATGATTATGAAGTCTTCCCTTTTTAATTTACATTTAAATAAGTGTGTTAAGTCTGCCCAGACTTTACATATGATTTGAGAGTCAGTGTCCCTAAAGGCAGAGGCATCTGGGAGCAGAGGTCTCTGCAGTGAGCTGTGGGTGGCACAGCAGGTCCCTGTCCCTTGTGAACACCCAGCACTCCCCAGCCTGCTACAAAGCCTGATTCAGTCTTTGCAGACAAGTACCTTACAACCAAGAGACTGATTTAGTATTTCAACAGATTTACATATTCTAATAATGAAATAAAAGCATGCCCTTTCCCTTCTTCTCCCCCCCTGCCTTTAAAAAGCAATATACTTTTAAAAAGGGTAATGCAATCACAACCACTATGTCAATGAAAATTACACGCTGGGTTTATCTCTGTAGGTATCTGTCAAACACAAAGCATGCACAACATCTTTGGAGTAATAATGATGTTTTATCATTTTAATTACAAACACTTTGAAAAAAATCCCTAAAGTGTACCAATTGGGGTGGTCTGAATTAACAGTAGCTTGATAGCCCAAGGGTAGCAAAAATAGATTGAGCTACCAAATTTCATAGTAGTTATAGCAGCTGTCTTCTTGCCTCAGGGAACCTGGGTATTTAACAAAGCAGACAGCTTGGCATTGGCATCTGATTAGTAATGTGGGTTTTGTTGGACAGAATATGCACAGTTCTATTGTTTCACTGTTTGGTTCGGAATTCGGAGAGCTATGGCATCATTTAGTTTTTACAGTTCGCTTCTGTGTATTCACTTGCAGGTATTGTAAAAGGTTATTTTCTCACTTATCACTTGCTCCAAGTAGGGAATAGTGTCTTGAAACGAGCAATGAAACATGACAGGATTTAAATGTCAGGGTCAGTTGCCTTGCCATTTCTGTGCCAAAATTTTGTTGAAGCAACTGTGTAAGTTTTTCTAATTGGGCAGAAAAGTGAATAAGGTGAAATCCTGTTCTCCCCTTATCACAGAATTATTTGGAATTTAATATAATTGTAAAACATCGTTTATTCTAGTCTAACTTTATAAGGGAACATTTCTCTTCGCAAAAGAAGTCTCAGAGGTAAAATTCAACTATTGGGGCTTCTGGGAGATGGGGATCGATTTTTATTTTTCTAAACCCACAGTAGCCTGACAGTTTGGATAACTACTGAGGTAAGAGAATCTCTAGTTCAAACCTAATCTGCTTAATAGTAAAAAATCTCAGTTAACATGCTTTATCTAAAAAGGTTTGATCTCGGGACATAACCTTAGCACATACAACAATATTACTCCAAGGTTTGTCTTTGAACTTCATACAGCCAAAAAGACCCCCCACGTGGCTCCTCTCTCTTTCATTCTTTAAGTATACATCACAAATTATTGGTGCTTGTTGGCAGAGTTCAAATCACTGAACTCATTGCAAATAGTCTACTTCAGCTAGAAGTACATTCTTTTACTCTATCAAATCCATCTGAGGTAATAAGACTTGATGTTTTATTCAACAGAGCTGAGGAAAATTGTTGCACAATAGGTTAATTCAAAATGGCAGCATAGAAAATGCATCTGTCAGTGGGGATCAAATTACAGGGCAAGCTCCTCTCAATGCTTAGAAAAACAAGTCTGCAGTTCTACAGATTATGTGCATGTGTGTGTTTAAAGGGGTGGGAAAGGAGCTAAATATCTGAGCTAACCTCCAATTAAAGTCAATCATAAAAACAGCCAATTTAATGAGTACGGATTTCTTTGGGTAATTATAACACCAACCACTTTTTTTCTCCCTCTCTTTTAAATCTGTAATTCTGCCTTCTTTTTATTGCTTGCTTTGTCATTAATCGCCTCAGGAACTTGATTTCCTAGCAACAGACTCTGCCACCAAACATTTGGCTCCTTTTCAACATTTTCTTTGTGAAAAATGGCACTGCTATTGCCGCCTGGCTGTTGCAGCTAGACTGGCTGTGTAAGTGTTCTAATAAGGCATTCTTCTAAAAAACCACACAAAAATCACATGATAAAAGGAGTGATGACTGAACTTCACTAATTACTGTGCTGAAGAAACATATCTGCAATTTAAAGGCTACTGGGGTAGGAGGAGAAGGACTGAAAAGGAAATATGGATGTTCTTCATCTTAAAAAAATTAACACAGAGGTAAAGGTGAACATTTAGAACTAAATATTTTTACAATGTTAGACAGATTCTCATTAATTTTATCCTATAGAAACAGGAGGTACAACCTTTGTTAAAGCCAGTGACATATTTTTCTGCGTAAAGTACAAAGCATTCACTTTGAAGAATGGCATCTTGAAGACCAAATTTCACAACAAAAAATAAGAAAAAAGCTTCTAATTCACTTTTTCACATAAGTTACTTGAGAAAACACTAACAAAATAGTTTATGCATGAGAAGTTATACCTGAAACGGCAGCTAATGCACTTCACTTCCTAAATATATCACAGGATGACCAAACATGTGGCTGGTGCCAGTTTAGACAAAGCTTTTTTTGCATTTTAATTCAAGAAATAAAGCTGTGGATTTCTGTATTTATGAGAGAGAAACGGGTTTTTTCCCTGTATTTGTTTTGGAAGGCAGTAAATGGCAGATTTGCTTCGTGGTTAGATAGAGTCTATCATCTCTCCATCACAAATGCATCCCACTTCAGCTATGACTTCCAGAAAACACAATGCCTCAAGATGGTGGGTTTCAGTAAGGGGATGTTATCCAAGCCATCAAAAAAGGCCACAGGTCACTGTTGCTAGCTGCACCTCCTCTATGGCTAAGATATTCAGTATAGTGTTTTCCTGGCCACAAAACCTATTCATCAGTGTGAGAAACAGTTCTGCATGTCAAATGGCATAACATACTGGTGCCAGAGCACTACAGCAAAAACTATCAATGGGAAACTCCTGTGAAGTTATTCAAACAGGTGTCCTTTTTCAGGGATATTTTGCTTCCTGCCAGTATCTTGTTTCCTATGATGCACACACAGACCTAGCACATCTCAAAGGAAAAAGCCTATTATAATCCATTGTAAGTATTATCATACTTATCATAGCAGTAAATTACAATAAAAATGCATTCACTGAATACACTTCTAAAAGGAATAGACAGCAGAAAAGAAATATCATTTATACTTACATTGTTATAATAATCAGCATTTTTTCTCAAGCAGAATAGCCAAACTCCATGTAAAATACTGTAGAATGTTATTTAAGCTTTGCTACTCATTGCTGACATCAAGCTTATGTTTTGACAGACTCGTGTTGAAACCAGATAATTCCTCCATCAAGCCCACTACACTACCACAGTAACTCTCTGCTTAGACAAGCACTTAGGCATTAAAAGGAAATAAATATAGTGTTTGTTGAAACAGACCAGGGTGGCTGGAGTTTTAAAATTTTCTCCAGCAGATAGGTGTGTTGCATTGGGTTCATTATGATTTGCTGTAATAAATGATATTTCCTCCTGGAAACTCAGCCTAAGCCTAGAATTCCTGGTCTTCATCAGAACTGTCATTATCATCAAAAACTACACTTGATATTAACTTTGAAAGCACAAAAGATGCTGAAGGTGGTGAATGTAATTCAACTGTGGGCTAACAAATCTAACAGCATTAGAAAATTTTATACTCAATGTGGTATAACTGAAGGGCATCATCACTGAGAAACTTCAAGTATTTACTATGCAGAAGTAGGAGAAGAAAATAGTTTAAACTATTACAGATTATGAAATCAAGCAGCCAAATAATAAAATTTTTTGGGGTTTTGACAGCTACTTTACTGATCCGTTCTAAGATAAGACTCATGTTACCACAGACTAGGAACACAAGTGCAGTCAATAGTGCCATTTCAGTCACTCAGTAAAGGAAAGTGCTTGGGACAGAAAAAAAAACCAAACAAAAAGAACCAACTGAAGCACAGAAGGAACTTTCAAGAAGAAATACATTACTTTAGCACCAAGAAAATCAAATGGCAGTGTTCCATCCACCTCTTAATCACCAACTGCAAACATTAAACAAATGCAGGTGTTGGACTGAAGGACAAACTGAGTAAAACTAAATAAAAGGCTGAAATAAGGATGGCTAACTGGAACAGGAGAAAACATATATCTAAGAAACCACCATGCTTGAAAACAATCACAGGGAGAAAGTTAAAATTCACTGTCTGTATGAGTAAGTTTTATGTATGAATTGATACAGTTAAGATTTCACAAGGTTAAGTTCAGCTTTTAATGAAGGAAAGCATTTTCTCCTTTTCTTCCCATTATGGAAGAAAAAATGCAAAATTTCTTACTTATATACAGTAACACAGAGTTACCCATTGGAATCAATTAACCAAAATTCTCCTCAATTTTTTCTGCTCTTCTAAGTAACTCTTATCAACATATTTTTTTAACCGAAATCACTGACAATAAAAATATCTTTGCATTTCAGGCCTTTGTAAAATATGAAAATTAACAGCTATATACTGCAAGTTTCATTAATAATGTCAAAATGTTTGTGTGCAATGCTAAAGAAACTGAACACCAGCAATTCCCACAGATGCCTCTTAAAATAAGAAAAGGTGCACAAATATGGAGTTTTATCACCCAAGTTTGTAAGATGCAACTCTGACATTTTCCAAATGGTTTCCAAAATGCAAGTCCTGACAGCAAACACAATTCACAGAACAGAAAAAAAGAAACAAAAAAGTTTATTTGCCTGTTTCTCCTCCAAATTTATGTTTAGTTTCATGTTTTGTCCCATTCACAGTTCCAGAGACCGAATTGACAGTGTTTAGTGCTATCATGACTCTCAACTTATTCTGAAATAAGAGAAATGTCTGAGGAAGAGACATCATCTAGCCTCAGCAGGAGCCATATAAAATCCCTCACAGTGAATTCTAATCAGACACCAGCAGCACAGCTAGCTGATCCACAGCGAAATGAATATGACAGACTGGAAGATATTATGTCAATGGTATAAATTGCCACAAGTATAGGAATTATATCTGGAGAAGGGAAAGAAATTGCATAGCGTTTGACAGTACATGTAGCCTATCTTAAAAGATACAAAATAGAGTAATTTTAAAGGGCTTAAAATACACCTTTAAAGTTTACCATCTTTGAGAAAGCTGGGGCAGCCTCTGTATTTTGCTTTTATCTGTGATTTACTGGGTCCTATTCTCTGCTAGTCTTTCTCTAATTTGTCTGCTGGATCTGATTACCAGATGGCTAAAATAAATGTATTGTGTTCATTCATGGTAACAGAAGTTGTCTTTAAGGGTTCTGTCACCGCTTCACTATCTTTTCCTTTGTACCTACTCCTCCCTCTGTGAATTAATTAGATTTCAGAGCTAAGTTTCATGTGAGGGTCCTTCTGCTGAATGCTGTATTGAAAAGCATGTTATCTACTCTAGGAAACACATTCAGATGACCACAGGATATCAGAGACCTGTCCTAAAGCAACAACTGGCCTGTTCTGCCAAAAAAATAGATTGATTGATAATCTTAGGACATGGATTCCCAGAATAAGTATCTGCCACTGACATACACTCTAATGCAATTCAAGAAATAAGTGACAGTTGGATAGAAAGAAGGAAATGAAAAGCAACACATGAACAGTGCGAAGTCAAGGAAGGTAGCAAGACTAAAGTGAAGACAGCACACAAATTAATGACTGAGACCTACCCTCTACCTCAGGAGTAATTGCCCACTACATGGTTTTGTTTAATCTGGTAAATCACTAAAAACCCACAAGTAAGGAAGCTAAATGAAAGAAAAGGATGTGGCACACTGTAGCACGAGGAACCATAGATGGTTCTACACCGTCTCCTCTCCTTCAGTAAAGTCACATATGCAATCTGTAACCTTAAGTGGTAATACTGTCCTAGAAATCTGACTTCAGCCCATCCTTGAGTATTTTTGCTGTACATGTGAACAAGGCTCTTCACTCAAAACATCATATACTTCTGTAATCTGAATTTGAGCTTGTAAATATATAATACCATTTATTAGCACGTCAATGTTATTTAATGATCCATTTTCACATGCACATCTTGGGGTCTATTTTCAGTTAAGTACAGTAATTCTCTGTCTCCTAGTCAAAGTTTGGATGTTGTTAACTGGCATCTGAGAAAAACAGCTTTTAATATATACAAAAATCAGTGTAGTGAATCACCTAGTCAAAATTTAAGCGATCAAACTGACTGAACACATAAGAGTGACTCTAGAATTAAAATAAGAGGAAGGCTTTATCTTTAAAAATACAAACCTGTTTAGCACCTCATGTAATATTTTGCAGTTTTCCTGAAGCATCTCCACTAAGTTTAATTTTTCCAAATTATACATTGGAAGCTTCATTGGGAATTATACACAAGCATGGGAAAATTTGAAAAAAAAAAAAAAAAAAAACCCAAAAAAAAAAAAACAACCCCGAACTTGGTGCAGCAAAACTTCTGGGAGTATTTGTCATTCTTCATTATTTAAACTATACCCTTAGCCTTCCAAAATTTTTCAGCCAACAGCAGTAATTCCCAAGCATGGCATTTGGAAAATAAAGAGTTCAGAACACGAGAAAACACCAGCAATAAAAAATTAGCAGACAATACACCTACATATATTTTAACCACAGCATAAACATATGGTCATAACAGCTGGATTTTTTTCTTTGTACACTGAGAAGGCTGTAAGTATTTTTTGACAGTTATAAAGGGGCAGTCTTGGCCATACACAAGAATCAATAACAACCATGTAAAGCCTACAGCAGTGCACACTAACTGGCTGTGGGAGACATTAACACTACCTAAAAGAAGTAACTATTTTCAATGAACTTGTTCCTCCTGGATAATCAATTTTTTACACTTCTTGCCAGCCATTCCCATATAGCTCAGGTAGCAGAATGGAAACAGCTGTCATACAGAATCCATATATTACATGCATGTTATCAGGTTTTAATCTGTCATAGATGTTCTATGTGTTAATTTTGATCAGTCATATCAACTTGAGAGCAAGATGAAAACAAGTTCACTGCTATTTAGGCAAGACATAATCTAAAATATATTTATCTGGCTTGATTCATTCTGGATGGGTAAAAAAGAATACTAATTGTAAATCTATTAAGGCCCCATCCTCAAACCCTCCTTCATTCTACAAGTAAGATTTAATCATTAAAATCAGTTTGCCCCACCACCCACATTTAAGAGATTTGTCAAAATCATTGTTTCTGAAATATTGAGTTATAAGGTGCCACGGTAATTACTACGGAATAAATAGCAATTAAGATTGTTCACACAAATAAGCTCAAACTGTTTTCAGTGAATAATTATGCTAATAGTGTTTTTCTACATAATTTGTGCATCCTTCACAACAATTTACTAGAAAATGTGAAATGTAAATTTGATGCATTACTACAAAAGCTCTGAAAATATGCTTAGTTCTTATGATTTTTCCTATCAATTTAAGTGAACATACAACTAAAACATACGTCTGCACTTGTACATCTAATTTTGAAGAAATCAAACTATGCTGAAATTGAAGCAGTCATTTGCTTTCCCTGTCTTCCTATAAAATCATCCAAAACCACATTCAACAGACATGCTAATTACTTAAACTTCAGGGTACTGTAACACGAACTTTAGCAATTTGAGAGGCTGAACTTACTGCTATATAATAAACTTTGGCCTTTTCCACCAACTTCCAGTTCTTCTCCAAATCAAGATGCTTTTCCTTCTTGTAGCAATTAGCAGCAGCAAGGTTAGCTACAAGAGACCTGCAAGTGATTAAAAAAACATGTATTAGACCCTCTGTAAACACCAGTACTGCAAATTTCTTACAATGAACACAATTTCACAAAGATCCTAAAGATCATAAAAGTGATTAATGAAGAGCACCACAAGCTACATGTACTTTATTTTACCATTTCATAAAAAGTAAATACTATATTTAAATAATAGATTAAATATAATTTAAATATTATATTAAATGATGTATTTTAAATCCAGCTACATAGTTTAGGCAACCTATCACTATTATATTGTTCAGGGGCCTTTGTTTCCTTTGAATCAACCCTAGTTTCAGTCTGTGATCAATTCCCTTCGTATGGTTTAGCACCTGCAGATTTTCATTAAAACTCCTCGAGTACCTAACATCTAAAGAAAAGCAGTTACTCCAGTTTATCTTCTGAAAACTATTTTCCCTCACTAGAAGCAAAAGGTTGATGGATATGTAAAGTCTTGCCAATATAATTTTCCAATGAATAGTTATATTATTTTAAGAGGGACTTGTTTGGGTTTTTTCCCTCCATTAGGTTCATATTTTCCTTTAGCAAATAAAAAAAGGGTCAGGTTGCTACTTTTAGATGATGAACTGTTAAAAAAAACTTTGGTTTAGCTGTGGATTACTGGAACACTACCAAAAACTCATTTGTACTTCCTTCTTTCCTAACAAGTTATAACATAAGCTGTGGGACACAACTTCCATTACTAAGAACAAAAATACTTGTATCACATTGCCTCTATTACATGCAAGATTCATTCTATTTTCAATCGTCTTCTTCACCCACTCCATTCAGCCTTATGACACACACAAAACCTACTGATGTACTCCTAAAAAGAGGTCATAAAAAGACCTCTATCTCTCTGCTCTGGCTACCATGACCAAATTCTTCTATGCAATTGTATTATGGGAACAGTTAATAACATGGAATATTTAGAGAAGGGGCATTGGGAAACAGATTATTTCCATATTAGCATGCAGAGCTTTAAATATAGTTTTCAAAATTAAATAGTCAATGGATGCCCTTTTAACATTAACACAATCTCTATTTTGTGATATTTAAGTGCATTAGCTAGATAATTAATGTGCAATTACAGATACAACATTTGGCTATTGAAAGCTTTGGGCTTCTCAAATGCATGCAATGCATCACCCTCCTCCATACAAGTGCTCCCACAATCCAGAGACAGTGGTGGGAGCAAACTGCTCATCTGCTTCCACCAAGGTGTGTTTCTGCCTCCAGGCTCATGACCATGTTCAGATGTCAGGAGGTAAGTAAAGGAGACATTATTTACTCAGTAAAAACAAACAGAAGACCAAAAGAAAACTTTTATGAGCAATGCAAGCAACTCTCCTTGTAAACTTCCTGAAGTACTCATCACTTAAACAGATCACATATATAAAATGACAACAAAGGTAGGCTAACTTTATCTAAATATATCAGAATTACAGTTCAGTGTCATTTCATCCCATGAGCAGACTTGGGGCTCACCTCTTTAATTCTAATATCTAAATGCAATGAAAACTAATGTACATTTGGAAAAGAGAAACAAGAGAAAAAAAAAGAGAACATACAAACAAATTCACCAAGCCTCTGTAGCATTACAAGTAACACAGCAACAAGTTTCATTCTTCATGAGTATTATCATTACAATGCCAAGAAATCCACTGGAGAACCAGGCTAATCCAAGAAAGACATGTGCATAACTGTGGTAATTCTCTGTAAATCAAACTTTAAACGCAATTTAAATCTTTCAGTTTTGGCAAACCCTAAATATCCATCAAGGACATAGTTTGAAAAAAAAAAATCTTGTCTGTCTACGTATGTCACTAAGTGAAAAGCAATTATGTTCCAGAAAACTGAGCAAAGACTTTCTATATGTTTCCTTTCACTTACCACATGCCCCTGAAACTCTAAACCTAGCTCTATGTGGCTACATCCAACTGTAGAGATGCTCTGCACATATGGGTAATAAAAGATTGCTACACTGACGACAAAGCATCAAACTTTTCCAAATTAAAACTGTAAGTCTGACAGCACTAAGTTCAACATGTGGGGCACAGACTAGGTAGATTTTTTTTTCAATGAAATACAGTAATTGGAGACAGCCAGAGTGCTTCAATTGAAACAGTTTAATGGAGACACTGTGCATGTGGTTATTTCTAAGCAGAACGCACAAATCAAAGTCATAGACTATTACAGAACATAGGTATTACTTTAGAGTTTAATCATGTGTTAGGATTTTCTTGAAAAGCTCTGAGAAAACAAAGCATATTAGTATTGCTAAACTAGAGAATTCAGGGTGGTAATCACACATCAGCTCAGAACCCTTTCCTGCAAAAACCTAGACAGAGTTAGCAGAAGCAAGAAACATTCATATCAGGGCATCTGGAACATAAATATACACAGCCACTTCCCAGGAAAACCAGGAGTGCTACTAGCCAGCTCCTCCAAAACAGACAAGAGAGATGAAGAAGGAAGTTAGCACGTATCTGACCTGGGACAAGAGATTAATCAATAAATAGCGTTATCAACTGGAAGTGATTCTTACCAATTTAGAAAATGCTAAAACCCAAAGAACAATCAAAGGGTAATTAAAGACTGAGAACAAACCTGCTCTCACAGGATGGACATAAAATAAAGCCTTTAGCAGCAACCATCAGCCATTTTTTCTTCTCCTAAGGAGCATGAACTCCCTGCCTCTCTCAAGCATTGACTGAGATGAAGCCACTGTCTAGTACTTGAGCAAATATTTGACATTAAAAAAAAAAAAAATGGTTTATGTTAGCAAACCAAAAATACTGCTTATTAAGTCAAAGAAGTATTTGCAGACATTCTTAAGAACAAATTTACCTAAACTTTAAAATTCCATTGAGATGCATGTATTTCCTTGAATTCTACTATGTGCCTATTGACAGTCTTGACTTCAGTTTCCCATCATGTCATCTAGAAAATGGTGATTGCTACAGGACATATACAGATACTATGTGACTGAAGAGAGAGAGAATGTCAGAGCAAAATCATCTTTATTGCTTTTCTTCTCTTTGAGAATCTGAATATGGATCTTGGAGACGAAGGGGGAAGTCTGTAGACATAATTAGTGTCAAAACTCCAGATGAAGATGAATGAACTTCCTTCCTCCACAGACTATGTACATTCATTCGTGAGAGTAAGACATTATGTACAACATTAAATTGGGAGGGACAGGTTGATAAGCTGGAGAACAGGGCTGTCTGACTTTCAGTGCATCTTCAACAGCCTGAAGAATTGGGCTGGCAGAAAACTCGAAGGTAAATGCAAAGTCATGCAATTATACACAACATCACAGGCTGAATGTTGACAGAATACCACACAGTTTTCCCAAGAAGGACCTGGAGATGCTGGTGAACCAGGCTTGGAACATGAGTCAGCACTGCATGACACAGAGCAGGTAAATCACATTCAGGTGTATATAAGCAAACATGCAGCCAGGTGGACAAAGGAAGTTATATATCCAGAACAGAGGAAAACCTCTGTCTCCACACCTTATCTGGAGTTCTGTGTCCAGCTTTGAGTTTTTCATTACAACACACTGCCAGAGCAGTGAGTCCAGTAGTGAGCTATCAATAGCATTAGGATGCTGGAACACTTAAATGCAGAAAGGCTTTGGGTGAACCTTAAGAACCCGTACCTAAGGGGAGAGCTTCCTTCTTTCTTCAAGTATTTAATGAAAGTTTGCAGAGAAGATGGAGCCAGACTATTCCTGAACACAAGAAAGAACAGACATAACATGGAAGAAGAAATACTTCAACTGAGTACCATCAAAATAATTTCTCCCATGAAAAGCAATCAAATGTTTGAACAGTTTGCCCAGAGAGCTTGTGCAACGTCTATCCCTTGTGATATTCAAAACCCAGCTGGACATGGCCATGAAAAACCTGATCTACCTTTGAAGCTGGTCCTGCCTTCTGCAGGGGTTTGTCTCAGATGTCTGCTCTAATTAAAACTGTTCCGGAGTTCTACATGCTACATGGAAAACACTTCCTCCTCTGATTCTCATTTCAATTGCTGTCTACCACCTTTTCTAATTCCAGCCAAAACATTCACCAAGTTCTCCGGAAGTATGGTGTGGACTTTAATTATGGGACTGCTATCTCACCTTAATAAATTGTACTAACTCCTGATCCTGCTTTGAAAGAAAAAGAGCAGGTCCTCAGGATCAATGGCACTGTGAGCCACAGAGGGAAACCAAAAAGAATAATGACAGCTATTTTTATCATATTTTGAGCCAAAAAGAAAATATTCTTCAGGGTAACTGACACCATTTTCATTACTGATTCAGTATGTAGTATCAGCAAAATGCAAAGGCTGTCAGAAATCAGGGAGGGCTGATGTGTGCTGGTATCTTCTCAAAATTAAGGCTAACCTGATTGGCTGGCTTTGAACCTCTAAAAACTTGTCAGAAGGTAATCAGCAAAGAAGTAGAACACAAGTTCAAGAGTTCTGAGTAGAGGGTGAAAGAAGAAAGCAAAGGGCCATGGTCAAGAAAAACAAATTAAAAAAGTAGCAAATAAAAGACAAATTCAGAAGAAATTCTTAAAATGGAGACACACAGAAGTACAGGTACTAGAAGAATTTCTCAACAAGCGCAATAGCAAAAACGAAAAAAAAGCACTTTTTCCTTGTAGATTATGAAATTAAACCTTTCAATCTGGCTATATGCTGACAGATATTCTTGCTAAACTCAGTATCACCTGAGGTATATTCCTCACTTGCCAATCAAGAATAAGCCTTGTGTACCAATTAGCTTGCACACAAGCAGCATAAACATACTTGTTAACCAACTGTTGTCTCCCACTTATTTTCTCTCTCCAGAGCAAGTGAAGCTATCAAGTTCAGAAAGAAGTAGTATATTAATATCTCCCACTTTCTGGCCATAATACAACTGCTACTCTCTAACAGTATATTAATACTGCCCAGCTCCATACTATGGCCCAGGCAGTCCTGTGTTGTCTCAAACCAGTGCTAAAGCTTTATCATTCAAATGACAATTTTTCAAGGCTGGATACTCCAGGCAAATTAGGCTACACTCACTATGCCAACTGCATTTGTATCTTCAGAAAATATCAAAGGCCCCTGACCTGTTATCACTAGTGATGCAGGCAGCACAGGTTCCTGTTGGCTCTTCACTCTGCTCATAATAATGGGCATCCACATGAGCTTCCTCAGCCTTCTTCTTCAAGATCTCTCCAAATTTATCTTTGCCAATGCACCCAAAGAAAGTTGCAGCTTTGTGAGGTCTCTGAATCATCCACTGCAGATTGGCAGGAGAAAAAAAAAAACAAAAAAAACACAAAACAAAGTTAATATATCTGGTATACTATTTTTGCCATTTTTTCTCTCCACTCACCATATTTAACTCTGTGCCTATATTTTGACTTATAGAACACTTGTATGCCTGAAGTAAAAAACATCTTGTACAACAAAGGAGGGAAGGGCAGCAAAGAAAACAAAATTTACCCTCAGTGATCCCACTGAGCCTGTAACACCTAATGTAAACCTAAATACATCTAGCTCATTATAAATAAAGTATATTAATATGTTTTTACAAGGTATACAAAGAGAAGTTCCCTTGCTCAAAGGAGTTGCCTCTATACTTATATTTAATCAAGCAACATATGGTATTTTCAAAGAAAAATTGCAGAAAATACAGAAGAAAAAAAGGAAAAAAATAGCCCACAAACCCCTCCAAACAAACAAAATAAACAAATAAAAAGAGATAGCACATAAGAAAAACAAAACATTTGAGAAACATAAGCAACATTATGCAACATTCATAATATATATAAAAACTAAGTGATACTGAAAATAATAATTTGTGTCTACCATTTAATTGCATGCAAAAAGGAAATGCTCCCTCTTTACATTGTTAAACCACATATGAAACTCTAATCTCCATCTTCACTAAGAGCAGTTGTGCCACTTGAATTGTAAAGAAAGAAGAGTCGATGCACTATGTTGTTAAGGTACCAGATTGTTTCATAAAGCTCCCCTTTAATTAATAAAAAATGTATCATTCAGCTGTAAATGTAACTCCATTTTGTGCTAAGTTAAAAAATAGCATTTATCAGCAATGTGAAATTAAGAGTGAATCAAAAAAACAAATGTGAAGAAACAAGGCCTACTCTGCTGGTGGTGAGTCAGGCAACTGAAGTCATTATAATTCACTCTAATTGCAGTCAGAAAGCTTATCCACTCAATCTATAGTATGAATTAAAGGCTACAGCAATTTTCTGCTATACTAAAACCCTACTTATAATTGTTTCCTAATCAAGATTTAAATAAATGATAATGTCTCCATTACAAAGCAGCATTAGTGGTAGCTGTGGGTTGTAGAAAGGTCAAGTAACTAAGTTGCAAATACATACTTAGTCATATCTTTATTACTACCCACTCCAGAGGGAAGTGCAAGAGGGAAAAAAAAATAAACCTTTAGTCATGTAAAGTCTTTACTATTAAGACAATGGTGGACAAAAGTCACAAGGACTCTCTCTAGCACCAGTTTTGAATAAAGTTTAGGGAGAAAAAAGATTTTATCATCAGATGATGGCAGCATTAAATCTCTCATTCATGAAATGCATATGCTCTGCTTATCCACTCCAATATAAATTAAGGAAACCCCTAATAAGAGAAGTAAACACATTTCATACAAAGATATCAATGATATCCTTGTATTTGATACACCTTTGCATATACCTAATACACATTTGCACAGTGTTCATTTAGAATGTCTCAGGAACAATAATCCTTTATATTTGGAGGTATGATTAAGTGGAATAGATTAGTTAAAAAGATGAAAACTGCTGTGACCAACTGTAAGTAAATATGGAACAAATTTCCACATGGGTAATAACAGAAGTAGCTGAAGCAGTGTCCCATGCAAGCATTCTTCACTGTCACAAATAACAAGAATTAACAAAGAATCAAAAACCATACTACTTCAAACTGCACCTTAGGCTTACAACATTTTATCAAATGATGTTACTTTATATATAAGTCTGACAACATTTATAGCAGTAGTAACTAATATTTCACATATATCTCTGAAAAAAGAATTCCCAGTCAAGTTTTGGCCATTGGCACCTGCTCAGTTCGAATTCTATATGATACATGCCATATATAAGCTGTCACAATCCAGATTTTAAATTTAAGTCAAGTTATACTTGAGAATCAAAAGTCACTATCCACACGTTCCTGAGCTGAACCTCTGTATGTGGTGCAGACTATTTCTTCCATCGGCAGTTCTACTGATACTCACAATTATTTAAAATACAGGTATTATACAGTGAGAGGATATTCCCACTGTATAGGTATTGTTTTCATTTGATATATGAGTTAAGCAAGTTCAGCAGTGTTCCTGCAAAGATCCTCTCATCACACATCTCCAGTTGCCAACACTCCTTTGAATTATCTGCTCTTATTCCTGCAACAATGGTGGTGAGGTGTTGCAGAACTCCTCCATGCTGATTCTCCTCAGCTTAAAGGCTACATACTAGTAATGGTAAATTACTAAAATGTACATCATTACAAACTTAAAGAAACTGAATGCTAGCAGTATCTCTGTGGTACACCACTGAAGTTGCACCTCATGGAATGAGCCGCAGCAGGCATCTTTTGCATACATGTGAAAAAACAGAGAGGCTCTTCAAGGCAGACACTTGAGGACTTTTTTAATTCCACCCAGAGCTGGATTTTAAGTTTGAATAACCTGATATGAAAAAACAGGCTTCTCTGGGCTACTTCACACACTGTTGTTATTATTGACTCTGGCTAAAACATTCTAAAGGGGAATGGGAGTCAATCATCATGAGATGTTTATCATTGTGAAGCAGCCATGCAGCATTACAACCAATATCATATGCAGGCCAATAACAAACTACACACATTAATGCCAGGTATATGGTTCTAGAAACTGAAAATTAGTTTTATAGATTTATGTGAAATACAAGATTTAATTGAATGAAAAAGACTCTAGACAGAAACAGAAAATGACCCAGCTCAGCAGGAATCAGCATAATGAGTTAATTATCCAGGGTTTGGCTAGGCAGAGAGGCAGCTACTAACAAACTGTATTGACAGTCTGGTCAGGAGAGGTTGGCACCTGGCCACACCATGAATCCTCAGCAGCACCCAAGGGAATCTGAAGCTGCTAATGGACCAAAGACAGAAGTGTCAAAAGAGGGAACTTATCAGGAAAGAACAAGACAGCCTCAGGAGTGTGATACCACAGAGGAAACTCAAGGAGTGGTTTATGAAATCTAATGTGTTTCACTGCTCTAAAGTTTTCTTCTGTCAACACAGCTTGGACATCAGGTACACACAAGGACAAGCACTGACCTTTTCAGTTAGCATAAACATCTGTGACAGAGAAAGGAGCACAGGAAATAGAGCATCTTTCAGACATTCTCTTGAGTTAAACAGATTGCATTTTCATCACATTTTTGTTGTATGCACTCTGATAAATGCAAAGAAAACTTTATTTTTTTTTTTAATATTTATGCCTTGCCTTTAGCATAAATCTGTCTTAAAATTCAGCTGATTTCAAAATAAGCATAATCTAATATTAGGCTACCATACCCCTACAGACACATTATTTCTTACAATCAATTACTGAGGCCAGGACTTGCAAAAGAAGTCAGCACCCAGCTGCTCCAAGACACACTAGAGGGTGACAAAATACTTCTCTCCTTATTTTCATGAGGCTAACATGTGAACTCCCTTGGGTTCACAGTAGCAGGACTATCTGTTCATGTGGTTTTTGATGATCAGAGTTTAAGAGGATGAACTCTCTGGCAAGCTTTAGCTATCAGAAAAGTGTAAGAACCTTTGTGTTCCAGGGAGTGGGTGGTAATTGCAGAGAACAGCACCATCTTTTCTTGCAAGATGTTGAGATGCCAAGAAAAATTGGTAACAAGAAAAGCTTCTGAAGAGTTGTGATTTTGTGAGACTGCCTGGAGTGAACTGTGTCCCGCTCTTTCACATCCTCAGACTCGAGGATATGGTACACCTATTTCCCACTTTTGTCTGATTTGAAAATGGCTTTTGGAAGCAACCTTTCTCCTTTCTTCTGAGTTACAGAAGCACCCCTAGAAGCACTTCTAACACTAGAAGTTACTTGACTTTGATTGGATACTCAGTGCTGTCTTTTGAGAACCAATAACCCTCTCCCCCCCCCCAAAAAAAACCCCAAAAAAACCGAAAAGCCTCTTCATATTACGTGAAAGAAAATCCATGGCCTTATACAATTAGAGGAAGGGAAAGTTCTTAACTTGCAATTTTCCAGGCTTACACTATTTTTCTTGAGAATGCCATGCTTCTGCCACAGGAGCAGACTCCATATCCCCTATCAAAACACTTGATCTGCATTCAAAGCTTTTCTTTGCTGTTCCTGCAAAGTTCTCTGAAGAGGAAGATTCTACTAATTTCCCTCACTGTCTTTAGTTACAAAGACTCTCCCTGTAAAAGGAGAGTTTTCTTCTGCTGGGTCTCAGTACACATTACCATAAGACTTAAAAAAGAAACATCCTACAGATGAATCTTATAGAAGCTTTATAGCCTTCTGTCTATAACAAAGATCCTTCAGAAATTATTTCATTTTACTCTAACTCTCTGCTTTGCTGTAAGTGCCACCATTAACTGGACAACACTGATAACTGGAACAAGAAGGTTGATGAAGACACTCACAACCACATTGTTCTCTGTCTGTGCTCCTGAATTAATTTTTTAAGTGGCAGCTAGTAGTGCATTTCCACATCTGTCAGTCATCTTAAACTAGCAACGCCAAAGCATCGAAAGCTTTGCTTAGACTGACGTACCTTCTGCACACAGGAGTTTTCAGCTGTGGACTTGAATCCTAAATGCCTAGGAACTGACAACACAACAGGAAGCATTATGCCCCTTCACAGTGAAGGATCTTCAAAACTCATTAACACTGAATACAGACATCTGAAGTGCATCTGAAGTATGTTATTTGAAGCTGGACTCTTCCCTGCATGACCTGTCAAATCTGATCTTATTTTAAATTGCAGTTCACAGAGGAGAGGACTCCAAGGACCTAAAATTAGCTAAGTTTAACATGCCTGCTGAAATCTAAACTAAACAATGTGAGCAACTACTCATGAAGTGTTCTTTTTAGTAAATCAAAACAGGAATGGAGTATCCCTTATTTTTCTATTCTAAATTTTAGAATGAGTCCATCTACTTTTCAAAAGGTTTTATCCATCTGTTGTGCCCTTCACCAAATGTGCCTAACCACTAATGTCTAATCACTAATATATATATATATATATATATATATATACATACAGTCCATTAAATCCCAGTTCATTCAAACCCCTTTGAAATACTTTTGGGAATATTTTAGATGTGAAAGTAAATTAAATAACTCATCTTAGATGGCCATATAAAATTAGAAAATATGAGATCAAAAATAAAATCGTGTATATTAAAAGCTCAAAAGCCTGATAATATACAAAACAATCATAAAAACGACAGTTCCAAATGAGCTCACTTATTTCTTGTGTATGATATGATACACCTAGGGCTCAAAAGGAATGCAATAGTCTGCTACCATTACAAATACTATGTCATTTAAAATCCCTACTGTGGTGAGTTAACCCCAGCCAGCAGTTAAGCTTCCACCCAGAAACTCTCTCAATTCTCCCTCTTGGAGGGGTAAAGGAGAGAAGTGCAACAGTGAGGAAAAAAACCCACAAGGCTTAAGAAGAAATTATGCAAAGACATTAATTCACTACCTTCCATCAGCAGATTGATGCCTAGATACTGTCTAAACCCATTGCTACCTGGAAAAACACCCCCTCCCTTCCAGTTTTATTGCTGGTCATATTCTGTGTGGCCTGGATTATATCTCCTTAGTTAGCTGTCCTGACTGTGTCCCTTCAAAACTTCTTTCCCTCTACACAGTCTACTTGCTGGGGGCAAAAGACTGAAAAAAACAGAGAAGGACTTGATGCTGTGCAAGCACTGTTCTGCAATAGCTAAAACATTGCTGTGTTAAATAACACTGTTCTGGTGACAAACCTAAAACACAGAACCATATGGGCTGCTATGAAAAATTAACTTCATCCCAAGCAGACCCAGTATATCTAACTCCAGAATCACTGTTAGAAGACAACAGCAGCAAGACCCTGGAAAACAGATGAGTTACTAACAGTTTGCTCCAATACCTTTGCAATATTTTTCCTTTCTCTTATTTTCATTGATAGATTTTTAAACATTGCAACAGGTATTATCACATAATGGCCATATAAGAAAAAAAAAACCAGGAAAAGGAAAAACTAAGCTCATCTTCATAAGAACAGGCTTGTGAAAAGGAGTCCCATGTCCTGTACAGTAATTCTTCCACCATTAGCTGAAGCTGCCAAATCTTGCATGAGGAAGTGATATTGTTAAAATGCATGACAATACCCTCAAGCAACTCACAGTCAAATAAGATAAAAGTGATATTATTTTTTAAAGGAAAAGACTACTTAAAGCCTTGCACTGTGACCAGTATCTAAATCTTTTCAGCATTTGGTTTCCCATGTGTGATACAAATCCCTGCACAGGAACTTCTATTAGTTTTAACATGGTGCCACAAATGCCTTTTGCTACAGCTTTTCAAATTAAGATGCCTATCAAAATATTAATCATCGAGGAGCAGTACTTCTAAATTTAAAAACAAATTTAACAAACTGGCTATTAAAAAAAAATCTATTATCCAAATAATTATTTTCAGTCCTGCTATTCTTCTGAATTCCATTTCCTATTTATCATTGCTCTTCATCTGCTTGTTCACTGTTTTATTTTTAGTCTAGCTTGTAAGCTTCTTGCTGTACAAGGAAATACAAGCATATTTTCTGTAATTAAACATTCAGTAGCCATATTCCAAAGTTTCAATGTGACCAAAAGCAAGTGCTCTTTTTTACTGCACCCTTTCAATAACACTCAATTCTAATATACCTCACTCCATCACACTCTTATGCTGTATTTATATGTTACAGTTCTGCCTCAAACACCTAAAGTGCTGCAGCCTCTCTTCTGAAGGTCAATTTATGTTATCTGAAGCCAAAGGCAGAATGTTTCCTTCAAGGCCTTACAAGGCACACAACTGCAACACAGCTGGCCTTGTGTCCTTTTCCCATTTGAAGGGCAGAACCTGAGACATCAATTACTTCCCCAATGTCTGATCTGATGTGTCACCCCATCCTCAAACCCCTTCCCAAAACTAGGTAAAAGATGACAGACCTACAGAACAGGGCTGGTTGTACCAGCTCATCATCACTGTCACAGATGAAGGGTATCACAACAGAAAGAATTCCAGATTTACTGGGGACTCTTCTGCAGCTGTTTCAGTGAATGCAGATATTTATTTAAAAATTCACCAATATTGCAAAGCTGTGCATGAAGTAAGAATTAAGAGTATCTTTATCAGTAAAAGAAATCAAAAGATACCAACATCCTTCTTGAAGACTGGGTGTGAAATAATCAAAAGTGGCAAACAAAGAACAACATAAAGTCTTGCTCCTCTCTGGTCAGAAGCAGTGGTGCTCAGAAGTGAATAGAAGGATATAAAAAACATGAAAATGGAACATGATACTCAGGCGTAGTAAGACAGACTCACTGGGCAACTGTAAGGTACTGTTAGCAACACCTCAGCCTACTCTACTTGTAAAGAATTAGCACTTCAAATAGACATAAAAAACTGATGAGGGAATTTAAAATACCTTAAAATTCTCCAGTGTAAAACACTGTATATGTATTTAGGTAATACTCTATAAGAGAAGCTGATGCTGTTGCAAATTGACATTTTTAGGATATTTTGTGTATGATTTTGCATATCTGTAACAGTAAAACCAAATGTCCTTTTCAAAATCCATGCATATGTCAGCCACACTCCCCTGCTAAATGATGTGCAGTCTCAGCGAATACACCCACATTCAGAAAAGGACAGCAGAAAATCCACAAGTGGAGAGACTTCTTTCATTGTCTGGCAGCAAAGAATTCACACAGCACAAACTGTAAACAGCTGCCTATCAGCTTCTATCAGAAACAGTATCAAAAACAGATGGCAAAGGTCAAGTCAAAGTTTATTGACAATGATGAACTTGGACAACCTCTATTAAATTACTTCTTCCTTTAAGGTGTATGTGATCAAAGCAGCAGAGAGATTTTCACTCAGTCACATAACAAGCTATTTGTTGAGATTGAAACATCTGGTCAATATCTTCTAACACTGCAATTTCATGCACAGTTAGCAACAGGGTACATTTCTTTTCTTCTTCTTCTTACAGGGTCCATAAGGGTGGCACATATGGCTGATCATTTCATTCAAAAAGGTTTCAATTCCAGGCATTACATACAATTGTCTCTATGCTTTATAGTATTTTAAGTCTACCTACCATCGTTTTCCATCATCACTGCTGTCTGCTCTACTCTTTGCTATAAAAGCCCACAAATATGACAGAGCACTTAAAGCTTAACAGCTTTTGACTACTGGAGTTAGAAAGCAGTTAAGACAAGGGAATTTTTAAAGTGGCAGGTCTTCATCTATCTGTTGTCAAGAATTCCCAGTGCATTAAACTATTTACCAAGGCTCTCGTAACACAGATTATAATTTTTGCTGTAATAGCAAACCTTTCATTTTTAAGGCATCCCAGAGCAATTTGAAATCACCCTTTTTACTAATTTATAAATTATTATACATCTTACAAACATAACATACTTGTATTTCAAGCAAAAGTATGCTAATTATAAAAATATGATGAAACATAAATCCTGTTTCTCAATCTGAAATAGGAAAAAGACACAAAATGCTATCTACCCCAAACAGTAAAAAATGCTTGCCTTTAAAATTACGCATCTATGTTGCCACAGCAACAAGTACTGGATAATGTAAAATGTTCTTCACCCTTCCATTTCCAAATCCCAATCTTTTTGGTCAAAAAATGAAGGAGGGCTAGTTGCAAGCCTTTCTACACAAAGTACACTTCAAAGCATTTTCAGCTACTGAAAAACAACCTTCATTTTTATTCAGTTAATGTTTGATTTCCACACCTTGTTCCCACAGTGACTGACTGCAAGTAGTATCTGAACCTGAGAAGTTTACCTAGCAGTTGCAGGAAGGCAGTGACTCCAAATCTCTTTACTATAATGATGCATCGTGCATAGATGTTGCACCAAAGGTCAATGAAGGTGTGGAAGGAGAAGGTAAATCATCTCCACGAGGGAAAAATGTACAAAAATGCTTGAACAGAGATATCCCTCAGAATGTCACTGAAGATGCCTCAGGAGTGTGCTGACTTCTGGGACGATGGCATCTCTTCAGGAAATCTATTCTGAAGAAATGGGATGTGTAAGCTAAATCTAACAACAACATCAAAAATCAGGACAGTCCACTAGAAATGGATGGGTTTCATGTAAACATCAAGATGTGGCTTATAGGTATAGAGCATCTTTTCAGGTTGCAAACATGAGCCTATGTAAAAGCCTGTCACCCCATGCCACAAAGAGACAATCCAGTCAGGAAAGCAACTAATTGCATCCCTTAGCACTAACAGCATTGGTGTAGAAATTAAGTAATTAGCCAGATTCTAACTGGGTTTTTTTATAGATATTCAAAACAGGAAAGGTTTCAGGAGCTACAAACAAATTCAGAACTGATGGGATTAGCTCTATTGAATTGCAATATTTTTTCAGAGAAACAGAAAACTATCAGACCCAGAAGCAAAGAGTGCAAATTTAGCCTCAACTTTATTGTATATATCTAGTTAGGCTTATAGCATTGTGGTGGAGCATTCCATCTAAACTGATATGGAGTTTTTTTCCTCCAGAGTTAATAAACAAGCTTCTCCAAAAAGATTAGGAGAAAAGAAGCTTTAAAAAAAGATTAAAATATGTTGTCTTCCCTCTAACTTCAAGGCTTTCTCTTACTGGACTAGGAGCTGTCTAAATGACCAAGACATTGGAAAGGTGTTATTTGAGACAATCCTTTTATGAATTAGTATTTCAGGATTGGCCTCTCCTAATTATTGTACCCTATACTTCACCCACAGTTCCACATGGAAATGTTCCCCCTCCAAGATTCAATATTCTTAAGGAATGATCCCTCTTCTAAGAAAGAATCAACTGAAAAATTTCTGCCTCAAGACAGGCAAATCCCAGAAAAGCCTCTGGATTGCTCATGTGTGACCTCCCACCACATTTAGTTGGAAATGCTCTGTATCCAGTAAATCTGTGACTGAAACAGACCAAGCTGAGATTCCAGAGGAATCCTGGGTCCACAGTGTGCATATGAACAATGCTTTGGAGGAGAACTCATACGTGCCCTCACAAAATAATAAAACTGCCATAGGATTCCCAATAGGAAGTACTCCCTCACAATTAGAATGTTTTGTTATTGAAATCTACTAAGTTCACTGCTACGTATACAAACATAGGTGTCTTTAACAGTTCAGAAAAGAACAAGGAACTTTGGATAAAGAATACACTTTCACATTTCTAAATTACCTTTAAGCTTTTTTTATTCCACAAAATCAAGACAGGAGATCAGCTGCAGAACTCATTCCTTATTGTTTCTAAAATGGGGAAGTCTACTCAAATGGCTCCAGGAGAAACTGCATGGAAATTTTGTAGCCCAGTGCAGAAAACTTGCTCAAGCCCTTCTGTCCAAGGCTTCTGGCAATCACTTAGGGGAGAGATGCTATGTGGCTCCTCCACTGCAGCTCATGTCAGCCACTCACATAAACAGATGTAGCTTTATTCTAGTCACTCATAACTGATTGGCAAAAAAACGTATTTTTACTATTTCTTAGGCATATAAATACTGTATTTTATCTGTTCCAGTCACAAGAATCTCCAAGTTTTGTCCATAATGTCTTTAGATTTGCTGCAGTGCTACAAACAATTAACTTTAGCAAATTGATTTAAGAGAGTTTCTATTTGCTACAAAGATCCCATTCTGATTCCCAAGACATATTAAAAAAATAGCAAAATAGAATTACTTATTAGAGCTTTTGATTTCTTTTAAACAGAAGTATTTCTTGCCTCATGGTGATTTTTATATTTTATTATAACAAATCTAATTTTTTTAAAAAAATATTTTAACTAAATGTATTACAGAAGTCACATATAATTATTTGCAGTTGAAAGCAGCACTTGACACTACCTGGATTTCCTTGCACATAGCTCAAACACTCTAGTAAGTCGAAATAATTTTCACAGAACAGATAATTTAGTTGCCAACTCCTGTGTACTTCTGAAAAAGAACTGCAAATTGCTCTTAAATTTGTTTTTTTCCTGAATTCAATCACAGCTAAGGCACTTGACACTTGACTCCCACGATCAGCTCTGCCTCAGCCCTGAACTCCAAGACCTAATCTGGCAGGAGAGGAAGGCAAAGAAAAGCTCACATTTACTAGAATGCTGATTTGATTTAAAAGAGTTAACTTTTTGGCTATTGGCTATAAAAAAAAACCCAAACCCACAGGATTGTACCTGATAAACTTCATCTTATCTTTTGTACAACAGGAAATATTCATATCTAAAGTCAAAATCCACAAGGAAGAAGAAATACATACACCAAACACTCAGAAGATGCTTTGCTAGCAACTGTACATTCCTGACATGGTTAATATTCTTTAAGTCAGGTGTATTTTGAAGTTAACAACTTCCTTCATCAGTTTCTTCTGAGAATATGGAAAGCCCTGGCCCACTTGGGATCTCAATTAGTCCAGTTTTTACACATATATCTTGTGATACTCCTGGCAACTGATCCTTTAACTATAGGAAAAAACAGCATCTCTGAAAATGTGTTTGGTTCTATCCCTCAAATTCACAAATTTGGAATTTTTGGGGGGAGGTGAGGGGGTGATCTGTATTTTGGAATGCATGCTATTGATGAAGATTGTACTATAAGGGTGAGATGTGGATTCAGAACTTAATTTCAAAAAGCAAGAGTTGGAAGGGCTGCCACACAAGAAAAAACCAAAAACCAAGAAAATCCTTCCCTCAAAAAACAGAATCAGAAATATTTCAAGAAGATATTATTTCCGAAAACATACTCCAGGACTAGAGTAGCCTCTACTAGTATCACAGACAATAATTGCTACTAAAAAACACCCAACTTAAAAATCTTGTGGCCAAATTTTGGTGTGATATACTGCAGGCCTGTACATATCATAGAGGACAGTCCAATGCTATTGGATGAGACAGAAATCCTCAGCTGATGTATTGGTAATACAAAAAAATTTGGTAAATCTGATTTTATAATAAATCTGTCATAAAATATTTCCATCTGAGCACATATAATAGTCATTTCCATCTGAGCACATATAATATGATTTACTTTTTAAAGAAATATTTTAATGTATGCTTTATAGAAGAAGATAAAGAAGAGTCTAAGCAATAATGTCATTCAGCAAACTATTGGTTTCTGTTCAAAGGCATTGCTGCTTTCAGGAGCACCAGGTAAACCCAACAGCCCCATATCCCCAAATCCTGCTTGCACTGGCTGCAGGACATGCTAACTGTGAACCCTCAACATCCAACATAGTAGACAGCCTGTACTTCATGTGAAACCCTAACTGTACATGTGTTATTTAATTTGGATCTATAATTAACTTTCATTACACTGTATTTAGCATCATTTTCTGTACAGAACAAAATCTATTATAATGAAAGTTTGTATGCTTAATTGCATTTAACTTCACATCCATGGAAAACTAAAATCAAGGGATTTTGGACTTTTTTTTAAGTATCTTGAGATATTTGTCTTCTCAGAAAGATAAAAACTGCAACATTATTTTATGGATCCCTTCTGGATTTTTTTTAATCTTATCATTATTGTTAGCTGCTATATTAATAGTAATTACATCATTAAATGATTTCCCATGGATAACAACTGGCAATTCCATCTATTTATTCTCTTCTGAGGAACACAGTAGATTAGAAGGCTGTCAAAATGACAACCTGACATAAAATGCAAATCTGCTTTTTTTAAATACAGCATGCAAAATTTGGAAATACTTCTTAAAACAGAAGCACTGAACCAGCTACAGGCACAGAATGCATGCTTCAGGCAGCCTCTGTACAAAAAAATGCTAATGCATTAGAAGATATGACTCAACAGCAACAACAACAACAAAAATCTATCTAAACTTCATTAAGAAGAGAATCTGTGAATAAATCAACTGAAAGATAAGGAGAAGTATCAATATTGAAATAACAGCTGTAATGAACACAACACTGTTTCCTTTATGCAAAAGCTAAGAAGTTATTTTACAAAAGGTTAACTCATTAGTCCCTATTTTTAATTTTCCAGAACATATCCCTATCCATTTCAGATACTTTTAACCTAAAAGCCTATTTTCTGCTCGTGCTTATTTTGATGGAATGTGATTGATATCAGTGGGATTATACCCACTGATGGAGTGTGGATTAAAAGAGAATTTGGTCCTATGATCTTAATTCTGTTGGCAAATTGTTCATTGTTTTACATAGTGTACTACCATTCAAAACTAAGTCCTCAGGACAGAAATACATTGCTCTATTAGTTGGTTGTGAGGACATTAATTAGTAACCATAAAGCAACTTGAAACAGAACAGACCAGATCAATGCCAGATGCTGCCTTGAAAGTTCTCCCTATACACAGGCAGCATCACTACTTTTTATTTTTAAGAAAACACAAACACACATTTCTTTTTACCAGTTGAGGTACAGAAGCTACTTTTATTAAATCAAAGCAATTTATTATAAAAAAGAGCCAGCTGAAATTAAGTTAAACCATTCAGATATTAACAAAAAATATTTCTGCTGATCCATTATTTTAACAACATTCATCTCTTTAGCAGCATGACATAACCCACACTCTGAAAAATGCCACATTAATAAAAACATAATTGGGGATAATACAACAATGTGATTACTCTTACTTTGAGGCAGTCTAGAAGGACTGGACAAATTGCTACTGAAAGCTAAAAGCCCATGACTGGCCAGTAGCAGCAGTGGCCAGGTTTACAGATAGCAGATATCCAGGTTTATAAAGAGCACTCCTAGACTCACAGTTTATTTTAACACATTTCAGTGTACAGCAGTGCCCTATGGATAGATGATATGAGATGACCAGGATGGGTTCCCTCTCTAGGGCCTCACTCTGCAGGCAGAGGGAATGGACTGTGTTCCATCACCTCATCACATCATCTGACTCGGGACGAGTTACTATTACCACCACTGCTTCTATTTCTACAATGATTATTTACCCTTTCTTTTACTATTATTTTCCAGAAAAACAAGTGGAGCTGTCACAAAAGGACAGGCTGATTTTTGTAAGACCAAAATCTATTGTGTTCTGGTTTTCACATTAAATGAAATTTCAGAGGTGCATGACCACCATTACCAACCTCTCACAGGGCCTGACAACTATTTACATTTAAATTTAGCCTACTAAGTCAAATATTTCTAGTGATGAAATCCAACATGGTAATGAAAAGTCTTCATTTTCAAACCTTTCCGAGTTCTCCTGGAAGAGCACATCCACTAGATTTTCACTATACAAATAATTTACAGAGAGCAGACAAGAATTTCCTCTTTTATTTCTACGGACCACTTAACAAGCATTGATTTAAAAGGATCACTTGATCCTACCATGGACAAACACAAGGCAAATACTAAACAATATCCTCCTTCAAAGGGTAAATTAGAAATTAACCCAAATTCAGGTAGTTCAACTTGATATCTTCAATAGTTGCTCCTATTCCACTACCACTACCAAATGAATAGAGAGTAATGAAGGAAACAATTAGCTTACAGCTAATCTTTGTTGAAAGACTGTGTGCCATGCCTGGTGTGTCTAAATCCAGATTTATTAACTCTTAGGTTGCTACTTCAAACAGCAGAAGTAATTGCCAAAGTGAGGATTCCTTCTGGATTTAGTCATACTTAAAGCTCACCCTTCAGAGCAGTATTTTTGATGTCTTGTCTCTCAACAACTCAGCTCCAGCCCAAGCATACCATCTTCTAGAACTTTTTACGTGAGCCAAAATAAACACGATTTTTCCAAATTTTATCTGTTAAAATCCCAGTCTAACCCAGTATTTTAACATTTTGGAAAGGTTAGGATGACAAATGTAGGAAAAAAATGCTGTTGCAGTCAGTCCTGCAATTAAATAACTTATAGCATTAATCATGTCAACTTACTCTTTCTTTCTTTCCTCCGCTAAAAGCCAAAAGTAGAATTCTTAAATCAAGAAATTGTATCCGATTTCCTTGCTAATCCATTATCCATTTTAACAATTGCTCAAGCCAGAACAAAGACAGCAATGATAAAAAGTGAGAGCTAGAGATACAATGAATCTTGGACTGTTTCAGAAAGAGGTTTAAAAAGACAACCACTCCAATAGGACTGTAGGCTGCACATTCAGAAGATACCAATGTAGGGAGCTGTAAAAATCCTTTATACTCTGACCTTACAAGAGATCACACATATCTAGACAACTCCCAGTGTTACAATAAACTAACCTCCCACTTCCCCTCCTCAGAATAGCAAAACCAAACTACACCTCCAACAAAAAACCAAACCAACAAACAAAAACCAAAAGAAACCTCAACACTGATACAGAAGTCTAAGTTGACTACACAAATGCTTTGGATTCCTTAAATACCAAAACAAACACAGAAATCCTCTTAAATTGTTACTAATCAGTCCACATCAAGCCAGTTTGCACATACCACACTTAGGATTAGCAAATTGCATTCCTGTACACTGAGGAAGAACTGAAAATGAGAAAAGACCTTTCAGGCAGAATTCTACAGCACATCAATGAATTGTGACAACTGGCAGTGTGCAGTGATAGATCTCACTCAGAGAGCCTTAGCAACTTCTATCAAGTATGTTGAAATCAACTGATTTATGGAATTCAGACTCTAACACTGCACATGAAATTTCACAGAGAAAAATTGTGAGCTTTCCTAAGATGGAAACTACTTTAAAATAAAGAAGCAGTTATAACTACAGCACATATGGCTGAATATTATACAGTCATTCAATATTTTGTCACTTTAACAGCATAAATACATGTCAAGTTGTACCTTCTTTATTGTAACACACAGCTATTGTACAATCACCTCATTATAGCAGGGGATTACTTCCTACTCACAAGTGTGTCACTGGAAGACCATGCTGACTTAATTGATTTCCCCTGTAAAAAATCTACTTTTCTCTCTAGGATAGTACACCACCTCAAACCTTCCTACCATAGTTACCTGCAAAACAATCACAAATTGTTCCAGCTTGAACAACCCATTATTCCAAGACAAGGTCTCCTTGAACTGTACAAATGAAACAAATGTATCTGGAAGAGAATTAAGCTATTGTTACTATTACATAGATAAAATTTGTTCAGTCAATCCCAATAAATTGTTCCCAGGTATGCATATAAACAGTTCTGCTTTCATCAAGACACATAAAATCTTCAGCATCCCCTAGATATTTAAATGAAAGATGAGCACTGGGAAGCCATTATAAAACAATTTTCCATCCCTATGTTTTGTACCCAACTCCAGTGAAAGCCTAAAATTTGGCTGAGAAAAGACAGTAGATAATAAAGTACTCAAACATTCATTATCCCAAAAAGGAAAGAGATTCTGCATATTCCAAACTGACTAAAATAGTCACCTAAACCAAGCAATAAATACTCTATATACAAGTAGAGTTATATGTGTTATTGATTGTATTCTGAAGACAATGTCTACCACAAGGCACAGTAAAAATGGAATTGCACCTAGTATTTGCAAAACAAAATTACTTCAAGTTGACCATCTGGAAGAATTTTTCACTGTAAGAGTTATTAAGCATTGGAATGGGCTGCCCAGGGAGGTAGAGGAGTCACCATCCCTGGAGGTATTCAAAAAACAACACGGCAATTACAGCTATATAGTTTAGTTGTTGTGGTGTTCAAGGCTGGACTCAGTCTGGAGGTCTATTTCAACCTTAATGATTCTATGATTTTAAATATGCAGTCTGAGACCTGGCTCAGTCAGTGAACCCTTCTACACAAACACTAACAGAAGCAATGATTTGTCTTCTAAATAAATTGCAGGGTGTTACTACCTATTGAGAAAAGAAAAAAATTCAAGCCAGTCTATCTATGAATTCATTTTTTTGTTTCAGATCATGCTGCACTCAAGAAGGCATTCATATTTATTTTCAGATATCATTTGAAGTAACAGATGCATAGCAGAGAGAACAGTTTACAGAATTTCCAGAACAGCCAAAATAACTGGACTAGTTTGTGCTTGATAGTGGGGCTTGATATATAGACAAACAAGAAAACCAGAACTCCAACTACCCATAACTATCTGCCTCAACATACAGAGCACAGGAAAAAAACAAGCACAACACTATTAACACCAAATGGAGCAGCAGAAGGGGTTTGAACACATACCTCATTGGTTCTCTTAATTAAAGTTCCCAAACTATTTCTGTGAGTGATTCTTCATGAGGTTACTATAAGCATGTTAGATGTCAAAATGGCTAGCAGAAACAAGTCAGATTTTTCTTTATAAGCAACCTTCCAAAAAAGTCTCATTTTGGCTTATTTAATTGCATGAAGTAAATATGCTCCTTTTACATCTCACAGAACCAGTAGCCAGTACTTTTGTCATGCTATACATTCACCATACTTGTACAGCAAACACCCAAATTTAAACTGATCTTCTAATAGTTCTGGCAAATCAAGAGGTTTCAGCACAGTATAAAGTAAACTAGTCTATCACACTAATAGATTTTTTTTTCCTCCTTTGAGTCTAATGATCACATTTCAGTAACCAACGAACCAAACACAGCTTAATTAATTCCTTTACTGCATTGGGAAGTAATTCTTCTCTTGACATTCTGGCACTGCTCCCATTAATGTTAATGGAAGTTATGCATGTTCATCACAGTGACAACAAACTCTTTTCAATACACAGTACAGAGTCTGCAAATGGGAAGATGCTTTCTTTGATAATGAACTGCACTTCCCAACTCTAAGACAGAAAAGCTCTACGCTTCAGACCCTGAGCTATTGATTCACAGCAGAGAACAGTTCTAAGTGGGGATAGTCGATAATCATAACTGCTGGGAATTACTTCTGTCTTATTCTGAACAGATTAAATATTTCATTTGAGAGCCATCCAGAGAAATGCTGAAGAGCAAGAATTTTGTCTTAACTTTAAGCTATTTAGCTATAATAGTTTAAGTTAAAGGCATAAGAGATTGGCCAAAGAAGAGCTAAAAAGATGGTGAAGAGCCTTGAGGTGAAGCCATGTGAGGAGTGGCTGAGGTCACTGGGTCTGCTCAGCCTGGACAAGAGGAGACTGAGGGCAGACCTCACTGCAGGTACAGCTCCTGGGAGAGGAAGAGAATGGGCAGGCACTGATCTCTGTTCTGGGGTGACAGAGACAGGACTGAGGGAATGGTCTGAAGTTGTCAGGAGAAGTTAGGCTGGATATGAGAAAAGATATTCTTCACCCAGAGGGTGTTTGGGCACTGGAAGAGCTGCCCAGGGCAGCGGTGACAGCACCAGCCTGACACAGCACAAAAAGTGTTTGGACAACGCTCTCAGGCACATGGTGTGACTCTTAGGGGTGCCTTGTGCAGGGACAGGAGTTGGACTTTGATGATCCTTGTGGGTTCCTTTCAATTTAGGATATTCTGTGATTTTCTGAACTTTGAACGTAGTAAGAAAACACAACTTGTAACTTTGAAGACTAGGAAAAAGTCATATAATGGGACAAAAATTACAATATATTCATGTAGGTGGAGTTGCAGCTCTGAGAAACCAACTTCAAGTGCAACACACAAACAGAAAGATCTTGAGGAAGAAGTACAAGTGCAACTGGCAGGGAAGTAACCAGTAGTTTACCATATGAAGAGAAGTCTGAGTAGATTTAAATGTCATAATGTTCTAGACACAAAATTAATTAGTTTTAAGAGTTTGACACTGAATTTAATTTGGCTAATAGAAGCTTACCCACAACTATACTTTTTTTTTCTTTTAACTGCAATTTGTGCTGTCATTTTATCCATTTTTTATTTCTTTAATCTGAAATACTGATGAGAGTAAAATGAAGTTATATATCAGATGAAAAACTGTGTTTAGATTTCTTAAGTTTTCAGAATAAAATGTACCTAATAGATTTTTAAATACTTCATAAAAACTGTGATATCCATATTCAATTTTACAGCTACAGTCTGTATAATCTAAACTCAAGTTATTTTTAACACTCTGAATAGAAGACTGGATTGTTTCAGCCACAAAAGAAAAGTTTCTTTGAAAGACTGCCAGAAATACTTCCATAGCTGATATGTAGCTGACACATTAACCTGCTAAATGTTTGTGGAAGTACTAATGACTAAGCAAGGAATATCAAAGAGAGTGAATAAAAGAACTAACAGCTGCCAGCACTTGGCATTCCATTCTGCTATCATAGCTCATATGATTGGCAAAGGAAGTTACACCCACTTTATAATAATAATACTACATTTGGCAAAGACTTCTAGATGGAAGTGTTCCAACACTCACTTTTCCAAAAGGTGTTGTATGATTCATTAGAAAGATCAAAATAAAATATTCTACTACTGTAACTACAGTAGTGCAGAGAATTATAAAATGAATGCATCCAGATCAACAATCTGCTAAGATATATAAGCAGTATCATTTTGACACAGATACACATTTTGCTATCACCTGATTTTGATCTCATTGAAAGCATTCAGTTTAAATATATATTAATGGCCAACTGACTTGGTGTTGAATATTACTGAAGAATGGCTTTTTTGGATATTACGATACCACGAGAGTCCAATTTTAAATAATCCATTCCATGTTAGTAATTATAGGAAAAATTAAAATTTCAGTCTACTACCTACCAAAAAAAAAAAAGAAAATTAATATATAAAAGCTACTTACAGCTTTCAAAACCACCCAAAGATCCCAAGTAGCACAAAAAGCAAGCTGGATTTTATACCTTACTTTTACTGTTGGTCTAGTAAGTATTCAGTGTAAAGTGAACCCTATTATGATCAATATTCATAACTTATGTAAATTTTGCCCAATATGCTAACCGTGATAATATAATTTCCTATGTCTTCAACATTTAATAGACTTCAAGTACTGATTGTAAATAATAAAGTGATATTTAGGAAAAAAATACTGATTTCAGAATATATTGTTGGAAACATGTAGATTGCAGAATCATTATTATGATGATGACAGAAGTATCATCATAAATCAGAAAAAAAAATGAGAAGAATATTGACATTAAATCCATTTGGGTTACCAAAAAAACTAATTAGTCAGCCATAAGTAGTTTAACAGATTAGGCCAATATAAATACAACTTATATAAAATGTACACTCTCAAATAATACAAGGAGTTTGTTTTCAGTAGGTGAACGTAAACACTACTGTTCACATAAAAGTAATTTAAAAATGAAAGTTTTGAATTTAAAAATCATTACTTTTAAAATCTGAAAATGCTAGTTAATCATGCTGTCACAAATTTCACAAAATAATGCTTTCTAAAATCCTTCTAAAAACTTATAAAGTGAATGAACATTCAAAAATACTATCTTTATCTGACTATATAGTATCTTTATCTGATAAAGATATAAATAGAATCACAGTAACATAAATATTTAAGCAAATAAATAAAACAATTTCCAAGGTGAAAAAAATATTTGTTTCATGTATTTATTTTTCAACACCCTCCTGTTAGTAAGCAAAAGTCTAAGGATCTCTTATCCACAAAAGCACTATCATCCCCTTGTGCTTAGTTAGCTCTTGATTGGGACAAGATGGGAGAGTAAAAATGAGCTACATGTATTTATTCTACTTAAAACTTTGTACTACGCATGATTGCTAATGTAAAAATTGATAAAATGATAATTCATACTCAAACACAAGGCACCACAGGAGATGGGAGACAGCTTTATCCCTTGTTGAACACACCTAAGGAAATGAGACAATTCCTGTTTCCATTATGGGCAGAGTGCCTCTTGAATAAGGCAGAGCCATCGAGAGGTTTCAGAGGACTGAGTCTGATGTCTCTGGAAGACTCTGCAAGGCACACTAAGGCCAGCACTCATGCTCATGGCAGAAGCTGGCTAAGCAGACTCAGATGGTCAGGTGTGTGTGCTGCAGGGAGGGACTGGCAGCAGCTCCCCACCACTCACCCTGTCCTACTCCCACCTCTGCTGCTCCAATGCGTGCTCTCATGCCAGCTCCAGCAAGGGCCTCCTGGGCTTCTCCCAGAAAAGCAGCAGCCACTCCATGGGAATGTATCTATACAGTATTTGTTCATTATACTGTGCCCAACAGCTGCCTACATATTGCTTTCCTGCTAGTTTTCACCCACACTTCACATACCTTGTTTTCTGCTTGAGTTCTAACACCACAGCACAACATTTTGAGCATTTTGAGCAGGGAGGCACAAAATTTCAGGTGGTAGCTTTACAATGAGCATTCTAAAACAAAAGTCACATTCATGTACCCCCTCCTCAACTGGACCACTATCCCAAACCCTGAAAAATCAAGATATTTCCTGAGATAATTTAACTCTTAACAATAATTTAAAACAATAGAAAACTGTCTTAAGCAAACCAGTGAAGATTTTGCACCACACATACCAAGTTTTTATCTGGGTACTTAGGAATGCTTTGGAAATGTTTATTCCAAAACAGATAATAACATCCATAGCAAGATAAAAGTTATGTTGCAAACCAAAAATTTGAAAAATAGCAGAGTTGTACTAAGGAAAACTATCAATCTGCCATTGAATTAAGACTACTACAAATTTACATGGTTGATGAAGTAAGAATATGAAAAATACACACAAAAAAAATTTCAATACAGCTACTGGAAACATGATCAAGTACCTCAGGTATCATTTCTCACAGAAAACATCTTCTTCAGAGATTTACAGCTTTGCCCACAGGCATTAATTAGCATGTAAAAAATTATAGGATATAATAGATTGACAACTGATATAATAGACTAACTACTGAAATATCATGTACTGCCAATACAGGGAGCAAGAAATAGCTCACACACTTAAGGAAAGGCAAAACACGACACAGATAAATGAAGAAGTGCAATGTGACTTCAACATCATGCAAGACTACAGGCATTCTTCTTGAACAGCTGAGTGAAACATACGGAAGCCAAAGTGAGAAAAAATGCATGGACTTCCTAAGGGGAGATCATGTCAGACAAATATGACATTTGTCTTTCATATTTAATATATCTGGGCTTGACTGAAGTATTTGATTTAATGCTGTAGAGGGAAGTATTAATGAAGCTGCAGAAATAGAAAATGGTAGTACACAAATCTCAGGAAGTAACAGGCAGTGGTGCCTGGCAAAGGGTTATGCTGAAATAAGTATCCTGAGGCTTCAAGCAAGTCAATGCTGCAGCTCCTCCAGGATCAGCCCTAGGACAGATCTCACAAAACTCTAATGAAAGACACCCCAGAACAGTGCAGATGAGATTTGCTTACAAAGAAGTTCAGTAGAGAAGAAAACAAAAAAACCTTACAGAAAAACAAAATTACTTTGAGACCTATTGAACTATGAAAATGAAAGTGGTATGAAATGTTTTCACATGAAGTGCAAGGTCACATGCTAAATTCACAGTAACTACATCAGTGTATTTTTTGGAGAAAGATCTGGACATAATAATTAACCACAACCTCAGACAATGTGAATGCCTTAAAAGACACTATTTCTGAAATTACAATAAGCAAAGAAACAACAACAACAAAAAAATGGGAGGCATTTCCAATACAGGGAGTGAAGCACTAAGTCTGTTGTAAGCATCCCTGTCAGGACCACAACCAGAACCAGTCTGGTCACTGTTTTCTGAACAGAAAAATAAAAACTGAATAGAACAGTAAGATTATAAGAAACGAATAAGGTATAAATGAATCCTAAAATATTCTAGCTTTGTGTAGCCTAACAAAAAAAAATGATGACAAGGATTTTATACTTTAGATGTATTTCTACAGTGAGATTACTAGGTCAGTGAATGAAGGGAATGCAAAGGGTGTTGTTTATCTTGACTTCAGCAAGGTTTTTGACAGCTTCCCTCATAACGTTCTCAAATGATGAAGTATGGCCTCTGTAAATGGACTGTGAAGTGACCTGAAAACCATCTGAGCTTCTAGGCTGAAGGTACATCGAAAGTACTTTAGGTTTTATATTTTTACCTTAGAAACTTTTAACTAACACACCTTGAGAAGAAATGAAAATGATAAAGGGAGAAACCAAAATCAACCAGCTTCCAGCTCCCAGCCCTCGCTGTCCCTCCCAAAAAAAGATCAACTCTCCCCAACCACCAAAGTCTAAAATTGTATTAGGATTTTTCAAATACCTGCATTGAGAATGATTTCAGCAAATAAAGATAAAACCCTGAACAAATAAGCACAGCTAAGAGATGCTAATTTTCAAATGTAAACCTGCAAAAATGGAAACATTCAGAACAGATTGTCACCTCTCCTTGACTTCTGGGTCTCATGATCACTGTATGTAAGAAGCCTATCTTTTCTTGAATCTATTTCACTCCAAACCATCTTCAGTGCCCCACCAACCAGGGCTTATCATAGCTTCTGAATAATTGATTTCATGGCAGCAAGCAAGTAAACATACTTCCAAAAAAGCATTCAAAAACTACATAAGTTGAGGGGGTTTTGTTTGGTGTTTTTACAATAGATTAGCAAGTTACCATTTAATGCATGACTGTAATAAGGAAGTATCAATTTATGGCATGGAGTAATAACTACTAGTCATTCTCAAATGTTTTGCATACACAAGAAAATAAATATCTGCAGACTTCAGTTTAAAACTGTCTTCTACTGAAGCACATTCAAATACAGCAGTTTGTGGAGTTAGCCTGCCTTCTCATTTGGCAGTTTTCAACTGTTATCACTAAATTTCCTCTCTTGCAAACAGCAGCTGTCCACACAATACACAAAATTGCATTGTAATTATTTTGAAAGGCAAGATTTTCTTACACATTTGACCTATGCTGGCATTCAACATATGCTCTTTATTGGCTTTAAAAAGTCAACATAGTTCAAACAATGCAAATGGACTACTGCAAAGTGAAGTAAAAATCTGAAGGTACTACTTTATCCTAACACCCTGGTAAGCTTTTACTAGCCCCTGATCTTACAAAATGAAAACACAACACAAAAAAAAATCCCCTTCCCTTCTCATCACACTTCCATAAAATATAAGCAATCAAGCAATTTCTGAAATGGCCATTATGACAACGACATTGTTTCTGAATTTAAAACTTGGACAACAAACACTCCAAAAAATGCTGAGGTATCTACCATAACATATTTTTCCAAGGACAATACATGTATACTTCCGTTACAGATGATGTGTTATTCGTTTTTGCTAAATCAGAGAATTAATTCTGCCAAATACTTCATTTGGTAACAACCTGCATTGAAGTATGTCAGAAAAGCAAATATATTAAGAGCCATAAGCAAAAACACCCTGCAAGTCAAGGGGGAAAAAAATCCTACTTTGGGGAAAAAAAGAGTTATATTTAACTGCTAAGAAACCATGGGACAACTATATTTCACTTGTACTGGTAACACCAAAGATGTCTTTTCTGACAACAAACATATAGAAACTGTCAGTTACTCTGTCTAGCAATCTTTCATCTCTGTAACAATTCTTTGTAGTCACATTTTCAATCCTCAAAGAAGTAAGCAACTTAACTTTTAAAAATGTTTCACTTTACTAGAAATAGCTTCTGTCAGGATTTCTTCAGTGTGCATCCACACTCAGAAATTTTCAAGTCTACATGCCTAAATAACTGAAGTTTGATATTGAATATAGTGGGAGCCATGTTCAACAGTATTAGATAACTTCTACATCTATTGACATTGATTGGAGATAAAATACTGAATGACAACACTGAAAGCAAGGTGCTCACTCAGCAGCTGCCAATGTTTCTGCATGACCATTCAACCAGAAGAGAACATGAAATCTTTCATGAGAAGCTCCTGTTCTCATGTACAGTATAACTAATGATATTCTCTGACACAACTGAGACTGGCTGTATCAGTCTCCCATTAGCCAGCAGGACAGAGAACTTAAAGAACTGGCATCACAGAATTAGCTTCTCAGCTAAACAGCTTTGGTTATTCCAGCTTTATTGTTAAGAGAGTGGGGACATTGGGGCCTGCAAGAATCATTTCATACTCAAAATACATCTACAATTCCAAATAAAACTTCAGACATTTACTCAGTTCTACAGACACCTAAATGGTTGAGAAGACAGTAGGCAAAACTGCAGATGGGAAGAAGAGTTAGATAGCAGAAATGCCCTTGTACACTTGTGTGGAGGCTAAAAGACCTACCAAACAAAAAGCCCCAGATATGTAAGAATGGCACTTCAGGCAGAGTCTACGAGAGAAAGGCAAAGACCACAAGAAAAAGCAAAGGGAAGCCAGGAAGTGGCAGCCATCAGGCTCTGCCTGTTCGTCAACTCCCATGGAAATGTGCATCTCCATGACTCCTCAGGATACACACATCTTAAGTAAAATCTAGCAAATGTGCAGTATGAAGATTTCTGGAGTATGCCACCTAGTCTTATTCTTCTAAAAATAATAAAAAACTATTATTAAAAACTCCATAACAAGTGCTCACCATTCTGTGTAAAAGTCAGAACCACTCAAAAAAGTGGCCAAATAAATTTGGTTTCAATCTATGGTGAATCTAAATTTCTTTTTTACTTAGTTCAAGAAATGAAATTAGCAAGTCAAACAAAACTGTATTTGAATAATTTTCTGTGTCATCAGGTAACCATAAGCAGAATTAATACTGTAAAAATAATTTCTGTTTTAATAATCTTCAGAGCTAGCTCCTGTTCTGGGCAAATGCACAATGGTAAAACCCCTAAAAGTTTCTCTTGTAGTAGTAGCACTGTGGGCTTCCTATTCTTCATGTTATAATATCCAGTGCAAAGTTAAGAGAGACACAAGATCTTATGCTCTTTTCAGTTCCTTCTCTACTGTAACTATATGAATAAGACACTCTTCTCTGCATTTCTAATATTTAAGACAAAAGTACTCTAAAAAAATGTACTTAATCACTTTGATCTGGAATATGGCCCTCTTAGAAGAAAATAAAACAGCTTTCTTGCATGCATAAACAGATACCCCTACTGGGTTTTTTTCTTAATTGGCACATGAAAACCTCGCGTCTTGGAAAAATAGAAGAAATAAGATTTACCCTAACCTGTATGCAATGTCCTTAAATAATATGTAATTTTACTACTTTTGAAAATGTTAGTTAAGAAACAAAATTGATAAAAAGAAAGTAAAAACTGCATGCCACTGTTGTAGTTTTTCACTGAACTATCAATAACACACACTGAGAAAGATTGGTGTTGAAAAATTACTGCCTGCTAAAATGGATTTAGTACAAACCAGAATGCATAGTATAAAAGAAAATTGATCACTACGTACAGAGTGCTATAAATGAACACAGGGCTTTACAGATAAACATTAACAGGGTTCCTTCCCCTTAAGAGCACATAATTGAACTCAAATGGGATACTCTGAATGACAATTAAGGATTGTGAAAATGAGCAGAGACATTGTTATTGCAAAGATGGATACAGAAAGAAACAACAGAGACTTGCATACTCCCTGCTTGATTTCCTGCAAAAGCCTTAATTTGCACACTGCTATGGTTCTGATGGCTGTATGGATTTCTCCAAGGAAAGATTTCATACCTGTAATTTAAAGGGTAGCAACTGACTATTAGAATGATCAGATTGGATCACAGACAGAACACTAACAGAAAAGATAAGAATTCTATAATGGGTGCAGTTCACTGCCTAAAGTATGGCAATATTTTTCATCCCAGAACAAATGAACACAGTTACAGCATGCATTTTGTTTACCTTCTGGTTGTGGTGGAACAGACTGAAAGCTGTTTGACACAGCCAAGGAGATCAATATAGATGAGAAGACAAATGACCACCAGCTGTGTAGAGCACATCACAAATGCAATACACAAAACCCAGAAGAGAACAACCAGAAATAAATGACGTGAAGTAGGAAATGGTCTGTCAAAAGACAATTTTAGTACAGTTCTCTTGAGGATCCTGAGGCAGTTCACAGATTAATTCACAGAATGAAACTATATGTGAACCTTTAGAAGTAAATAGTATAGCTGGGGAGATTCCTCTGTCACTGGCAACAATGCAGAATTTAAAAAAAATTAGGTGCCAGGTGAGGTCATAGGCACTCCAAAAGACAAGTGAAGAACATTTTAATGCAAATACTGCAGCTGAGAAAAATCAAGCAGACACTTTTTATAATTTTAGTAACATAAAGCTATTCTCTATTCCAGAATCCATTCTGAATATATCAGAACACAAAGAACTGAGAGGATGATCAAAGACTTTCTAATAAATTACATTAAAAAGGATAAATTCAAAGTTTTCTTCAAAAGTTAGATACTAGACTGGGAAGAAAACTTTGAGGGAGCAGATGGCCTGCCTGTTAATACACATGATCACCACTAAAGAAAAATCCTCAAATACTCCAAGACAGGAGAGCAGAAAGGCAAAGCATTGGTAAATGTAGAACCATCAAACCAACAAAGCAGACCTGAGCACTGAAACAGTCAAGTTGTTTGAGAAGTACTTGAATAAAAGCTGCTTTGGGGGTTGTTTAGGATTCATTGCTTTGCTTGGGGTTTTTTGACAAGCAGGGAAAAAACTTGAAGTAAGTAGCAAGAAGAGAAATACTGATACAGCAACAAAAAAATACTCCTTTTCCAATAAAATCAACCTAATTTACAAGCTAATGTTTAGGTACCAACAGAGACACAAGGAGATGTACAAGCATCTGAAAATTTTTGAGACAAATAATAAAGTACTCTTAACTGCTCATTAAGATGTAGAGTTTCATGCATTGCTCCTTGGCACAAGGGAAAAACCACCTATTTTTAAATGTCCTCATTTCTTATCCATGAGATCTGAGAAAAGGTGTCCACCCACATGTAACAATATCACAGCACAGAACAATCCAACCACTAAAAAGGAAAGAGAACACTGCTGTGGGATCATCCAAAAATCTGCAGTTGTCACTTAGAATGCAAAGGCAAAAATTAAGGTGAAAGTTATGTATACCATTATAAAACTTTGTTAATATCTTTTTCTTTAATTGTGTGTAGATTTTCACAAATTAACTTTTCTGCCTAATATCCAAAAGAAAAGTATTGCAAATCTTTTCATCTGGAAATAGAAAATAGATACGTATGAAGAAAACAAAAATGCATCAACAGTTACCTTAATGATAAATTAAGCTACAAATACCATTCCATATTTAATCTGTCCCAACAAAGGAACATCTGAAAGGGGTGGCAAGGGACAAACACAAACCCATATTTTTAGGCAACTAATGCTTTTGCAGTGCACCCTCATAAGCATTTATTCTGTTAGTGATAGTGCATCTGTTTCTGTTAGAGCTTCTGGTATAGTAACTAGGAATTAAACACCATGAGAGTCATATTTAACTATACAGATGGGCAAAAGAAAGCTGTAAAGTGGAAGCAAGTATGCATTACTGAAACATGACACTACAAGCAGCAAAAATAATGCTCCCAACTTTTGTAACACCATTACAGTCAGTGCAGCATCTAAACATCAGATCTCACTACTGCTGTTGCTTTAAGTCTTTTCACCTAGCATAGGTCCTGAAACAACATAAAACTTGAGGAAAAGCTGGAGTGCTACTTTAACAGGATTTTCAGTAACCCAGATTATACATAATAGAAAGTAGATGTTTAAGAAGAAGGGGCTTAAAGGTGCCACAATACCAATCCTATTATTCATGTATTTGAGAGAGGAAAACTGAATTTGGCCTGTGATTCCAGATTGTCTGATCTCACCACAGAATTTCAACCATTACCTGAAATATTTCCTTCAATGTCAGACTGAAGTGTACCATTTTAAAAAAAATTTGAAGCAGATATGACTAACTTCTTTCGATAAAATGCAGAGATAAATTGGTAAAAAATTGTGGATTAAAACCAGTTAATGCACAAGAGTGATGAAATCAATTCTGGCATTTGCAATGTTTTTGTTTATATTTGTCTCTTTCTGAAAAGAAAATTTGAAATATGAACAAGTTTTCAATGAGTTTTACACAGAAAAATTAAAGAGAACACAATACTTCTGCTAGAAGCAAATCACTGAGACAAAGAAATGCATTTAAATTAACCACTGAGAACAATATACATATTTAGAGGGATGGGTATTGAAATGTCAATTCCTTATGCTATTTAAACATGCAATAAAAGCAGGCTAAACATTTCAGCTTCATTCATAGAATCTGTTTTACAGCATGCTACATAAAGTGAATCTAAATCTATCTCTTAATTGTAGCAGATGCAAAATTAGTGAAAGCATATCCTTTAGTTATTACAGGACTGCACTCATGTCCATAAATACTGGTTTCAAGTGACAGCTGTATTATGCAAAATCCTCAGTTATAAGAATCCTGATAGAAGCCTCACTGCTTTTATTGGGTAATAAAACGCAAGTCACTCCAGTGGAACCATTAGAAGAATTTTTTTAATATGTCATTAACACTACCTCATAAACTGAATTGTTGATTTGAAAAGGGTACGAGGTAAACAGCCCACATTTCCTGCTGGACAATTTACACCTAAGAATGCTGTAGCATAGTACTTTCATTTCTATAAGATGACTTTGCTCCTGTTCTTATGCCACACACACTGTATTGGAGGGACTTGTCAGGAAATTTAATTTCTAGAAGTAATGGAACACCCAGCATTGGACAAGTGCTGAATTTCCCTGTAGTAGCTGCATTACTGATGATAATACTCCACAGGGCTACATATTTTCCATTTCTACAGTGTTTTCCACCTGAAGCTTAACATGATGCTGTTGTAATAAGATTTTCTGTAAGCATACTTGTCAGTATACATTGTATCATTACCTTCTACAGGTTTATAATACCTTTAGGATGGAAAAAACTCTTGTTTCCCCCACTAAGTATAATTATTTTCCTCTTTTTCACTCTTTCCCAACAGTTTTCCAAGTTGTCTATAAAACTCGTACAATTTAGTGGTAAATACATTCTCTTGGAATTTTTTGATGTTTTATATAAAAAGAGTGAAGTCTCAATAGCTTCTATGGCCTAATTAAGAAAAAAAACATTTTAAAATATGGTATTTGCAACATTTCTGTGTAAACACCCAGACACAAACACAGGAAAACCTGCCTGCTCTATGCATGCACAAACACACAAAGGCCAAAAGCTCCATTTGGACTTCTGAATTTTGAAGTACCTCTGTTACTTTTAAAATTGTTTGCTGAATGTAAGGGTCCACTCAATGCAGTGAGTTAGAGAAATAACTTATAACATTTATGTACTTTTTAATGCTGCTTCTGAATCTCTACTCCTGCTAACGTGGCTATTTGAGTGTGTACTGTGTAGTCTCAGCTAGGACAGGCTCACTAATTCAAATCATCTTCTTAGCTGGATACTGATACAGACTTTTCACCTTCCTCATTTTAAAAAGTGTATTGCACATCCATTTAATGCACACTGGTAAATGTGTTTTAAATCTGCAAGCCTTCCTTTATTTGTCAGTATCAATAGTGAGTTTAATATATGGGAAAAAATCCTATGAATAACTATGACTCCTGAAAACAAGCATAAAACCAAAATAGCTTTATAGTGATGGAGAAAGTGTTCTATTCAACATACATATTTTAATTTTTATGTTCCAGACCCCACCATTTTGCAATTCTCATCACTAATACAGCTGATTATAGTAACTTAAAATATTTTTCCATCTTGCAATTAAGAAACTATTAAATACTGGGACATGTTAATAACTCTCTCTCATTACCACATTAGAAATCATTATTGTCACCACACAGTATAATGTAATGCTGGATTAATATAGTGGAAAATTGCTAATCATATAATAACATTTCAATGTTTTTATTACATTAGCAAAACTGATTAAGAATAAAGTGCAAATAATAAATAAGACAATTTTACAAGCAAGAAGAAAATTACAAGCAAAATGACAGCCCTGAGAATGCTGCCATACCCAATAATATAAATATCAATTATGTTATGCTTCTGGCTAGAATTTAAAATACTTCAGAGTTGCTGATACACAGCACTTTTGGAAATTAAATCTATTCTTCTACATCTTAAATAAAACTATAAACTGTTATGGCCTTTTCTAATTGCAATGGAATTTGCAACCAAATGGGAATTATTTTAAAGGTTGGAAACCATCTACAATTTTAACTCCTGTTAAATTCTACATATTTTTAAGCACTACATTACAGCAAGAAAGTTAGCAGATAATTTCAAGTTTTGGCTAGGAAAAAACCATGTAATTTTAATAATTCCCTGTAGCATATTTAGATACTACACTTTTGACTTCATATGCATAAAATGGAAAATGCCAACAGGATCCCATTTTTGTTAACATCCAAGCAGTTTTTTTCCAAGAACTTTCAAGCAACCACAAACACGACTTTTAATTTAAAACATCCTTTTTGTAGCATGCAAGTTCCAAAAAGAATGATGAAATATGAGATTACAACACAAAAGCCTTTGCCTTTTATCAGGCTTCATCTTGAATACTCTTTCAAAGTATGAAAGATTTATTATAAATGGATTCATTAGTTATTTAAATATTCTGAACAGTGCATATTGCTTCAAAAGCAGTTAACAGCATATATTCATATGCTTCTGTAATGTCTTTTGAAATAAAGAATGCAAAACAATTGTAACACAACTTCTACTAATTCTAGCAAGTCTACTGTAATGCAGCTCACAGACTTGTGAATTTGAACTTATAAAGTATAATTCATCCAACTTAATCTAAGCATAACTTGAACATTTAAAGATAACAAGAGACTTTAACTTTAAAAACATCTTTACTGAAATGAATAAAGTACTGAAAAGAAGAAAACATTGCAAAGTGCTTCATTTTCTAACTCTCGGACAACAATAGTAATCTAATGAATGTGAAATTTTTATATCCCCTTGCCTCCAGCCTCTCTGTTAGTTTCCTATTAAATGCCAGTACTAACTAACGCTGTTTCCAGTGATGGCACACTTCACTATGTACCCTCAGTCTCTGAGTCCAGACAGTTTTTGGCACTTTGCTACTGACAGAAGTTAACTCAAGCTCCATGGAATGCCAACAGCCACTGTGTTTTGTTCCCTGTTGTTAAACGCTTTCTCTTCTCACTTGCTTTAAATGAGAGAGGAAAGCAGATCATGAATCCTATAAACTGGGAATCTCATCCAATTGTGCAGAAGGGCAACTTTGTGTGACAAGGCTTTTGTCAAGACTGCTCATGATGAAAATGCATATTCTCATCAGAGAGACCTGAGCAGATCCAGGAGTTTTGCTGCAGATCATCTAATTAGGGTGTTGAGAAATGGCAAAGGACATTCTGAATAAGGGTTTCCTGCATCCCCAAGACTGCAGGGACTACTTCAGGATTCCTAGGACTGATTAATGTTTGCCATAGAATGGTTTAGGTTGGAAGGGACCTTTAAAGGTCATCTAGTCCAATGCCCCTCCAACAACCAGACACGTCTTGAAGTAGGTCAGGCTGCCCACAGCCCCACCCAACTTCACCTTAAATGTTTCCAGGAATGGAAAACCCTCCACTCAGAGTTTCATTCTGTCATTCTAAAAATTTTCTTCCTTATATCTAGTCTAAATCTAACACAGTTAAAACATTATTTCTTGTCCTGTCACTACAAGACCTACTAAAAAGTTTGTCCCCGTTTTGTACAAGCCTCCTTTAAGTACTGAAAGGCCACAAATTGATGGGTGCACATGCAACTTAATATACTGAGACATAGGTATAGAATGAGACTCTAAAATGTCAAAAAGAAATTAGGTGAAATAAAGCTGCCTGACAGCATTCTACCAAGCAATGCTCCGCTTCCCCAGGAACAAATACTTTTACCTTCTAGCCCAACCACAGAGCTAAATATTTCTAAAGGTACAAATACAGAAGCCAAAAAAACCCCAACAACCCAAACCCAGAAGTCTTTCTTTTCCCTTTAGCTGCCTTTCAGTCTTGTCTGGACACTTTTGCTCTTTTTCTTGGATCTGTAGTTATTTTACTCTGTAGAAAGCATTAAATAAAATATAAATAGCTCGTGAATAGTTACCTGGATTTCAGTTACCACTAAAAGTTTACAGGTTGTTCAGAAGACCTGACACCACAAATTTCCCTTGCAAGAAATTTGCTGGGGGCTGATCATCAGGAAAAAGTCTAGGCCATATTCCAAAAAATAAATTCTCATAAAATATTTTGCTTTACACTGACCTGCCTTTTTTAGCCTCTGTTAGGACACATACATTCATACCTATAGGGTCATACTTATAAATTACTTCCTTCTGTCTCTAAATTTGATTATTTATTTCCAGTTGTAATTTCTAACAATTCCCGTGTTTCTGTGGAAGACAGCCATCATGGGAGAGGTAGAGCAGTGAGCTTTGATATTTAGCAGCATGCTCTGTAGCCAGTTTTAGTATGTAATAGTGTGCAAAACTGCACCTTAGAACTGAGACTTTCAGTTGAACCTTAAGTTGCCATGTTCTGCACCAGAAAACATTATTTCAAGCTTCAGGTCTTTTCCAGATACAGGATTGCTAGTTGGAGTAATAAGCATGCAGGTCTCAAATGTAAGATCTATATCTGTCACAGTAACAGCACAGACTTGTAGACAATAAAAAGCAAATTTTAAAAACTCTGTCCTAGACTGAACAGCTTAAGCTGCACATAATTTTTAATGAAGTGTAACATTCGACTAACTTCTAGCAAAGGTTTCCTCTTTCCATTAGTTCTACACTAAGTTCAGTCCAAATATATTGATTTTCATTTATGTTCAGATTCTTCAGAAGCCTTTGATGCTCCCTGCACTGACTTAAAGGAAATATACAATTATTTCATGTCTGCATACTGGCAATATTCGATAACCTCCTGGGGTTTCATGTGAATTCAAACTACCATGGAGAAGAAAACAGAAGTCTGAAAGACTCCATACAAGACAGCTCATGCAACAAAGATGTCACTTCCCATAATATGGAACTACCAAACTTACTGCTACTGACAGTAGCAACAGCATTTGGATCCCTGAGCTGTGACACAAACAAATAACGAACGTGACTGTGGAAAAGTTGTTCCCATCTCTTCTTTTATTATTCCTCTGATTACAACCCTAATATTAGTGCTGTTAAAATGAATTACAGCCCTAATATTAGCTCTGTTAAAATAAATGCTTACCCACATCCAAAGCCAAACTAATGCAATGGCCAAGTGACCTCCACAAGCATGGCACAAGATGTATATTTTTTTGGAATTGTCCTTTAATCTGCTGCTAAAACAAATTCCTCAGAAGTGGAAAGCTATCATTCAATGGGAAAGATACAGAAGCAAGTGTTTTTCTTTTTAATCTTCCCTTACATCTCAATTATATTTCATACTTGTATGCTACATATATTACTGTTATAAAAATAAAAAAAAAAAGCACTGTCCTTGAAAGAGATGCAAGTATCTACACTTCAAACATAACTCTATAGTACAGGCTGGATCCTATGTCTGGCCACAACATTCCCAAGCATACTTCAAAACCAAAGCAACAAAGGAATCGTTTGGAACTGTTTATAAGGTGCTCTTTCCATAAGGACAAGGAGACTGCTGCTTGTTGACAGAATAAGCAGCGCCTGAAAAATTCTGTACTAATGAAACAGCAAGTACTATTCAAGGAGCCACCAGCTCTTGCCTAAATAGATCATCAAAATGAAAACTTTCTAGTAATGACATCTTGCCACTACAGTCTGGGTCCCACTGTTGTAAAAGGAGGGATATTTCTACTTTCCTGACAATAACCTGGAGTGGCTCCCTTGGAAAAAGGGATGCTCCCTTCTTCAGATCAGAACAAGGGAAGATTACAGACTCCTAAGAGGTACAGCGAGCTTGTATTAGAGAACAAATCCAAAGCAAACACTTGCAGAGATCTCAGGGTGAAGAGGAAATTGCATAGAATTTGTCTAGTGTCAGAAGCCATTTCCAGCCCCTAGACTACAAAGCAAAACCATCAAAAAAGCCCTAAATAGAACAGGGTGGGATTTATTTTAAAAATTTTTTATTTTAGTGCCTCACCCATATAATTTAAAATTATAGCTTTAGAACTGGGAATATTTGGTGTTGTTTGCATGCTCACAACAAAAGAGGCATGGAAAGAGACCATGGAACGTTGAAGAGGTCACTTCTTATTAAGCCAGACACATTATAAAAGAGGACTTCAATGTCAGTGGTCAGAGAATAGTTCAGACCACGAGTTAGAAAAAAAAAAAATGCCTTTTTTTGTGTCTTTGATGGAACAGATTTATATTTTAATAGGCAAGAGCCTGCTTTCAGCTGCCTAAAAGCATCTTAAAAACTAGGCACTTTACATAATGCTAATTAAATAAGAAAAATCTGACAGGAACCCAGGTCAGATGACGGTCAAATTCTTCCCCTCCTACTAAACCTTCTAGAAAAGAAGAAAGAATAATTAAAACTCATCTTGATATGACTAACAAAACAGTTTATCCATATGTCTCAAAGAATGGATAGGAAGAATTACAAGATTAAAAAAATTACAAGAGTAAAAGAAAAACAGAGAACCCAAAATGCCAATTCACTCCATCATGTTGCAATTAAAAACCAATCATCTCACACATGTTATTGCTTGCTTGACTTGGAACACAGTCAACTACTATACCTAAACATGGGCAATAAAGCATGCCATGCCATTCTCCATTTTGTAAGGGAAGTGCTTTGGAATTTAATTATTAATCTTTAAATTGATTTGAAAATTTAACTTGGCCACAATATTTAACAAAAGCAACCCTGGATGTCAAGCTTTTGCTGCCTCACTAATTGCTCCATAGAGCTTTTCTTACTTGCAAGAAAAATATTAGGCTATTGACACAAGGGTTTCTTGGAAATGTAGCTTCTGATGACCAGGTCACAGTCACCTATTCTTCTAAGTATCTTAATTCTCAATATCTTCAAATCTTTGAACTGTATATAAGAGTTAAATAAAATACCTTAAAAAAAAAAAAATCTCACAGACAGAAGCCTGTTTTTTTTTTCTATTTGCACATATATTCTGAATTTGTATGTATAGCTCCGATTTTAAAACAGAAACCTGTTTTATTTTTAGCAGGGTAGCTTTGAGTCATCTAGTCTAAAATTCTAACACAGTTAGATTGTCAGAGAAAATCACACTTAGTCTACTTCACAGCAGCATTCCCAGCATAAAACTCAAATTTACATTATGTATGTAAATTTAAAAACTGTCATTGCTACAGTTTTTTAAATCATGTTAGTTCTTCTGAAAAAATTATATGTGTCATACCTAAAGCCATTATCCACCCATACCAGAAATAGTGTAGCAGAAAGAGAAAATTTTCCTTTGATTCCTGCCAACTTGCTCTTATTTGTGACCCATCAGTCTCAGCTCATTCTAGACCTCTGGATCATAAAATATGCTTAGTGGAAAACAAGGCATGCAGTTTCTTACAAAAGTACTGCAAATAATTTTAAAATTAGATATATCTTCATCAATGATGGCAAAATTTGATAAGTTGCCAGTTTAGAGGGCCACGGGCCAGATTGTAATAAAAAACCAAAAAAAGGTTATGAACCTAACTAAATAGGCAGACAAATCTTATTTGAGACTAATTATTTGAGAATAATTTATTTGGCAGAAAACCAAGACTTTTAATGTATTGTAAAGCATATAATTGTTTAAAAAATGCAATTAATGATACAATAACTAAGTGTTAGATACAATTATAGCATAGGTATATTTCTGCAGTGTTAATTTCTTTGCATTTTGTACTTTCCATTCAATAAAGTTTTGAAAGTAATAGTTGAAAAAATTTCACAGTGACTTAAATAGGCAGTCCCTGAAGACTTAATCATATATTACCATCTTATGTCATTAATAAAATGAGAGTAGGGCAGATTGTTATAAGCAGAAGTAGTTAGCAACTTTTCACAGCAATTTTAAAAGGTAATGCATGTCACCATGTTATCAAGGTAGCTGCATTTCACACGTGATAACCATTACCAAAATTTGTTTGGGGATCAATTACTGTAATTAGACTAATGCTGAATCTTGGACTCACTCATAATAAAGGTATATTACCTAATATCTTTAGGTATATTCATAAACTAAGGATGCAATAAACTGAGATCAAATTCCTTCTCACAACAGTGCAGGGGCCGATAGAGACATAGCTGGACACCAGTGAATGATCCAAATGAATTTCTGTAATGTGCATGCCCTAGGGAGGAAGAGCTGATTGCCTGGGTTCTCAGCTAGGTGACCAGCTCTGACTCATGAGCAGGAACAGATTTCCACAGGAGACTTTAGTGGTATATAACCAGCAGCCCACCCATCTCTTTCCCAGGACCCTTGCCCTCACTGCAGGAACATTTCACTGGCTCATGACTCATCTACTGAGCTACCACAGGTGACAGTCTGGCAAATTAAAATAAACCAGCACCTATGTTCTCTCAGTATTCCAACCTGCAGGTTGTAGCAATTCAGCAGCAGTTAGAGAACAAGCTGACCTATTTTGAGATCATAGATGAGAACTGCTAAGGCCACACAAAAGTTAGCTCTTTTCATCCATCACACCCACTGTAGTCTCTTATTTGTACACAACGTATTTTACAAACTTGAACAATGAATACTAACAATGTTAAACATTGATGTCAACAAGTTTCCTTTTTCATTTAATAATAATGTACTTCAAACTATGAAATTAATTTACAGTCATGCAGAATTAATTCCATAAAAGATGTATGAAAAAGCAGAAAATCTTAGCTAATCTTAAGAGTTCCAGTGAGCTCTCAAAAGCTGTCTTTAAAAACCAAAATCCATATTTTTTATTTACAAACTAAGAATATGAGATCACTGATTTCAGGCTGTATTTTTAAAAGGCAAGCTAACCAACTCAACTGATTCTACAGCTCACTTATACCACTACAATGACAATAAAATAAAGATGTTTTCTTAGGGTTTACAAATAAGTGTCAACACATTAATGTTACCATTGTCAGAACAAGAGTAAATCATTTTCTTGAATTAGTTTATTTGTCAGAGAGTAATGTCATGAAGAAACTCACTATAATTTGGTATAGTCATTTCAACTCAGTAGAATCTCTGAACTTCACTCTGCTTTTACAGATGGGTATGTAATATAAAGTATGTCTTCTCTAAGTAAATACCATACAAGTCCAGTCTGCATCTAACTCCTAAAGATGCCTTAGTAAATCAGAGTAGTCTTCTCATAAGAAAAATGTAAAAAATAAAACTGTGTAGAAGCAAACAAATTAAATACTTCAGACATTGTTCAGTTAGTCCTGACAGTCCTGTGAGGATGGAGGAAGAGTGAAAGATCCTTAGGAACAGGATCTGACACAGCAGGGAAAAGGATGCAGAATGCAGCTGTTACACAAAAAGGACTCTTCCTCACTCACAAGTGAAAAAATCCTCAGTTAAAAGCAGAACACAAGCACAGCACTTGAAGTGAGTAACTGCCAGCTTTCAGTACTTTATTGGTACAATATAACAAGAAACTAAGTGGAGCTGCTGCATATGTTTTTGTGTTTTAACAAACTCAGATTATACAAGAGCCATATTCTTCCCCTTCAGGTCTTGTGACCATTTTGAATGGAATCCCAGCAACATGAGGTAAATATTCTGGTACGTTTTCTACTACACTTGAGATGATAAGAGGCCTAATCCAAATACTATTTTGCAGCAAGAGAAATAAAACTGTGAAACTCAATGCATATCAATGACACAAAATTATACTAACCTACATGCCTACTCTTATGGGTCAGGGTGTAAGTTAACTGCTAATGGAGTAGTCCTAGGATTAGACTTCCCTATTAAGAATTCATTGCATTATCCCATATCTTTTCTTTGAACAAAGCAGCACATAATGCTAGTCACTGCAAAGGCCACTGAATCACAGTCTGCTGATGTGATTGACAATTTGTCCCTTTCGAAATCATGCTCAGGATCCTAAAAAAAGCTACTACTGTAACTCCTGACAAATCAGTCCTTACCTCTGTGCACTGTTAAAAAGTTTAAGTAAATTCCCATATTAAATTTCTATTCTGATAAACCACTATTGCCTCCATCATATCCATAAAAATGAGAAAGGTATACTAATTTATTACAGGCCTACTATGTAAATTAGCAATAATCAAAAGTAGAAAATCAAACATCCATCCTCTTGAACTGAGCACAAATCACTGAAGCAGAGAAAAGTTTGGTTTTAGGCCACAAACCTATGGATACATCTAAAAAATGTGTAAGGAACTTACACCAACACATTTAAACTTTGTGAGGGAAGCCCAAGATCTCCAGGAATAGTACATTATAAAACCTGCAAGGAGTTCTTAGCTAACAGCAAGATTGTCAGTGTTTCTGTTAAGGGGAAAAAACAGTGTACTTCCAACAGGAAACATTCCAGAGATGTGCAAGCCTCTGTAACTTGGCATTTCAGATTTCCAGGGCAATTAACTCCCCACTGTATCACATCACTTAACATTAATTAATTGCTAAAGATGTAGTTATGTAACTTATTGAGCTGCTAAGGATAAAACAGCTCCCAAGCTCCCAAGGCTTGAGTGGCACACCAAATTAATATCAGTGAAGCACAGGGATTTACCCTCTCTTCTGAGATTGCCAAATCAAGCACTCATTCTCCTTCCAGTGTCAACTAAAGGGAGCAAATCAAATAAATGTCAGTTAAGCCATCAGCTCACTGCTGCATGGAAAGTTTTATGGGCCAAAAGGTTCTGAGAAAGTCCCATTGTCATTCTGCACACAAAAACATTGCAGGGTTCACATCATGGCACCTTCGGAACCTGGTTCCCTTATTGTGGCTTACTGATACTTCCAGATTTGTGCTTCTTCAGGGGAAATCCCAGCCTGCACTAATTACTGCATTAGCTAGAAACAGCTTAATTTTCAGGATGAGCATAAATCAGGGAATATGCTAGTTAATTTCACTCATATATAGCATGTCTTACAAGTTAAAAGTGGCACTGGCTCAGGGAAAAACAAAATCAAGAACCAATGAAGTTTCAGTCCCCTCATTCAGGTGGATATTAGCTTAGAGACAGAGTCTAAAATCCTTTATTGCTTTTGAAAAATCTGGGAAAGTTTTTACAACTTCAAAACATGATGTTAACATAGCTAAAGAGGCATATAAGCTGAGTCCAGCAGCATGCAGCTGAATTGCACATCCAGAAAGAACCAACTGCCACGATTTATACAGTGACTTCTGATTCCATGTGGGTAACTGATGTTTGATTACTCCAGAATATGGAAACAGTTTCTAATCATTTAAATAAATTACATTTTTGGATGGATGAGCAGGGGCTGCATATGTATGCTGAAACTCACTGAAACACACTGAAGAAGAGAGAGTTTCAAGGCTCTATCTGAATGGATTTAGCAGGAACGTGATGGTACAACTCCTTTTCTGTTTTTCTAAATACGTCACATCCAAAATCACTTTAAAGATGGTCTTCCTACAATGCTGCTGGCCAGAGGCAAGGTCTGAAAAAAACAAGTGAATATGGTTCTGGTACATAAGACAGACAAGTCCATGGGACCAGCAGTGAACCACTGAATTCCACACCAAAGTGATGCACATAAGGACTCTTGTCTTGCAATGCTTAACAGTTACCATCTGTCTCATAACAAAGTCTGTTGTGAAACTGACAGTGGTGTAACTGAAAGCATCTCATTTTTGAGAGGACAGATTTAGGGACCCAGCATTGCAGAATCTGAAAAACTGCCACAAGCTCTTTGGACCTTCATTTTCTGACCATGCTGATATTTGCTGAAGTTATATTCCCAGGTCTACAAATATAGGCAGAGTGGTACACAGAGTTGTACAGTTTCTGTACTCCCAGTGTACAGAAAAAAAGCCTATCAGCAACCTCAAAAAGTCACATCCTCCAGTGCACTGCTGCATCTTCCATCATCTGATCCATAACCACATGAACAATAGATGGCCTTCCTTCACAAGCACAAGGAAAGCTTGACAAGTTCCCAGCTTTGTAATCTGGAGGCAAATTTGCTTATGTTTTTGCAGAGTTTGTCATTAGGATAAAAAGGTTTTGTTGCTTTTTTTTGAACTGTCCACATAGCTCTGAAAAAGGCTTTGAAAATCATCTTAGCTAGATCTGGCAATTTTCTCTAAGACATTCCAAAAAAATCTAGGCAGCTCTCAAATGTTACAAAATTTCTCTGACATCTGTACTGATCAGTTGAGGCATTACACCAGTTTCCCAAGCTGCATGTTTTAATTCTGATGAGGAAAGGCTGCCTGCTCTGTAACAAGCAGGGACACATCACTGTGATGTTCGACACAGACTGATTTGGAAACACACGTGAATGACAGAACGCGCTGGAGAGAAAAGTGGCTTAGGAAACTGATGTCACTGGCATGTGGTACTGTCTACTGTGACACTATCAACAGGACATCAGCTCTGCCAGAGTGGGAATAGCCACTGCTTTTTCCAGAGAGACAAACTTAAATGACTGGTTTTGTTAGCTCTGAGGCATGTTTTGCTACTCCTTCAGCAATTAAACATCTTGCTGATTAGGACTGGTCACACAGAGCACTGAGGACAGGTGTTAGAGAAATCCACTTAACTGGCTAGTAGCATTCAAATTTTAGTAAGGTATAAATAAGAAAAAATTAGCTGTGAGTCCCAGTTCTTTGTCTGGTTTATCTTCTTTTACATGGAACAGGTTTGAGAAGCAGATATGTGCACTTGCAGGACAGGACATGGTGCTGACAAAAGACCACATCAAGAATGCTATCCCGGACCTGGCATAGAAAGAAGCTCACACCTCCGGATTTTTTTCTGAAGAGAGAGGAAGGCTATTTACCCCTAAGTTTATTAAAACAGACCAAACAGAAAATGGTTTAGAGACCTTTTTTTTGTACATTCTCTTAAAAGCTGGATTAAACCACTGAAAATATTGGAAACATATGTTTGATGGGGCCACCAAGCCCTTATGAGCAGAGCTGCTTAAGGAATGAAAATGAAGCTGTTTAAGGAATATCAAGCGTGTGGCCAAAACTAACTCCGAGGAAATTAACATTCTGATCCAAATGGTTCAGAAAGCACAAAACATACCTCACCGAGCAAAAAAAATTACCTATTTCCTCTTGGTCAACAGGAAGATACATTGCTAAATGTTCTTTGCTTCACTAAGTAGGAGTAAGAAGTTGTTCAGGGAACTCACTTGCACTTTCTTGGAGTGATAGTCCAGAAAGTTTTTGGAGAAAGTTATTCATTGCCTAAGTGATTTTAAGCACACAGTTAAGCAGAACATTTCTAGTCAATGGCACAATTGATTTCACGAAAAAATGACATTTCCTGCGAAGTTGGATCAACATGAAAAAATTGAAAGCATGCTTGGGGTGACCCCTCTGATAGCCTTTCCATTATCTCCATGCCAGTTATACCTGTTCAACACATTCTGAGGCCTGCACCTGAGCCAAGTCTTGCTTCCTTCTATGCCTCAGTCTAATTTACAGTAGAGAAGTAAACCAGAAATTCTCACAAGTGAGGAAAAGATCACACTCATTAGTTATATGCTCATTTATACAGAATGAGAGGAGAGTGAGGAGGAAATCACTGAAGGACTGATTGATCACTGTGATATGGATCTTGTAGATTACATTCAGTAAATATCGTTTAGCCAAGGGTACATCTTGGCAAATAGGTATAAACTTCATTTTAAAAGCATGGAATTAGTTGCAATGAAACTACTTAGATGTTTACAAGATTACAGCTTATATTGCTAATAAAATGCAGTTCTGTGCCTGCAAGTATTCTTCACAGATAAATTTTTAATTTTACATATTATTTTTGGATTAAGCATGAGATGACCCAGTAGACAGACATGTTTAATATAAATCCAAGGTTTGGCTAATTACTCACACCAAAAGTAGCAAAAATTTAAAATACTTCTAAGCCTTTAGAGCATACCACTTTTTATAAACAAGCATGAATTTGTTTGCCTTTCAAAGCTAAATTCTCAAACTTATGAGTTCATTACATGCTAAAACGCACAATTCCCTTAGATTAACAGAACAAGTTAATCATAATGGAAGAATGAAAATTTGGATTAATTTACAAGCCCTTGAAATAGAGGCTGATATTCAAAAAAGTGCCATACTTCCCTGATGTGAATTCAAAAGTTCAATATAATTTAGCATATTATTCTCTCTTAATGTTATCCCTCATTCAAAAGTAATTCCAATCAACACTTTACTAAGAGCAAATAAAGACACTCTACTTAAAAACAAAACTTGAGTATCTAATGACAGGATGTAGGCTTTTCCCAAATATATTGTACAGCTCAAAAATGGAAAGGTTACAATTAGATGGCAAGAAGCAATGCAGAAAGAAAAAGGGAGTTATGATGATTTTCTCAGGTGTGATTATACAAACATCATTGTGAATTCCCAAGAGTACCTATATGAAAACTTCCCAAAAATTCTATTTTACATTTTCCTTTCACCTGCCAGTCCTACCAATTGAAGCCGAAATGTGTCACGCTACATGCTTCCAAGCTCACACTGCACCAGCAGTAATAAAACTGGTGCAATGAGAATGTCACAATTCCACCAAGGATGAATAAACAATAGAATACAGGACTCTCTGTCTGCTAAGTTAGATCCACAGCAATACTAGAATCGTTAGAATAAAAACAAGCTATTAAGAATAGACAAAAACAAAGAGCACCCATTCTGAGGATGAAGATTGTGGCATTCCTTGTAAGAACTTCCAGAAAAACAGGAATGAACATGTGCTGTTTGTTGCCAAGGTCGTGTAGTTTGAAATCTAAGTTATAAAACTCTATCAAGTTAAACTTGAAATCCAACACTTGTGTTAGAAAGATAAAACTTCAAAGACTACTTCTTGCAATTCTAACCTCAGGACTCCAAAAGCAAAAGAAATGCTAATAAAAATCATGCAAATACAGCCTGGTCAGCAATACTTGCCCTCTCTGCATGTGTAAGCCATTTGGTTTACATACCTTAAAGTCATGAGCCCTGTAAAAAGACTCAGAATTTATTTTTTTTTCCTTTCCAAATCAATGTCTGTTGTTAGATGGGCACAGGCTTAACTAAAATTACAAAAGGAAGCTGAGTAGTTGTAAAACACTGTCTCTACAAATCTGAATTTATTTTGTTGGCAGAACCCTAAAACAATACATTATTTATGAACTGCATGCAGTTACATGTATGGATAGTTTATAGATTTAATATAATGGATCCAATAATTTGGAGAGATTGTAAGATGCAAGAACTCAGATTAAAGCAAGATGTCACATATCATATTAGATATAAAGCCAAAATTTAATGAGACAAGTAAAGGTCAGAGAAGCACACTGCAGTTTCAATTTGATACTGCTACACTTCTTGCTCTTAAACATAAATTACAACTTCAAACATACTGCAAAACTAAAAGTTAGTATAAAATTATAATTCTAATGCCAAGCAAACAGGAAAGTTAAACTATGGTTTCTATTCCAGAAACTAAAGGATTACAATGCAGTCATCCTCTCTAGTCCTTATTTTCCAAAATATTATCAAGCAATTTTTAGTGACTGATGCCTGATCAACTGAAACTTCATCAACAAAGTTATGAACATGTCTTATTGGTGGGTTAGGGGAAAAAAAAAAAAAAAAAAATCAACCCAACAACTGTGTCTAATAGTAATACAGCACCTTTAGAAGCACATTACCTGCATTTTTACTGATTATCTGGATTCTATCTGCTTTCTGTATTGTACTGCAGTCAGGAAAGCCCTTTTTTATTCCTTTTACCCTCTTCCCATTCTTTACATTATGTCTCTATTTTTCCAGCAAGGACTAAGGTCTCAAATAAAAAGATACTTCAATAAGACTTTTCTTTAAGGCCTTACAAGTACTCTTTCTGTCATAGTTAGCCATCTTTATTTTGCAGGTGAACAAACTTACATGCAAGAAGGATTAGAGTTGACAAGGAAAGCAGATTGGTAAGGAAGAAACAAGAATGGGACAGTGAGGGAATCAGAGCAACACTGGGATTTTTATACTGTTTTTCTCTTTCCATATTACTAATTAACTTTTCTCTCAGTTTTGTCATTTCTCTCACATTTTGTCTCCACTTTTTTCAGTTCTGTCACCATTACTCTCCTAATATGAATTAGTATTTCCAAAGCCTAATTTGCTGTTAAATTAATCTCATTAAGGAATGACTAAACTGTTGTCTCATTTATTTTATCTTTTCAATTTTTATGCCTGCTACTGCCATTTCTGGAATATATAAATCACTTCCACCCTGCCCCCTTTCATATCACGAGTCATACAATGATAATAATTCCCTAATTCTTTCCAGGATTAGTTCAAAAAACTTTTAGTATTCCAGAAAACCTGATCAAAAAGAGCTTTAGTACTGCCCATTAATACTTTTACATTGTTCTTGGTACTCCCTTTCACCATTTGCAGGTATTTTTAAGAAATATTATTGTACTTATAAAAGTGCTTATATAACATACTTATGAAGAGTGTGATATTTCTGAGTTTCTACCCCCTTGCCATTTATCTTCCATCCTCTCAATGTTTATCCAACAGTCTTCTGTATCTCCTCTGCAACAGAAGAATTTTTCCTTTGCTCTTTCCCTTCCTTTTACAAAGCCTTCCCTCTAATGTATGATGTGACTCTGCTTCCACATTTCATTTTGTGGAAATATGTCTTCTCCACTGTAGAAGCATTTCTACAAAAAAAAAAAAACAACCCTCAAAACTCTTTTCTATTGTCCCTCATATGTCCAGACCTTTCACTTTTTCTGACCCTGCTGAGATACACTGTCCCCATAAAGTCTGCTTTGGGCAGTCAGCAGGGCCAACCTTCAGCTTTCTGATTTTCACGATGCTCTCCAACTACTGTTCAGTCCTGCAGAGTGCCACATACTGTCCTTCTGCTCTGCTGCAAGACAACACTGAAAAAACACCAAGATTCCCTTTTGTACCTCACCAGCCAAATTCCTCCTTCACGGCTGCATTTCACATCTTTCCTTTCTGCTAACATGCTAGAAAAAACCATAAAATCTAACTCTGCTCTTCACAGCTTAACTGCAATTCTGGTTAATTCTTTGTAAACTTCTAAAAACTTAATTTCCTTTATAGCTGATGCTGCTTTAAATTTTATTTCCAAGCCCCAAGATTTAAGCGTCATTTTCTTCCCAGTTTTCTTCATAATTCAGAACTTCTTCCTATTGCTTCTTTCTGTGATTGCCATCTCAAATTTTTCACAACTGACAAATACAGTATTTCTAAGATTTTTTTTTCTTTTCTTCATAAGGAAATTGCCTTACCCTGCTCAAAAACACAGAGAGAGCATTTCTTGAGTAGACAATACTACCTTTGCAGGTACAAAGGAAATATCCAAAATATATGAGCATGTGTAACAGATGATGATGTGCTCATACACCAAGAGCAGATGATCACCAGATGATCACCATATACCATGAAAGCAAGCATCTGACAGGTTCATTTTCCCTTTTTAAACACATTATATACTCTACAGTATCCCCACCCACTGCCTTTGGGTATTTTTGTTTCATTATAGTGTTGCTTTTCTAACCCTTAAAGAGGGTCTATCTATCTGAAACAAACAATTCCATAACCTTGAGCTGCTTCCTAAGTTCTTTTTTTAATCCGATCATTTTTTTAGCTGCACTTTTCCCATTACACCCCTTAGTAATAAACGTTTCCCACTCAGAAATCAACTTTTAAAAGAACAATTTGCCAGACTTCAGGGCCCGTTTTTTCATTTCCAACCATCCTACTCCGTTGCATTTCATTGTAGTCAGGCTTCCAAGGATGCCTTTCTTTAATATGTCATTATTTCTCAGCAACTTTTAAACAGTTGGAGCAATCTCTTTTAAGTTTTATCCCTTCTTTTCTAACACAGCTTTTCAAGCTTTTCCCATAATGTTGAGAAATTAATAAGAGCTGTATTCTCAGGATTTCTTCCTTGCATTTTCTGACAGAGAATGCATATTCACTCCCAGTGTGGCTACCTTGGCATTCAACTTATTTATTGATCCTTTACTTCTCAGTCACCAGAAAAGTTTCCTGAAACAAACTATTTATATTTAAGTTGGCGCCCTCTCTAAGGTTACTTAGACAGTCATTCTCTCCAATAAGCAGATGAATATTGCAGCAAAAACTCTTCCAGAATTTCTTATTTAATTTTTGGTTTAGATTTCAACTAGCTGTTTTCTATCCTTGCATTTTTTTTTCTTCTGCTAAAGCTTACAGAATAACAGCTTCCTTCAAGATTTCCAGAATTCTCTTGTTTTTTCTTCTCTCTCACTCTCCCATCTCTCTTTTTAAAGTCTTTTAGTGATGTGATGTTATTCATGCACAACTGTTTAAGTTTCAATCGTATTTGAAACAGAAACTAGGAGATGACAAACCTTCTGGAGACAAATACAGTTCCAGATGGCAACTGGAGCTGAATGAGGCTCCCAGCTCTGAGCCAACATAAAGGAAAAGTTCACTGACAAAACCTGATCAGTGTAAGAAAGGCACATTGACACACAAATACCTACATTTCACTGATTTAAATTGCATCTGTTCCCTTGACTCTATATGGGTTCTGTCTACTTCATAGTGTAATTACTAAACAATACCTGGACTGATACATTAATGACAGTTATAAAATGAAACACAATTTACTAATAAATTAGCTAATGCCACAGAGGTCACTTCAAGGAGAGATGGAATTAAAATCCCAAGCTCTTTGTACACTTCAAAGTTTAGAAACTCTGAGTTTATCAGTTATCAGAAGCAAAAAATTGGCTTGACCTCATAGCTAAAAAAAAAGCTCAGAAATCTGACTATATTCTACAAACATAACCATTTCAGGATGACACTACATACATTAAAACATGCAACGTTTTTTTTTAAATTCCAAAATATTTTCAAGCTATTAGAGGTTTTAGAAAATGAAAACTTGAGTAAAGAAGCAATAACAATTTTGTAGAAAGGAGCAGTAATTACTATAGTAATTTTTTCCCTTTTATGGGGTGGGGGGCAACCTTTATTATATTATAATTTTATTTCTTACCAATGTGCATTTAATGCTATCTGGCAGTCAGTTTTAATTATATAGGGAGCCTCAAAGTTAAAATGCCAGGATCATTAACAAGAAGCTCCTAAGTACCATTTGTGTATTTTTAAATTGAATTTTTACATCTCTCATAATATGAAAATATGCACACAGGTATATTCTTGAAGGTGGTGTGCAAAAAGCATACTTTAGTTATAGAAAACGTAATATACCTGAAACCAAATTCATCATTCCTGTTGTTCATCATACCCATAGCCAGAGACATTCCCGTTGTATAAAAGGAAGTTTTAAGCTTCAGTCTTTAATGGACAAACTTTGAAGTTCGTACAGGATAAATGTGCTTAGAATTACAGAACAATGCAGGCTAGACAGGACCTCTGCAATTCTCTACTCCAACACACCAGTTAAAGTAGAGACAGCCTCAAATTTAGATCTGCCTGACCAAAGGACTCATCCTGGTACATTATCAACATTTACAAGCACAGAGACTCAACAACTTCAGTGTTTAACCACTGTCATTGTGACTTTTCTCAGTGTAAGATTCCTGACTGCAGCCAGCGACCTTGTCTTCATCTCTTCTCCTTCCAGCACATATCTTTGACAAAAGCTTTCCACTCCTGGTACACCTCAGCAAAACACTTGTGAGAAGACTAAAAAGAACGACTACAAAACAAGTCACATACAACACTCTCAGCATAGGCTGAGCAACAGAATCACAAGTGGCCACTCTGCAGTGGTCATGACAAAACAGACAACACAGAGCAGATTCAAGCACGACACCTGAAATTATCAATAATTCTCTGTTAAGAAAGAACAAACCTGGGCCACTTTAACGGAATTTTGAGTGGAACCACCAGCATGATATTCTACTTTGAACTTTTTCACAAGTTCTTCAAATCTGTAAAGAAAAAGTAGAGAAAAAAGTTAACTGTGCAATTTTTTTTTTCCAAAACAAGTTACGGAGATTAGACGTAGATGACATCATATTACTTAAAAACAAGAAATTCACATGCATTGACACATAATGCAAGCTGGAAACATTCCTTCAGTGTTTGTCCAAATCACAATGCAAAGTGTGACATCAAATCAATCTCTTCACCTAAAAGTTGTGAGTGGCACAACTACTGGAGGGAAAAAAATTATCTGGAGCATAAGCTTGACTGCAATGAACTGTTAGAGGGGTAAAATATATGCTTGAAGAAAAATTACATAAATGAAGATATTCAGATATTTATTCCACCTCATTAAATTTTACATTCTGTTTCTAGCTTAAGAGAGAAGATTGAGGAGATCTGGTGCCTGGTTCAAAATTAACTTAACCCAATCAATAGTGTTGTATTTTAAGATCTCATATCAAAGAGTATATTTTGACAGGTGAACAACCTTGATGAGCAAATCTAACCATATGTGAGAAAACTTGGTAAGAGAAAAGGAGAACTTTCAAACCCTTCAAGCCATACTACTATGAAAATACAGAATTCTCTATCAACATTCAGTACCATATTAGGTTTGACTACTACAGTATTTAAACTTTTAACAGAAGTATCTACCCTCATATTTCAGATCACACTTTCTGTTTAAGACCCAGTGACTGTAAGGTGCTGTTTGTTATCCAGGATATTTACAGCTCTGATCAGAGGATACAACCACTCAAAAACAAAGTCCTCTCTGGTCACACACAGGCTCTAGAAAAGGGAACTGGAATGAGGGATTTATGGAGACTGCAGGGAGGCTATGCACAAATACTGCATTATGCCTTTAAATCCCAAGCACACTTCAAAATGAGTGGATTAAACAGCAGGATTAGCAACCTCAGAAGATGTTAGACTCAGAAGTACTTCTGCAGGCAAGTCAAGATGTTTACTGTAAACTCTGTTTGCAGATTTGAGGTTGAAACTACCTCCATTACCCTAATTAATAGCATGTATTCGCCTTTAATGCCTATTAACTTCACCTTCAAGAAACAATGCTTGCCCAGTTCAATGTATTCCAATATATTTTATTGTGTCTCCCTTTAGCATCTTTTTAAGGGGTGACACGTCTTTATTTCAATCACAGTGCAAGTTGAATGCTATCTACCAACCCTACCCCTTCTCTCCTCCTCACAATCCCAATCTTCTTACATTATGTGAACAACAGCTCTGTGGATAGATTTGTCAAATAATGACTTGTTTGATTAAAAAGGTTTTTATTTTCAATACCATCTTATTAATAAAAGCATTTTTCTTTCTACAGTACTTTCCATTTAAAGTGTTTCAGTAATGAGCTACTTACCCCTAGTGAACTACCAATGGGCAGACAATTAAAAAGAATCAAGAACTAAATTACTACATATGCTTTTCACATTTATCCACACTACTAATTATCCACCAGTTCTAAGTCAAGCAATTGAAACCTTAAATGATAGCAAGTAGCTGAAAGTGGGTAAAAAAAACCAAAACCCAACAGGTCTCTTAACAATTGCTTTTCAAGCAAAGACAAACCATCGTGAACCAATTAAGTATTTTGGCAATACTTTTTCTTTAATTTAATTGACATTTTGCCTTTTTACTCGATTTAAGTATTACTGTGCAAGTAGTGTGGTTGTTTTTTGATTTCTTGTATATCTATAAGCATGCAAGTTGATATTTTAATTCTTTTACCTAAAGGAACTTCAAAATGTTTCCATGTCCACATTATTTAATGGTATGTTAAACCTTGTAAACACAGTACACTTCAGTTGAGCACCTATGTAAGCAGCTCCACATCTAGGTAATATGTGCTTAAATAATTATCTTGTAGTTCAAATGAAGAATAAAATAGGCACTATTGGAATTTGGAGGAAAAAAAATTGAAATTTCCATAAAATACCATCTGTATAATAAAAATTTCAAGGTGGCAGCTATGTAATCTAATAAATAATCTGAAGAAATTACTTTACAATTACTTAATACAATAAGAGGAATGATAGTTACACTATTTCAGATTGAACATAAACATGTAACTCCTTTTCTTCAAATTAAGATGGTGAATTTAACATCTCTAAATATCTGTGATATAAAACAATGAGTTTATACAGCTGCGAGAAAAGTAAATTTTGCCGGTCATTTTCCATGACACATCAGAACGACAACATAAAATTCTGTTGGTTTAATCCATAAGAGCCTGAATTGCATCAAGAATGACCTCAAAATTCAGACTGCTCCCAGTTTTTAATCTCAAGATGGAAAGTCAGATGGACATTTTTCAAAATGTCAGCAGATGGCACAGGCAGCGTGGGCACACAGCCTTTGTCACTGTGTGCTGCCTGCCTCACCTGCAAAGAGAAGAATCATTCCTGCATGCCTCAGAAACATGGTGTTTGCTTTTAGAAAACCCTCCCTTGATGGAAGCAAGTCCAACAGTAGAAACTGCTCCAAGGCTCAGGAATGTTGAACAGAGCTGCTGTATGTACTTCAGAACTAAGCTGTTATCACACTTAGGATAATAAAAGAAAATTAGAACCTTATGAGCACAATGGAATATTATTTTTGTTTCATGTTCTGTACTTGTTGGTTTTTCTGAGTATTTCTAAGGCTGTTCTGTATCTGAGAACTGTGACCCTTTTCCTGACCTTGCAACATACCATTATCTTAAAAAACAGAATAATAAATCCCACAATCAGCACCATATAAAGGGGCCCCTATTTTTAGTACCATGAATTTGTCCACCACATTAAAGCATATTTTAACAAAAATAAGTCTGCATTTGCAGCAGCATATGTTTTCAGCTGTGATACTACTGATCACCTCTAGCACTGACCAAAGAGAATATGTTAATATTTTGCTCAGTTACAGTAAAGGCAGTAACAGTCCTGTCAGTTGTTTTTTTTCCCTTCTTCAAAAGAGAATGTACTCCTAATTGAACCTGATCCCAAAAGGTGAGGCTGTTCACTAGCCTCACTTTTGACAGAATTAATGGCTATTAAAAAAAAATTATAAGGTGGTAGTGGAAGAAGCTATTTACACAAAAGAACACAAATGAGAATGAGAATACAATCTGCCTTTTTTCTTTTTTTTTTCTTTTTTTTTTTTAACAAAATACACCTCCTCACTTTACAGGAGGTGGAGGCTGATTTTCAGAAGGCACAGACTCTTCTTACATATGCCATACCATTACCTCAAACTGGAGACAGCTGTTAGAATTTCCCCCAGTAAATATCACCGCTGACAATTTCACCACCCTGTTTGACTCTCAGACCATTCATAACCCGAGCATCACTAGTCACTTTCTCTGTGTGCTTTTACTAAACTATGTGTAAACCTTACACTATTCCTTCTCATAACACCTCTTAAATAGCATGATTTACTGTAGTGCAGAGAAAAATGCACTCGCTGTAATATCTAATCCCTTCAGTCACCTGCAAAGATGATCTGTCAGCTGCCCCTCTGACCAGCTCTTGCCTCCCACCCCAGCTCTCTCACAGCCCCTTCTCAGTCCATGCAAGCAGAAGTCACTTCTCTACATTCTTAAGGCCCTGCAGAGTGTTATGCACTGAACATAACCATCCTTCATTCGGTACATTCAGATTTACAACAGCCTCCAGGCACAAAGCTGTCAACAAAAATAGCTTTTCTCTCACTAACCCATGATATCATCCAATGTCCAGTTACTAGAATTTTCTGACTATTAGCAAAACTACTTTAAATCTTCCTTCAAACTATCTTTCACCATAATGTCATAAAAAAGTCATCAGCAAGGCTGTGTGATTTCCCGAGGCTACTCTCCAGCCTAATAACTGGCAATCCTCTCGTGGATCAATACCCATCTCTCGTAACTTGCTTTATACACAAACTCCGAGGCTTTTGGAGCTGGGACTGTCTTCTTGTTACACAGCAACAGGCACACTCATGTTCTACCACGGTTCCAAAATCAGACTGACAAGAAAAATAAGCACATAAAACATTCCCTACAACTAAAAGAAAGCAAGACAAGGCAGTGGAGCTACACTATGGAAAATTAAAGCAACTCAAGTAATGCTGTTAAGTTTTAAGACATAATTTATATTAAATTATAAAAAAACCCTTTTTGAAGAGTAAAATGGCCACCGAATACCAGTCTTACATTGAGAGTGCACCAGAAAAAAAAACATTCCTGATACATATGTCAGAAGCTACTAATCTGCAAGAAATAGAGAAAAGTAATCTCTTGTTTTTCAGCAGGGTATGTTGCCCTGGATATCTTTTGATATATCTGCTTATTACCTAAGATGTACTCAATAGCACACATCAGCAGGAGCAACACATAAAAAAAAATCACCTGCCAAAAGCAGCTAGAGAAAAAAGTAATTTTTGCCCTTTTGAATGACAAGCACCCAGATAATGACACAAGACAAAAATCAGGTTATTTTGTATAACAATAATAAAGTATTTTCATTGGATTGTATTTTTTTTGGTGTTATAAAAATCTTCAAAACCACTAAGATGGAAAGCTCTTAAATAATCAATAGAAGGTTGCAAGCTGCATGTAAGTCTGTAACTCCTTTTCTTTAAAAGTATTTTGGGGCTGAGGATGCAGCCATTGCTGATACCTCTAAGACAGGGAGGTGGACAAGGATTTGGTATGTTTTTAAGGTAGTGGATGAATTTTAATTAGACTTTAATTAAAAATCATAATTAATGGTGATTCTGACACCTTTGCCAGATATTTATTTTTACTGGCAAGAAGCAGTCATATTAAGACATGGCAATAGCTTTAAATGTTCAGCTGTGAGGAGAACCAGACTAATACACTGACAGTTAGATGTTTGATCCTTTTAATTGCATTTTTTTTATCTACTTAAATCTTGAAATTAAGCAACCTGCGTCAAATTGCCTATGAAATCACTCCATAAATTAAGGAAGAAAGTATGTAAGAGAGTGAGAATCATATTTTACAATCTGTTTTAATAATACTAAAAGCTCAGTAAAACTACAAGAACAACACCAAATATTATTTCAATTTTTAAGGAAACCCTCAAGGAATAAACCAACACAAACAATGAAATAATGCCAAACCTGCATCCTGATTGTTTTGCAGGGCATGGCAGAAGTAGTTCTGTGTACATCTGGACCAGCCTGTCATCTGTCACATTCTCAGTTTCATCACAGCCTGGGCCAGTGCCAGAACAATGCAGGCAGCCACACCACCAGGCAGATGGGGCACATGTTGTTGAAAGAAAACCTTCCCTGGTCAGTGTTAGCAGGCAGGCTGAAGCCTTCATAATTTCATCCTAAGAAATAACTAATTTACATTTAAGAAAAAGGTCTAATCTTGAGATTCAAACATGATAATGAAATCAGAGAGTATTATTTTTAAACAGAAGTAGAAGGGAAAATATTTTAGAACTAATTCTGTGGATAAAAAGAAAAGCAATTTATATTTTTTAACTCTAAATGATGTAACTAATTTCTCTACCTTAACTGCATGACTCTGTGTTCAAAGTTCAAACCCTAGAAAGGATAGTTACATATATGAACAATTTCATCCCTACTCTTTGAGATATAAGGGATTAAGATTGAGATACAGATATAATTGGTTGCTCTTACTTAAAATTGAACCTGAAAGAGCAAAAATCCCCTTTTGAAATGAGGTACAATCACAGAGGTACATGAGAAAACTTCATAACAGCTGCTTGGCAATGACTGACTTTATGCAGAGCTAGTTCTCCTTATTAGTTTGGCACAGAATTAAAGAGCTTGGGAATGGGTAGGGGAGTAAAGGGGAAGAATGAAGCATGCTAAAAAGGAAGTATTGCAGACAGGTTAGCACCACAGACATATAACACAACAGAAAGCTAAATTTGTTAGGAATAGGACTGCCACAATTGAATGGAGCAGATCATCATATTTTTCTCCTTTATTTACTAAAGTTCACAGAATGGTGACTCTCCATGGAAGCATTTACTGCTGCAAACTAGAATTTCACATGAAGTATTTTCCTAATCACCTCATCCAAACAAACACCAAATGAAAAAAGCCAGTAATTCCAACCAGGTTAGGATTATGAGTACCAAATGTTAATATATTAAAGAAGAAAAAAATGCATAGGCAAATTGCAAGATTCATAGCTTTGAAATATTTTACCACAAATGTTAGTGAAGCTGAAAAAAATGCACTTAAATGTCAGTTTGATAAAAGCCAAAAGAACATTTTCCACATGTGTTTGCATTTAGGCATATTGAAACAAGATGGAAGAAGTAACAGTCATTCAAATGTAAGGTTAAAACATCAGCTCTTAAGATCATGATTTAAAGAAATTTCTCAAAGTTTTTTTCTTCAGCAGAGGCAAATTTATGCAAGTGTTCTTGAAAAGCCTCCCCCCTTATTCCAGATTATCTGGATATCTTCCTCCACATTATCGCAAAAATATATATGATTTCACTCAGCAGTATCAGCCACAAGGCAAGTTTTTCTGTTGGTATTCTACAATGGTGTAGGAAAATGAAAACAAACAAATCCCACAACCCCCACCCTATACCACTAGATTATTAAAAGATCACATTTCTGATTCTGTTCCTAAACACTACCAATATATACACTATAGATATATCAAGCACCTTTTAAAACCTTAAAATTTCTGTATAATATATAATTACTATAGCATCCCACCCTCTATTAAGTTTCTATTCAAAACATTTTAAGAGGTTTCATATAAGGGGAATAATCAAGAACACTATTAATAAAGAAATTCAGTCACTTCAATATTTTACTACAACTGCATGCTTTCCTCCCACTGTCTTTTTGAACGAAGATCTTCCAAAACTACAGCCAAGACTCAAATATTTTGTGGATACATCTAGGAATTTTCACCATAGTATTTGTTGCAAAACAACATAGGCAGAAACAGCTCTCTGCCCTTATGCATAGCCAATAAGGATCAAAAGGCATTGCAGGCAGGGAAAAGGATGCAGCATTTACCTTCTTCATCCTTGGATGCACTAAAGCCTGTTCTGGAGCACTAAGGAACAAGGTCATTTCCTCTGTTATTTCTCAGCAGCATTACATTTACACTTGCCCCCAGTGTACATCTGGAAGCTTGTGTACAAGAATACTACTTCTAAAAAAAACTATGTCCTTTTCTGTTTGCTTCTCAGAAGTAGCATGAGAAGTATATGCGCTTTATGAGACCTACCAGTACATTTTTTGTGTCCAAATTTACTTGCTAACTAAACAGTAAAAGGGGAAAGCTGTGTATCTTATTACAAAGCAGTGAACTAAATCCTTTTATCATCAGTATCTTTGATCTACAATAAAAATGCAGGAACAAAAGTAAACACTAACTGGTTTTGAAAGTAAGAATAGATTTACAAAATTAAAAGTAAATTAGAGATCATAATCCTAATTATGCAACAAATATAAAAGACTGCAATAGCTGCATCCCACTTGGCACAGTAGAGACCAGGTGTTAACTGTCAATAAACCTTTAGTGAATGCTAATTGAAACTGCTCTTTCACAAGCATCAACTTACTCCAGCTCACATCAAAGTGAAAATTTGTTTAACTTCATAAAGTATTTGCCAAGAATATTTTAAGAGTATTTAGTCATCAAGAGATCTTAGACCATATCTTTGCTACAATTTAGATTATCTAAAGCTGTAGTACAAATCATATTAAACTGTAATGAACTGACCAAAAATACCCACCAAAAATCCATAGAAACACATGGTATACAGAAATATTTTACCATAGAAATTTTAGTTTGTACTTTTATCTGTAAACACATAAAAATTGTAAAAAATCTGTTGGGTGCAAAGTTTGGGTTCCGATTTAGAGCCAATAAGATATTAGAAAGTTTTGCAGAGCTGTTTCAAAACCAAATTATAAACTAATTGTTTCCATGCATCACTCAGACCAAGAAATATTTAATCAACATACTATTATCTATCAACATGAAATCCAGCATAATGGTGACAGTTGTTAACCACAACCTAAGCCAATTTTTTTGTGTTACAATAATATAAATGTTCATGTCAATGCAACTACACTGCTAAAGCAGTTATTTTTCTGCAACCATTGTGCTATTTTAAATTCTTTAAATTATTAGCCATTTGGCACATTTAAACCCAGAAAACATTAAAACAGATCAGGAGATACAAGTAGACCAAGAACACAGTATGCATCCACTCTAAGCTCCTATTAACATGGAGAGACCTGTTATAACTTTCCTCATGAACAAATAATGAGTGTAGAAAATCCTGCTTTGAGCACAACCATCAGTAAATGCCAAGAGATATTTCCTGTTTAGTTCTCTTTATCCCCCATTTCTCAGTACACGTCTCTCTTCAATATACATTAAGACAGTCACCTACTGATGGAAAAAAACTTCCATGCTACTGCAGTTACTGACTGATACCTACACCTAGTTATAGGCTTTGACCTCAATATGCCCACAGTGTAGATACTTGAGAAATTTCTAAAATGTCAAATAATTTATCTTGATTAACCCAGTCCAAGCCTTGTGAGTTATTTAGGAGCAGCACACACTGGTAATATCAGCATCGTTACACTGGATTAGTTTAAAGCATTTCGTAGACTGACCACAGCAATATGAGAACATGACTTAAAACAATATACCCTGAAGGGTCAACACCTGCTAATAATGCAAAAATTTTTATCTCAATAAGGTAAGAGAAACTTTTTTTTAATCTCAGTACTCCATTTATAAATCAAGAGGAAACCCAAACAGCTAAATAATCAATGGACAGTAAAAATAATTAGCTATAAAGGAAAACATCACTTTGCCACCAAAAGGGAAAGGAGTCTTCAGATGTGTAATCTCCTTTACAAGAGAAATATATGTAAACAAAATAAGACAACTGTACAGATGTTAAGTGGCACTAAAAGTACCAAAGGTGACAAAAGACTTGATACTCAAGCTATTCTTTAAAACATTCCCTTATAGAATAGCATTTGAGAGTCTTTTTTATCCTGATATTCAATAGCTTGCCCTGAATATTTGCCTTTTTTAAACAAATGAATCATCTGCACTACCAAAGTCTGAAATTTCAACAACACACAAACAAAGCAATCAGATCAACACCTTTGATTAGTTACTCCTATATTAAGTCTTTCACTTGAGTGTTGATATTTTCACCTCCAAAACAAAGCCTCCCATGCTGTATCAGCACAAAACCTTCAAACCCTGAGGAAGAAGGTGAAGGAGAGACTACAAATTGCACACAGGGAAGTAAAAAAAATATATATATAGTCTTCAGTAGGGAGAAAAGCAAAGATGCTAGTCAATCCTTAAAAGTAATACAAAATGATAATGAATTTGGAGCTCTCTCAAAGGCACAAGCTTTTTATAGCGGTCCTCTACTTAGGAATCTTTTCAGGAGATTCCTCTAGAACTAGGTAACACATTCAAATTTTAGAAAGTCTATGATGTTCTGAATTAGGAAGCAACTATATTTTCCTCTCTATCTCTAAAAGGTGACTGTTTTCAATTAACCTTCTTCCTCAAAAATGTTTCACTATTATACCATTACCAGGCTCTTCATAAGTCTTCCAGTTTTTGAGATTTTCATATACATGATAATACAATAATAGTAACAGTGAGTGCATGCTTATTCTTACAGGGAGATTAGTCTCCATTTCAGCACATTTTCTAGCTGAAGTTTTAGTTACTTGACAGAGTATCTCCTGCAGAGATTAGCCTATTATTATTTGCTACAGACCCTCTCTGAAAGCAAGCCCATTTTCTCCAGATGACTCATTAACAAGCACGACAGAATGAAGTGTTCCAGCCTGAAATGCCAACAGCTAAAAATAACTCATCCCACAGCCTATGACAATTCAGTCCATGTCCTCACTCCATAGGCACAATCTCAGAGGGTCACCTTCTGAGGGGGAAAATTAGCATACGCCTGGGGAGGGCAGGGCAAGGCACAGGGGCACTAACCTAACAGAACAAAGAAAAAAAAAAAAAATCAAAAGTTACAGCAAAGCCACAAAGGGATAGTATAATTTCAAAAATCAATATTTTAAACAGCAGAAAAAAGGCTAATTTCACAGAAGAATTAATGGACTGAAAGGAAAAATAAGAATATTTGACACAAATAAGACAACCCTGAGTTTTCCTCTGATATAAGTAATTTTGACTTTCCCTGTCTGCGTGCACCCTGCCACTACAACACTAACAAGACATGTTTGGTGACATCTTGTGTGAATCTTCATGCACTTAAGAAACTTATAGTCAGCTGTTAGGTTGTAAAGAATTCCACCAGCTCTTTTGCTGAACAATATTTCTAAAAACATCATCTTGCATTAGGAGATGTGCATCAAAGAATTTTCCTCCACACCCAAGAAGGCTGCAATGAAAAATGAAGAAACTTACCTTCTCACCCTTAGGCCTGAAAAAAAATTAATCTATCTTTATGAAGTACAGAAATACATTATGGACTGTGAAATCATAGACTGGCTTATATCAGAAAAAACCTTTAAAGGTCAACTAATTCAAGCCCCCTGCAATAAGCAGGGACATCTTTACCTAGATCAGGTTGCTCAGAGCCCTGTCCAACCTCACCTTGAATGTACTGGAGGATGTGGCCCTTCTCCTGACCCCTTCCAACACGTGTGACTTTCCTGTGCTGAGGACCCCAGAACTGGGTGCAGCACTCCAGGTGAGCTCTCACAAGGGCACAGAATCAGGGCAGAATCTCCTCCCTCCCTTAACCTGCTGGCCATGCTGCTTTTGAGGCAGCCCAGGATGCTGTTGGCTCCCTGGGCTGTGTGCCCACCATAGCTGGTTCATGTTCACTTTTCCATCTGCTCTGACCCCAGATCCTCCTTGGCAGGGCTGCTCTCAGCCCCTTCACACCCACCCCAGCCTGTATTGACCTGTATTGCTCTGACCCACATGCAGGACCCTGCTTGCATTGGGCCTTGTTGAAGCTCATCAGGCTCTCATGGACCCACTTCTTGACACAGAAAATCCCACGTGGATCCCCACACACCAGCAAAGGTGAATTTCTTTGTCTGGAAAGCCACTGAAACAAAACACTTGTGCATAACTACCTAGTAATTTTCTGTCTCACAGTTACCACTAATTTGATAATATTTTCTTCACAAACCAATTCTTAAGAAAAGATTGGGAAAAATGGAGAAAAGAAATGTCTAGAAACAATATGGACAGCTGAATAATAACGCTTCAACACAAATACTTGGTAATGCTTGCTGTAGTTCACAGTCCTTTCCTCTAGTCTCAAATACTCGTAATTAAGTTTTTGAACTGACTGGATGTGACCATAACTATGTTGTTACATAAAATCAAGCAGAGGAACACGAGGCACTTCAGCTGTTTTAAGCAGCCTTGGTCACAATTATACACTGCTTTATTATTGAGAACACTTGGGTATATTACACTAATGTTGGTGTGGCTAAAATGCTTGCAAAACCACATTTGCTCTTATGCCTAAGATGGCCAGTGCTTGCCACACTACAGCTGTAGTATCCAATTCAAACACAGCTCAAATGCAGTTTTTGGTAGCCTTGTGAGATAATCCACAGGGAGTATTATTGAGTAGAGAGCTTAAAGATAGTCTCACTACCTACAGATGGTGGGTCACTCCCCTGTAACCGTGAATATGCCACTCTGTTCACAGCCAAAGTCAAACATTTTCTAGCAGAAACTTCTTAGCTGTGGCATAGGAGGCATGTCTCCAGTTGTGCAAGACTATTTCCCTCTCCAATGTTCATTCATTAATTCTGCAAAAATAGGAAAAGTATAAAAGCCTCCCTTTCTGACATTAGAGATTACAAAAAGAGACACTGAAAAAACAAACATATTTATCTTCTCTCTAGGTAGGAATGACTGAAGGTTTTCTGCAACAGAGCCATTATTTGTATCAAGACCATATACAAATCAGAAGCAAAGGAAACATATCAAAACACAAGTTGAACCAATATAACTTACATTTTCTCACTTTAAAGTAAGAAATTGAAATGAAATTTCAACCAAGGTGAATTAAGACCAGCAATTAAACCAATTTTATATATTCTATTTAAATCCTTCAAAATCTAGGCTTTTAAAAATATGTTCTTAACAGGTTATAATAAAAGTCACAGTCAAATAATAAATTTAAAATCAGAGTCTTCAGTTCTAATAAGTAGTTTGATATCATGGTGAACTCTAATTTGTTTGCTTTTCCTAGTGAGTAGGAACAAAGCAGCTTTGAATCACAAACAATGCCCTGCAGTCAGTAAAACTCATGAGGTATTAATTTACAGTTTCATCTGTGATCAGTTAAACTGTATGTAAAATCTTAAACATCTTTAAAAATCACCACAAATAGCTCAATAAGATATTTTTTCAACAGTGCTTTAAAAAAAAACATACATTATTAACTACTATTGTAAAAACAGAGCCAAATGAAAGTTGCATTTAAAGCCTGCATTCTAGTAACTACACAATAGTGAAAGATGCTATACTTCAATAATATCTAAGAAGTTGATAGAGAGGTAACCAGTCTTCAAAAATTACTTTACTGAGTTTCAACTCATACAAGAATAATAAAAAAAGCAAAAGTAGTATTAAAAATTTAAAAACCCAATTATCAGAAAGAAGTATGTGTGTGTGTACATATATAGAACCCACTGTACGTATATGTGCATATATTTAGATCACAAGTCAAACATTTGAAAAAAAAAAGAATTGTGTGAAAATTAAAGAAGTTACACAGAAGACCAGAAACCAGTCTTCCACGAGATTCTTCAATTTTGCTGTATACAGAAACCTGTACAATTTTCACTCTCTCTCTTTTCATTCATAGGCACATATCCCATCTTCCAGAGTGTATGATACTCTATGCACAAGGACATCTTGTGATTTCAGAATCACCTTCTGTTCCATATTGTGCTCTGAACAGTACTACATAAAAACTAGTGGTGATCATATTGTCAAAGACCACTGGCATGGAGACACCTGCTTGTTATCAAGACTGAAGAATTTAAGACAATCATACTGCTGACAGCTACTGTCACCTTAGTGAAGAAGGCAGTAAGAGCCTGTATAAATGTGGATGGTCAGTTTTACTGTAAAACAAGGCAAATTACTTCACATCACTTGCAGAGATAATGAGGAGGCACATCCACACTGAAAATACTCCCTAAAGTAAACCCTCATGTGTCATATACAATCATAATGTTGTTACTAGACATGATATTAACTAATGCATTTGTTAACGTAATTTGTAGAAAAAACAAGTATATCCACAAAATATCGCTGGACAAAGATACATCCTGAAGACATGAAGTATTTAATATCCAGTGAAGTTTTAAAGACCTTTTCTCACCTCCTTTTTCAGTTTTAGCTGCAACAACAGAAAAATCAGACTTGGCTGGCAAAGATTATTAAGCTAAATCAAGCCTGTACAAACTGAAGAGCTCTAAAAGGTTGACCTGAAAAATCTGGAAAAAATGAACTGAAGCTGCTGTTCATCTGAACACATGATCATTTTAATATGCTTTAAACTTTTAGGACAGGAAAATGCAGCCACAATGGCAATGACAATCAAGGCATCACAAACCTCAAACTAATATTTTAGAAGACAAATAACTCTATTTTCCCAAGCCCTTAATGTAAACCATCCCGATTTAAGAATTTAATGCATGCATATTATCAGTAGAAATCTTAAATGTGGATAAACCACAACCTTATATAGCAAAAGAAAGTAAGTCCTGGTCATGACTTTTTTTTGTTCCTGAACAGGCAGAATCACAAAAAAAGTATTTCTTCAAATCCTTTTCTTTGCAAACATGCATGTTATCCATAACAGCAGGCCTGAGGATAGCAATCATTATCCATGCGTTCTCTCATTCCTGTTTTCAAGTAACAGTTTCCAAAATATTTTTCCCAACCTAACTGTCCTCCTGCTTTTTTCTACAGCAAAGATACACAGGAACTTAACATACTGTCCTCTGAGCAAGAAAATTTAACTTTGGTTATTATTCAATTTAATTCCTACCTAGTATTTTATTAAATACCTATTCAACTCACTCACTCCCCTTCAACTATTTGAGAGGCACAGAGGTGTTTAAGTGATCTCATCTGCAGACCTTGTTTTGTTAGCTGGGCTGTCTCTTCTGTTTGGAAGAATTTGCTATTTGTCTGGTTAATGTCTTTATTTGTGAGCCCCCTTGGAAACCATATTAGTTCTGTGCAGCTTTTTACTGTTCAAGGTAACTGCACCCTGCAACTCAAACTTTTAGAGAGTCTCCAGGTGGCAGATTTCAGTCATTGCTAGGCCCTGCACAAGGAGAGGGAAATGAGAGCAAGCACACATGTCTGCCTCATTAATAAGGGCAGCAGATAGGTCAAACTCCTATGAAGAGTTATATATGGATAAAGCCTTTAAAAGTCTGAGCAGAATTTACACATTTAATTTGTAGTTGATCATTTCAATAACATTAGAAGTGAGGCAAGTGCCTGTATTAGATAATTAGGTATAACATTCAGAACAAGCACCATGATCTGCTTAAATCTATTATATTATCAGTGGTTTCAGCTCATAACAATAATCTGTTCACAAAGAACTAGTTTCAGTTATACTACCCTCAGGAAAAATTAAATCTTCTGTACCACATTATTGATAAGAAAGTATTTATGTACACTGTTTGGCCTAGTGACTTCCTGCACTTCCCCCTACTTAAATGCACCAATTTTTTGGTTAATACAGTAAATCTGTTGTATTAAATCTGAACCTGATTAATGATGCACTGTATCAAGCTAAGTAGAATTCAATTAGTGTATAATTGATTAGTGTGTAATTGGAGCAGAGCTCTAGATTTACCAACATTAATTAGAATGGCTTATTACAGATAATTTATGTTATCATAATATAAAACAGAAGTACTTGGTTTATCAAGTAAGCTTAACTTAAGATCAGGTGGACATCCTCAGATTAGAGAGCATACAAACTAATGCCTATGGAGCTCTTCAAGACACATAAATCATAACAAGCTAAGTCTTTTAAAGAAAGTTAAATTGCTGATTAACCTTTTACCCTGGATTTCCTAAGCAATTAGACTGTTCATACTAATTTACTATAATAGACCATTCTAACAGAAGAAGGTACATCTACAAACCTGCTACAATTAAACATCAAATCCCTTCAGCCAGTACACAGTATTGCCAGACTGAGAACAGAAGGATGATTATTACTCTCAAAAATTAAAAAGAAATAAAAATCCACCCCAAAAACCCCAAAACACCTTTAAGGTTGAAGTGTACAAAGCATATGCATTTATTAAAGCAGCAGAGGGAAATAAGCAGCAGCAACTCAGCTACCAGACCTCATCCATATTTGCTTTAAACTCCTTTGGATGGTAACTCCAGTCTAGACAGAGGGAAGAAGTGCAAATTCCCCTGAGTACACTGCCACAGTAATTATGTTCATTATCTTGCATGCTAACAACAAAGATATAATAATCTACCAGTGAATAATTCATACATTGTCAGGTCCCTCTATGATGTTTATTACTAATGGCACTACTCACAATGCAAGTTAGAATGCAATTTTTCAAAATATGCATTTACTATATAAACAAAATCTTGAAGTAATTTTTACCTTCTTGGCCATGTCCTTCTTCATTTTTTTCCCACCTATGTTCTCAAATTCTGTACTGGTCTCTCCAAAATATTTTTATAAACTAACAAGTAATCTAATTACACACATTTACTCACACAGGTTAGCACCAGTGCTGCTCTCTGCATATACAAGGTATTAAGACTATAGTGAAACACAACAGGAATAACCATAATTGATCAAAATGTTCTGGTTTAGTTTTTGCACACTTAGGAAAATCCAATCTCGCTAAACAAACACAAAATCAGTTTTCTGTTGAAGATAACAATGAATTAGCCCATGTTAAAAACATGCCTTTGGCAAAATCAAACACCAAAATGTTGCAACTGATATGAAGTTAATTCAATGCATATGCATCACCAGTACCCTTCAGCACGAAGAAAATATTTAGCAGAAATAGTTGGTTCTCAGACTCCCCTTGCACATTTCCACAGCCTTTAACAGAGGATGCCAAGTATCCCAGCCCTAGAAAACCTCTGGCTTCAGTAAGGCACAGCACTAACTATGGCACAGGCCCCCTGTAACAAAGGGCACCTCCACAAACCTGGGTCTGTGCTTGGCAGCATTAAGAATCTAAGACAAAAAAAAAGGTTGGTACTAACACATTCAAACTCAGGTGTACAAAAAACATTTAAAGTGTAAGAGCATTCTGTGGATCAGAGGTCACAACTTACAGGAATGAATGAATGAATGAACAAACGAATGAATGTGCTTCTTGCCATTAATTAAGTAATCCAAGGTAACAGAATTAACTGCCTCAAGTGGTTAAAAATTTTCTATAAAATGAGAGTATTTGCCAATGTCACCTACACTTGGTAATCTGCTATTTAAGTTGCTTGAAGACTGTTATACTCCAAGTTTGTGCAATTTCACTTTGTTTGATACAAAAGACAGTGTATATTTCCACATGGCCCAACTGTATTTGCTGGCTCCACAAACTAGCCGCAGGACTGACACTTTACCCAGAATATTACCACCAGTTCTAATGGTTTAGAAAGAAAAAAGAGTTCAAATTTTACTTTCACACACCTCCCCCAGCTGTTGCTTCTCGGGGTAATTTCAGTATCTGACACCTTTTCGAATTTTCCCTTATATTTAACTTCCTAATTTTCCTAATCAGCATCTTCTGAATCTAATACGCTAGCATATCATTCTCACTTATTACACAGGAAAAGTGTTTTATTTTGAAGGTTTTATTAAACAGACATAACCAAATCTTACCAATCAAATCTTCAAAGCATACTAAAAAAGGAAAAGAAATAAATGCAATTGTTAAAAATGTGACGGTATGTGGAAACACATTTTAACAAGAACTCTAGAAATATTCAGGTATGTTTGATTTTTAATAAGTTACAATGAAATTATTCCCTGAACAAACTGTGATAGCCCTCTTATTTCTTTCCCAGCACTACTGTCACTCCATTATCTACTTTATTATACAAGTACTCATGCTCCAGTTGGTCTCTAAATAAATCATCCTCATGTAAGTAAGAGAAACTAGTTCCATTCTTAAATTATGAAATTTAGATCAATTTTCTGGCACTTTAAATCAATGTAACTAATGGTCCAATTTCAAATCAATTTGATGCATGTAATTTACAATAAGCATGCACATCCTTCCTCTGAAAGGCTAACAAATGAATTTTACAACGACCACACCATGACTATGATAGGAATTCAAACAAGTTAAGAACACTCAGCTATAAAGTTTAAGGGGAAAAAAAAAACCCAAACAAAGCAATAAGAAGACACAAGCCTCTACCTCCAAACCTTTGAAACTTAGCACACGGGCAGCACATAAAAGGTCAAAGTGCTGCTTTCACCACAGTGATCCAAATGTACTGTCTGTACTATCCAGCCTCTCTCATCCACAGAAGTAGGTCATTTTTTTCATGCTTGGCCTATTGACAGTTTGAGATACACTGGTACTTTTTCCAGAAGTTTAAGAATAGAACTGATTTCTCTCTCACACACACTCACCAGTGATACAATAAGAATACTCACCAGAAATTCCACTTCACTGAGAACTCAAGATCTGGTAGACATCGAAAAAACCCAAAACTATGACAGGCTGAGGAACAGTCATCAAAAACACTCAAATCCTGTACATTAGAGAATCAGGCCTCTGTCTAGATGCTCAAGTCTTACCTCAAAACCAAAGTCACAAAACCAATCCCAAAGAAACAGCTTAATAGTCTATCAGTTCAAGAAAACTGAAAATGATTTAACAGGCTTCAGAGCAAATAACAAGAAAATGAAAAGTAAACCTCAGAGAGGACAGTAGATGCATCATCTATCAACTTCCTCCTCTCTTCTCTCAAATTCAAACCATTTTCTCTCATTTATGTCAAGAGTCAGAGAGTGTCAACTCCCAAACAATGCTGCTTATTTCACACACTACCTGGGTGGTACAAAAGCACAACTATTCTATGTCTTTCTTTTGCCACTCCCCACAATTTTTGTATGTTCTATCGCTATTTAATATCTGTGAAATTTGTTTTACTTAATTGATTTTTCAAGCAGCAATTACTCTGAAATCTTAGTATTGCAAATGAAATTAAAAATAGAAATGATACCAGAAAATCCTGCAGTGATGGTAAAGTCTCTATTAAAACAGTTTGTACTTAGCCTAAATGTAGAACTTAAATTGAACTGCAAAAAGAGGAACAGCCAACTATTACAACTACAAATTCAGTTCCTGAAGAGCAAACTTTTTATAAAATCTTAACAGTATGAAAACATCCCTAAGATAACAAACAAGCATAATTAACAGCCAGTACACACATTCCAGTCCAGTCCTGATTTCTGTCTTGCCTTGAAATCCAGCACTGGTTGTTATTCTTTTCCAAGAGTGTGAACTCTTCACCACGTCTTCACTTACTTATTCTTCAAATAAGATAAAAGCTTCAAATGCATTAACAGCTATGAGCACAGCAGCTGTAGCCCCACATTTGAAAGGTTTAACAATGCCAACATAAGCATGCAGATAGCTTGTGGACAGTACTGCATTGCCCCAAATAGTCCTAGATCTAAAATTCATTTCAAGCTCCTATATGTGGAGCCATACAATTAGCTGGCTTTAGGGGTAGCCATACATTGTATGTGCATTTCAGAGCAGCTGTCAGACTAGCTCTTGCCTGCTCCTAGAACCTGAGCTCACAGCAGCTGAGGAAGATAAGGCATGCTCCTGGAACATTCTTTTTTGTTTTGTCCAGAAAGAATTCAGTTTATGTGCTCACAAGCACTCTACAATGAGAAGTCAAGTGAAATAGGTGGGGACAGATGAAAAAATTAGTTCAGAAGAAGAGGAAATCCAAACTAGATGCTAATGTCAAGGCACCTACAGAACACATTAGTCCAGCCTGTCCAGACATCTCCCAGATTAGCTAAAGGTCTTTTCCTCAAAGGCTAATCCCTGCTGTGTTTTTAGGATTACACTTAACATCCATCTTCCCAATTGGTATTCCTGTATGTAATTCCAGTGAGCCAGCTTAATTAAGCACCCTTCATTTATATATTAACACTGACTTAGACAACCTACGGTCTACTTAAAGAAACAAAAGTGGCATTCCAAGTCTGATTTCCAGAGCTGTAGTAACCTATAGGTAGCATTATACATCAGACATTCACCATACTTCCTCTCATCTCCCAAAACCAGCCATAAACTCACCTTTCCACTGCAAAGTACACAGAGGAGGTAAGGTTATAGCAGAGTATCTGCCCCCAAGGTATGGTACTTGGTGCAAATCACTTCCACTCTGTCAGCATCAGAAAGGATTGGGCTAGCACAGCCTTCCATCCTTGAAGACTAAGCCTATACTGTCTCTTTCCAAACCCATATTTGCATGATGAAAGGAAGAAAAAGCAAGTCCAAATGAATTCTGCTTTCTGCTCAGAGAAATTGAAACATCAAGCACAATTTGGAAAGTAGTAAACATGTACATCTTGGCAAACAGAAATTTGCATATTAAGGTATAATATGCTAAATATACTAATTGTAGATTGTTTAGATACACATATAACACTTGCAAACAATTTTTCAAGACAAACACTAGTTGAAGTCTGCACTTAATTCAATCAAATGTTCTTCATTAGGATCAAAGTTCATCCAATTCAACAAAGTTGTTTTAAATAACGCCAAGTACTCAGAGACAAGTAATGACGTAATCTGAGAAATTTCCCTGCTCTGTTCCCTCTCATTACATCTTCAGGTGTTTAATGCAAAATTTAACACCTGCATATGTCCTTTCCTACCTCGGTTTATTGAGGACTTCACAAGGACAAATAATTCATTTCATTAATTGTCAACACACTTCTTGCAGGATTTTCATTCCTTCATCCAACCAGCTTACCAATTTCAGCATGTTTCATCTTAGATCAGTTTGCATGCCTTAAACTTCCAGACTGGTTTGATCTTGGTTAGCTTCTCTTTTTATATTAGAAACAACTCTCCAACAGTCTGCATTTTCTCCCTATCAAGGCTGTTGTCAAGTCTGGGACAACATCTCTAAAGCTGAAGTTTTTATGGCAGAGGAGGCAAGCTGTTCCTGGGAGAACGCCAAGATTTCCACCCTCCTCTTTTACTTGTGCATGTGTCTCCATACAGTGAAAGACAGAGCTCTCCCAGACAGGACCAATCACAACAGAACTGAAACAGGACAACTACAGCAATTCCATCTTACAGAAAAGTGGAACAAGGTAACAAATTAAAGCCAGCTTACAGATTTAACACAAGTAGTATATGGATAACAGATGAAGAAGAAACCGGGATATATTACCAAAAAAATCAGAGGAGAAGTACATAAGGCCAGTTTTCACCCTCCTTAAAATGCATCTATTAAGGACTCTTACCCTTGCAAGATAGAGCATTTGAATAGTATCCCAAGATGCAAAAGATGACACAGGGCACTAAGGTGCAACTCTGAGTTCTAACTGCTTTTACATAAGAGACTGGAAAAAAAGAAATGACAGTTAATAAATGGGTAACTGGAAAAAAAGTTGGAGAAGGGACTTCTAATAATCACAAAAATCCATGAATTTACACTACAAAGATATTGGACCCAAAAACATATGGCCTGGACAGACAGTATCTTAAAAAATTGTCTTTATTTATTAAATGAAGCTGGATGCTCTCAAACAATATCTGTTTTACAAAATCTATCCCAACTACTGTACATTATAAATTTAAAAAAAGACATATGTTACTACTACATCTTTATGTTGAACACCCTATCTATATTCACAATCACACTGACTAAAACATGAGTTTGTGATGTGTTACTTCATCACACTCAGAAAATGAATCTCTAGTAATAAGAATTTAAGTGAGGCAGACCTATGACACACTGAACATGAGAACTCCATGTGGGAATGTACCTAGGATTTCATATTCCTTCAAACAAGGGTTCATTCTGCTTCATTATTTCATACAGAAGCTGGACAGTACAGCAGCAGTCACATAATAGAACATAATGACTCTTCCACTTGCAAACCAAATAATCAAGGAGAAAAACCCTGAAAAACTAAAACTAGAGTTGCATACCTAGCTACAATGATTCAGAAATTTCATTCCAGTTTGGCATTGACATTTTTTTGTATGGCCTGGTCATTTTTGAGCCTACAGTAAAACAAAAAGAATTTGAAAAAACCTAGAGAGGTGAATAATGTCATTTCCCCCCCCACTGTTAAGTAACATTATTTTATAGTGACCTACAAAAAAATGTGATATAAAGCATGACCAATGAAATCATAAAATACATTAATCAAATTCCTTTAACACCTCACCGAGAGATGACATTGTCCAATAAACATCCACAGAAGACTTCTGATTTTCAATTACAAGAACACAGATTCTTGCTGGTATTTGATCTTGCAGATGATCTTGATTTGTCCCAGGAAGAGGGACACAAAGAAGAATGCAAAGGCAATTTTCCCATTTTTTCTTTCTGAAACACATCATCTTCAGGTACTCAGGAGATGAAGAAAGAAAAATATATAACACTAAAAGAATTCATCCAGCTTACAGGGCTGTGTAAATGGAATAAGATTATTATTCAAGATTTTCACTTACTTTTAAGCATTTTAGGTCCTTTTCTATGCTAAGCAATTTTTTTAAAAAAGCCAACTGGAAATTAAAAAAAAAACAAAACAAAACAGGATCTAGGTGCTCATTTGCTTGTGTCAAGTGGGAAGAGTTACATATTCTACTAAACTATTTAAACATAACAAAGGGGATTTTCAACTAGAATAACATCTCTCCTCAACCCTCAATGCAAGAGGAATGGGTCCATTATTCGTAATCCTTTTAGATAATGTCCTAGACATACTTAGGCTAATGCTTTGCATGTCTTTTCAACTTCTACCACCTACAACATTTCCCTGCTTCAAGTAAGTACAACCTTCAGCCCAATAGACACTCCAAGTATACGATCAATACCACTGTCATAAAAAACTTTCACATGAAGCTCCAAAGTATGTTGATCAGCTCCCTGTGAACTCCTGCATTTCAGCTTCCAGCAGGCATACACCACATCTTCTCTTGCACCCCTTCTGGCCCCAAGAATTTCCATTTACACCAAACAGTATTGCAGCATGTCCCTAAACCTCTGAATTTTTTCCCAGACTTCTCTCAGAAATAGTCTGTCAACACTTCAAGCCAGCTCCTCACAGTTTAATTCCATCCTGCCTTATCCCAACCCTGTTACTGATCAGAGCTCTAGGAAGAAAATTACCTTCTCTTTGGGAATTTAAGATACATAGCATTACCTCACGTAGACTTACTGTTACCTCAGAAGCTTAAGTTGCCATTGATTATGTCTGTGCTAGACAGGGCTAATATCTACAACAGCAAGTAAAGTTGACAGAGTAAAAGAGTTGATGGGTTGAGACAGAAAGGAGAAAAATTAATATAAAACATATGCAATAATTGCACCAGAAAAAGAAGATTGAAATCTATGCCTGTTAAAACAGACTTTGGGACAGGTTGTCTGATAACAAAAAGAAGTTTTAAAAAAGGGGGAAAAAAAAAGCTAGCTACTCTCATATTAGAGAATTCAAGTAATAACATGAAAATTAGAACTCCAGGACAGATGTAGCTTAAACAAACTAAGGTCTTTCAGGTGCAGATGGAACAAGCACACAGTTTCTGATTTCAGCAAGTAATGAACACATCCAAGAAGCAGCCTCTTAATGTATCTGCTGTAGGTAAAACTGCTTCTAAAAAAAGCCTGGTTTCTTAACAATGCATATTCCATATTTGCTATACCATCAGTCTTATTTCTCTGCCAAGTTCTTGAAGCCCTTCACAGTACCTTCTCCCCCTCATTCTTCTCCCCACCTCCTCCAGCCCAGCTGCTTGGCTGGTGAAAAGGGAGAACCTGCTTTTTTGTGGTTCCCTGCATTGAGGCTGACTGGGCAGTACCCATAGGCAGGCTGTTCCAGTCCATCAGGCATGACCCTGCTGCAAAAAAAAAAAAAAGCCTGCGTTCCACCCCCTTTCCCTACATGCAACTCTCCTATTTATCAAGCCCTTAACTTGCTTGAGACTTTCAATAACTTCTTATCCTACACATTTTCTCTTCCCTGTCAAACAGGGTTCTGATACTGCCCACTGAGCTCAAGAGTTACTGGAGACAGACACAGTATCTCAACTGGTAAAAGAGGCAGGCTATAAATACACATGAAGGTGTCTTGCCAAATCTCAATTTCTTCTGAAGTCAGGACTGACAACAGCAATAGTTTTCTCAGGTTCTAGGGTTCTTTCTTACTTCCCCTTCCTCTCTTCTCCCAGGCCTCTTAAAAAAATTTACTCCAATTGCTCCAGATAGATCGAAATTTGTGAATGAAGATGGAAGGGAAAGAAAGAGCAAGCATAAAAACCCCCATTTTAAAACCATCTTATAAGAAAATTGGAGTATGTTTTCAATTGTTCATAGCATATTCAAGGATGAATTTCAAAAATTTCTACAGCCCATTTTAACACTCAGATCTCTAGCTTATCAAACTGCAATCTTTAAAAGAAAGCACACCTTTTCAAGCACTTATTTACTTCTTGAAATGCAAATTTGTAAGAAAAATTCATTTTCTCCACCCTCAAAAAAAACATGAAGGGCTTTCAAAAGCTGATTTACCTTCTCATTTCTACAAGGTAATGCAGTATATTTGCATAAAACAGTCAAAACTTTTTTTTTTTTGTAATGTAATAGGTAGCTAACTATGTAACCCCTGCCGTTTTAAAAGACAGTCCCCTCGTTAGGAAACCGTTCAAAGTGACAATTTCAGTAACTCAGCATCTCTTTCTGGATAATTAGATGTATTATGAATATGCAGATTTCACACAGCTGATTGGCTCAAATGTATCCCATTCCTCAAGAACATCACCTTCCCTGCAAACAACTGCACTAGCAAAGGCAGGCTGTCATCCAAACTTGTATTAAACATTCATCTGCAAAGCTCAGATACAGATCACACCAGACAGAATTACATTTGCCCAGCCTTCAGGAAGGCAAGGGTTGTGGATGACTATTTTGCTACTGGTACTGTGACCTCTATACATAGGACTTTCTTGCAGCAGATCTTCAGAAAATCATCGAGGGGGATAGGGGTGGAGATTCCATGCCATTCACATTATCACAGAGAGAGTTAAATAACATAACAATAGCACCATCCAGTGGCAGTATCTTCCCTTTGAGATATCATCACTCATAACATTTAGTGTGAAGCCACTGAAGCAACTGTAAAACAGGTAAGTAGGGTACTTCCACTTCTCATCACAGTTTTTTGAGCAGCCCTCATCCCAAGAATATAGGGATCTTGGTAAGAAAAGCTGTACTAGCCAAAAGTTTGAAGAGAGCAACTGCACGTACAAATAACTGGGGGGAAAAATACTGAACGAAGTAACAAGTATAAGACTATGCAACTTGCAAACATTGCAACATCTGCAATTCAAGTTTATTCCAATACTGAAACCTTCTCATATACCCAATGAAAGTTAAAATTACTTTTACCATAACTAGGCTGCTTCTTACTGCTTTTTAGGCAAAAATTATTCAGTGTCTTCTTAGTATACCCTTTAAAATTAAAGACAAAGACAACCCTGGCCGTTTCCACCAAAAAATAGACTTGAACAATTGCACCCTGTATATTTTACACCTCCTTGTTCTTCCCTCTAGTTTTTTTATTCATATTAATTTAAGATTTTCCCTTCTATTTACTCATTTGATGTCTTATTTCCTCAGAAAAACAAGTATTTTATCTTTTCAGTACCAGAGTGGTAATGTTTACTCATGGTAAGTACCTGTGGCAGAGCCAAAAGAAATCCCATAACACAATAAAGGGGAAAAAGGCTGTTGTATAGTAATTACCAACTGCAATAACCAGAGCAACAGAAATAAAGGAAATATTGGTTTAAAAGATACATGCAGGGAGTTTTTCTCAGGGTAGACAGTAAATAAACAATCACAAAGTTTAAGAGTTCAGTGTCCAGCCCTTGACACAAGCACATCCTTCCTTATAGGAAGGATTCCCATAAAATATATCAACCACTAACACATGCATTTGGACAATTATGATGGAATTATTTCCTTTTCATTGTTAAGTGGGATATTTACACTGCAAAGTTTTAACAAAGCTGCTGTTTATTTCTAAATGTTGTCATAGCTGCTGCTGGAATTCTAACCCAAAATTTTTTTCTTAGAATTAAATAAATCTGTGCAGGACTGTGTCAACACATGTGAATTGGTAGGTTTATTCACTGATGTATACAGACTGATACATCACTGTTGCTGAGTGCTAGAAATGTTAGCTCAAGAGATCACCTACTTTTAGAAAAATTCTTTTAAGTTATTTCAGAAGTTTTTCACCAAATTGTAAGATAACTTGTCACTACAGCTTAAAATCACAGTGTTAACTGCTGGAGTTGAGAGACTGTTTAAATAGAAAATTTCAACTTAAACCACCCAACATATTTTGCTAATACTGAATTTCCTGAAATATTTTTTTTTAATATAGTGGAAGACTGTGATTCTACCTCCCTGTCTTTGATAGTCCAATAATGCACCTGCAGACATCCCACTGAACTAAATCGAGGAATAGCAAGATAGGAGAACATAGGCGTATTCAGGATTTTTTATACAGCTATTAGAAATAAGTAATTGAAATTAAGTAATGCCATTATATTGCTACTGTCTGTAGCTCTCTTGTTACTCCCCTCACAACCAGAACCAGTGACATCAGTTAAACAGACAAGATCAGGCCAAGACTGACATACTGGGTGCAGGGAGTTTATGTCCATCACCTCCCACACACCCTGCACTTGCCTGTATAATGTCTGTGTGTTTCAGCTGCTCAGCAGAGACACTGGCATCTGCAGCTGCAACTGCACCAGCTGACTCAGGGGACCAGAAGGTACCACTGAATCCCTTGCAGCAGCTGCACTCCATCTGTGATCACTGGTTTGGGGACAGAAGCTGCAGTGTGTCAGTTGCTGTTTCCGCTTCTTGTAAACAAGGTCACCTGATCATACAGCCACAACAGCATCAGTGCAGGAGACCCCCTTCAGAATAAGCAGATGGCTCCATGACTCAGGCACACAGCTTCTCAATGTGCAGAAAGTTTCCCACGCAATTTAGAGCCAGCTACATTCCCTGTTTGCTTTGGCCACAAATCCATAAAATTACAATCTTATCTGGTACAAAGGTTCAAGAATAAATCAATTTAGATGTCTGGGAGACGATTACACTATACAATGATTATTGAGCTATATAAGTATGTAGATCAGATGATATTTCCTGGCAAGTCTTCAATGTTATTCATGAGCAGTAGAAAAGCAAAACAAACTTACCTCCCTGCAAACGCAGAACTGCACATCCATACCGGACACATATACTCAAGACTGCTAAGCAGGGGCTTCCAGATGCCCTGATTAAATCAGAGGGTCAACTTCAGGTGACCTCTTCCACCACTACTACTTTCAAACACTACTTAGAACCATTGCCCTTTTATCCCCATCACAATTTCTATGCATTCTTTAATCCCTCCAACTCGCTCTTCACTGTTATGGGTAACAGTTCTCTGTTCCATCCCACAAGCAAACTCTTCAGTGAGAATGAAGCAGGACACCATTACAAATTGTGTAGTAAGACTGCACTGTCTCCACATGACATCTTAGTATTTTCAAAGAGGAGGCCAGACAAATATCTGCCAGGTATGACAAAGATGCATCTCTAGCTGGATTGGGGGATTGAAACTAAATGCTCTCTTGAGGTCTCTTTCTACAATTCTATGAAAGGAAATGCAATTAATGGGCAGCTACTAAATTATTTTCACACAAGCCATTTAATCTGCTCTGATAGATGACTACCTTTAAAATAGCAGATTTCACTATTCTGAGCACTAATTGGTACTCTTGGGGCTAAGCTTAACTCAGAAAAGACCGAATGGGCAATAGAGACTTATCTATTCTCTCAGTTGCTAACAAATGATACAGCTTGTTTTATGCTTTATTTGTGGTGCTTATATCTCTAAATGAGGATACTTTTAGAGCCAAATTAGCAAAGAGAGTGATACTGCATTAACTGCTTTGGAAATGGAATATCTGATGTGATTCTGCCATTTTGATAATAGGGTAACAAGCAGGACATCACTGGAAATTCTCTAGAAAGTAAATTCTAAAGAGTTTCACTAAAAAAAAAAAAACCAACAAAAAGAAAAACAAACAAAAACAAACAAAACAAAACAAAAAAAAAAACCCAAAAAAAACAAAGAAAAAAAAAAAAACCAGAAAAAAAAAAAACTTTAAATGAGAAAATTGAACTCCCAGCACAGGAAAAATTTATACCATGTTATTCATTGCACCCAAATGTTAGAACAACAGGACTATGCTACAGTAAAGCTCATTACCTGATTATTTAGGAAAAATGCTGGCATTATATTCTAAATCTCTCATGGAATTATGGAAAAACAGTACACAATAAGTACATATACTTTACTAATTTAAAAAGAGCAGGCAAACACAAGTGCCACCAAGAAGTAAGACCTATTCTTAAAATCCTAAGAGTTCACAAAAGCCTGAAGCTCTTCAAAAACCAAATTAAGTGTGTCTACATCTGAAAATTCAGTTCAAGCATATCTTCTGTTACAGTAATTTTTTTTTTCACTAAAATGCATAAATATTGGAAGTTTAAATTGTCCATTTACTCTCAGGATTTTAATTATGAAATAAAAAATGAGTATTTTTATTCTTTTTGGAATTGGTCAGGTTTTAGATAATCATACCAGCAACATGTTAAAAACCAGAACAAAACCAAAATTGAGTTCAGACAAGAGATGATTACACTCCTATTCTGGGTTTTGCAATTTTGCCTAACCAGTTAACATAGCAATCTGAACATGAAAGTTGTTTGTGGTGTGCATTACAAAAAACCCCGCACAAACCCCACCTTGCTCAGGTGTATTTCATCTCAAGCTCAAACTGCACGCACATGAAATACACATTTCTTACCTCCACTGCTTTTAAAGACCCTCAATGAAAGCGGTAAGCCCCCTCACCTCAAGCTTAGAAGTGCATAAGCAGAAAGGTAACAGTGCACTGTCAAGTCCTTTCAAGCAGTTGAAAGCTTTTTCCACCTTTTACAACAGGGTTCAAAGAGCTGCCACCAAGGTGGCTGCGGCTCTGAGCGGCCCCTGGCTGGCGGCGCACCCGGCACCGACCGCACCCTCTGCGGGGCTTTCAAACAGCGCCTCCGCTCCAACAGCTCTGATGTCACTCATTAAAATCAGAACAAAATCGGAATTACAACAGGATCTGCCAACAGAAGATTCCCTGAAGGTTCTCCTTCACACACAGTATACTTAAGGCAAGAAAGTTAATGTAATTCCATAAAATGGATTTAAAATTCCATGTTAAATTCTCACTGTTTCAGAATATGCAGTTCTCACAGTGTAACTTGCAGCTTGAAGTTAAATAATTACTCTGACAGCTAAAACCATCCCACAGCAATCTTTAATACATTCTCTAAGAGACACTAAGATAATATATCTTCTAGGCTATTAAAAGGTCCAATTAATAATTTCTAAATTTTAGAAAAATCTCAAGTTTTGTACTACATTGCACAACACAAAAATTAATACTCTCAAGATAGATCTTGCCCAATTCTAAATTGCGCAATAAAGATGCAGAAACCTTAGTTACCTTAGCTAAAAAGCAGCAACCCCAAGAGATTTTGCATGTTCTGTAGCACAAGACTATATCCTGTTCTAACAGTGCACCTCATTCTCCATTGGAAAGAAACCACCACAGTGACAGAAATATGCAGCAGTATGGAAAAAAAAAAAATCATTCTGCACATTCAAAACTCTGTCTTCAAATACATCTGTTGCACATAGTCCTGACACTACAGCATTAGAACCAAACCTCATCAATATCAGGAGTCAGTGCAGTTGAAACATTAACATCATTTTTTAACGAGTTGTAAAAACACAAAAAGTGCCAAGAGAAGTCACGAGGAGAGTCTCCTTCTTCTGGACAATCCTGTCTTACTGACTGCCAAACTGCATTTCTTGGAAATGAATGCCAGGAGGACAGGAGGGTGCAGCCATCCTGTGCTGTCTGTGAAGCCTTTGCTATGAACTCTAGGTGAGAGGCAAACTGAAGAGATTTACAGGAGTTCAGATTACGTGAACCTTCTGAGTCTGAGAGTTCAGCTCAGGCCTGTGGGTTCTCTGCTTGGTCTCTGCAGAGGGTGAACTCATGAACAGGCAGCAAAAGGGAAAATGTTATTTCCTTGCTTTAAAGCATGTATGTCTAGTAGATACTGAGGAACAGTAATCACTGTCAGGAATATGTCAGGAATATTATCAGGAAGAAAAAGAGAGTAACCTGGCCTTATTATCTCACTACACAGAAGAACCAAATAGGTGGCCCATGTCAGTCCGCCTACTCCTGCACAAATTGTCAAAGTAAGAAATAGTAACAAGAGATCAATTTAACTCAATAACCACCACAGTGAGAGTTCCTGTAAGCAATGAAATTTGAGCTGGAATTACCATTTGGAATATTACAAAACATCTTGCCCTTGAAGGATCTTTTGATATCTCTTCTGTACCACCTATGATATGGCTGTGGTAATTAAAGCAGATGACACAAGGAGACCTCTATTGAAGGTAAGAGAAGAAAAATTAACATATGAGATTAAGAGTAAAACTATACAAGAACAGCGAATCTGACACTAGGAACTCATAAGCAAATAAAGTTCCAATCCTTTAGCAGCTGTTTTTACACCTCGTATGTCACATAGATAAAATACTTTGGATTCTCCACTGGCTTTCATATCTATCCTTCTCTTTCCCCTCCAGCACTCCTCCTTCCCACTATTATGGAAGTGGTGTATCACACAACAGCCTCAGATAAGCATCTCAGGCTACAAAACCAAGCTCCCCAGAAGAATATAAACCTTGTTCTTAACTGCCAGCCATAGCTACTATCAGAAGTTTTATTTTATTTTACATCAAATAAGCACTGTGCAATATAAGAATGAATTGACACTGATTTCCAGGAGCTGTTTAACAATAGAAACTATTCTAATAGAGGCTTTAAAGCCACATAGCAAAGTTGGGCTTTAATGTACTATATACACAAAAGAACATGAAGAGAAGCAGGAGGCTCAATTAAAACACCATACTAATACATAAGCACAGTTCAAAAATACTGATGCAATCTGCTTACAACCTTGTACAAGCATTGTGTAGATTACTTATTAAATATCTCCAACAGCAGGATGCAAAATGAAATTATACACTAAAATTAACTTGAAATTTTTTATTTTCAATTTAAGCATATGTAAAGACTGCTTCATGAAAGAAGTTAAAAGTATTTCTGCTATAACTTAGAACCTTAACTTTCAGAAATTTTATGCAGGACTGCCTGTTACTGAGAATTTCATGAGCTGATTTCTATACTACTAATTTGCATTTGCACTGTAATTCAAAATAATTGCACGAAGGGTGGACATGCAGAAAAATGAAGGAAAAAATACACAGAGAGAAAATATTTAATAGAAATTCTGTAGCTAACCATAAATCACTCTTTTTGTACATCTGACTCAAGCTTTTATGTGTGTGCATATATATCACACAGAAGTGATAAAAGAATTCTGGAGAAATCAAACTGCAATTTAAAGTAGTTTCTACAGAGGGAGCCAACAACTCAAGGAACTGGATAAAGAAAACATTCCAGATCAGCACTGAGCTCTTCCCAACCATCAAGTTCATTCCTTACATTTACAAATAGTTTCTCAAATATCCACAGCACAATAAGCAGATTCTTACTCTACTGAATTCCCAAGTACTTAATGGAAGTTTAATTAAAGAAGTGCTTAATTACATGTCATGGAACAATCAGAGTCAATATGAACAGAATATTATTTGCTTTGGGAGAAAGTGGCAATTTAAGAGACTAGTCATTCTAAATCACAATTTTTTCATTAAAAAAAAGAAGCTTAAGAGTTTTCCGCTGTAAAAATTCTAAAAAAAAAAAGATTTTGTAAAATTGAGTATCAATTGCACAGCAAAGATTTTTATTGAAATTTTCAGACAAAACTCTACACCAGGATACAGGTCAAAATTATACTTAATCTTTAAAAAAAAAACCCAAAACAGAGGAAGAAATCTAAAATAAAGTCATGTAAAGGTGGGTGCTGGCAAGTTTTTCATTAATCTGGGCACTTTGTTATAACTGCCACAAGAGTTTCTCACTTTAAGTCATTGCCAAATCATATTTCATAAAATATATTAATCCACTCAAATGTAATTACAAGTGAGGTATATTATATCAAGTAACTCAACAGCTGTGACAGATTCATATATCACCTCATCCATACAAATCACCTATATTGTCAGCATATGCTGAGAAGGCCAACAAAAAACTTAAAGCTTTATATTTCTCATATTTTACACTCTCTTTCCCCTGCTTCCACAAAAAATTTTCTACCCTCTTTTTTAGCTTTAGGGGGAAAGAGGATGGATAAAAACCAAAGGTATTTTAGAGAGACTTAAGTCCAACAGGACAAACCCTAAAGCCAGCACATAGGGAAGGATTTCTGTGAGTGTTAGCAAAGACAAACCACCCCCTCTAGTGGCACAGAACACTCGGCTGTTCCCAAAAGCTGCATCCCTTTGGTGACCCACAGTTCATGTCTCTCTCCCTGCAAGCTGAACTATCAATGACACACGGCTGCTCTCCAGCTGTGCTTGGGCTCGAGTGCCTTAGCTTTTGTATTGACTGTGACAGACAGTGACTAACATGGTGTAGTCCCCTGCCCCTAACACAAGGAAACTGCTCTTCAACATTCCCATGACATGGTTCTAATCCCTTTGACATCCTCTCTAACATATCCAGACTACCTCTAAACCCCTGCTGTAGATTTCTCTACTTTCCCAAGCATCAGAGGCCTCCTGCAATCCCCAAACAGCCTTATTATGACTCCAAGATTGACCCTTCCACTTAGATATCTATCTATATTACCTAAGCAAAACCAGAAAATATACACACACCACCTCCTGCCAGATGTTACAGGTAAATCAAAACTCCATCACTCACCCAAACAGCTGATCTCAAATTTAAGAGTCCCTCTCTCTGTTGTTCAGTATCACTATGGAAAATAGCAAGTGTGCAGGTAAGAATGAAATCCCCCTCAGCTAACTTGAGCAACACATCTGCTCTCTCCCTTCTGACCAACGTATCAAAAACTGACTGAAGAGAAAGAAAGCTGATATTTATCTTCCTCCTCACTCCATGGTCTTGATCTCTGGAAAAAGAAAGCTTACAAAATCAGAAATACAAAGAAGATGCTGCATTTATTAATCTCTCCTTCAACTAACTTTCAAAAGTGCCCCATCACAGCCAAAACTGCTTAAACAAAACAGTTTATAAAACTGTTCAACCAGCAGACAGTCAAAGCTGCACTAAAACAAGTCAGCTGAAGCATTGCTTACAGTTTCAGTGGTACTACTGAATTCCAAACAATGCTTTTAAAACTCACAATGACTATATTTTCATCACTTATATTCATACAAGTCAAGCCACCAAGATTTGGCTAACAGCCCCTAGTTTAATAAAAGAAAATATTAGTAAAAAACCCCAACTCCTCTGTCAATACTTACTCTACACATTGAAGATGGACTCTGTATTAAAGTATTCCTACTTTAATACCAAGATAACTTAGATCACACCCCATTGCTTGCTGCACCTAGCCTGAATTTATTCTCCTAAAAACCTTTTAATGTGGAACCATAATAAAAAAAAAAAAAAAAAATCAGCCTAGGCAGTAGCATATACAAGTCTACACTTGGCTAATATGATCTTCAGTTAAAGCCATTCAGTCCAATTCTGAGAATTAAAAATAGAAACAACTCTTGTAAAAGGACCATACAAAGGGTCAAAAGAAGTATTTGTTTGTCTTAGAGTTTATATTTTTTATTGTTCTCAGGAAGAGCAAAAATATATGCTACATTAAGGCCTCACCAATCTTATTACACCTGAGTTTCCCTAACAGCCCTGCAGGACTCAGAGTTGAAGGGGATTAGTTGGGTTAGGGAAGGTGGGAAACATCTTCAGGACATCCTTTGAGCCACAAATGCATGCTTCCCTTGTAAAACACCAATGCTAACTGAAGATACCACCATTCCCCTCCCTTTGTTATTCCTACTGCAGACTTGCCACTGAAAACAAGTGTACTGCTCATATGATTCCCTACAACATGGATATGGCTTGACTTGATCACCAGTGCTGATGGCTCTAACTAATCTGCTGATTTTACATGGAAACAGGTTGAGCTGTAGGACAGTACCCTACACCCTTCACGAAGTACATTCAGAAGCTGATTGGGGCAGGGAAGGAGTAGATGTTTCCAGCTAAGTTCTGAAAAAAATGTATATATGCACAAACTTAACAGCTTTAGTGCTAATAAATTCCTGTTACACAAAAGAATACACAAAATAAAAAGAAAAATTTGAAGGCAGCTACAGCTGAAATTGAAAGCAGGCAAAAAAAAAAAAAAAAAAAAAAAGGTGATCTTTCATATCTTAGCACTTAAAATAGAAGTTAAGCACAGTGCCATGCCTGTAAACCAATGCCAGTCTTAGTGGCTGTGCTTATCTCTCTAGATAACTAAGACTCAAGGACTAAAGGATAAAGTCAAGTCAGGGTAGCAAGCTCAATTACCTTTGGAGATAAGGAATTCATTACTCAACAAAATTTATATTTTTATGAACAACAGCTATACAGAAGTATCTCTGAGAAAATGAAGGACATCTGACAGTCAGATAAATCACCATGATGGATTTTAGATTAAGAATGCCTAAAGAAGTCTTCTTTACTTCTAGGAAAGACAATATGAAAACTGCTGACATTTCAAAGACTGAAAGATAAATTATTTTAAGTAGGAGGATTTTGGCACTGAACAGTAATATGTAGAAAGTAACTTTGTATTTGACTTAAAACATTACAACAGGGTCAGGAGAATACCTTAATTATAAGGGCACTGTACCTAAGAATAAGTTTACAACCACATCAGCAACAATTACCCTAGAGGTAAGTTGTCTTGCATGTTTCCTGGAACTGGCATTTCTTTTAAATAGGGAAGTCTACTTAAACATCAGAAAAGGTTAATTAAGCATCTAACAACTCATCCATAAGTTAAATCAGAGAATTTAGCTTAAAGGACTGAAAGTGCTCCGAAGTTCAATGTGCAATGTGTTGTGTTCACATGGTGCAAGGAGAAGAGTACACAGCATTAGAAAAGTTCCAAAGGTCTCCCCTGAAAACAACATGACACTGACCTACAAGAGTTTGCCCCTGGTCAAGTATCCAGTGACATTCAAGATGACAAGAGGAGTGGCAAAAGCATGTTCAACCTCTTTCATTATACCGAACAACATATCAATCATCTCAGGAGCTACTGCAGTGTGTACAACAAAACACCAAAGAAGGGTTTCTGTTGCAGCTGATCCATGTAAATCTTGACTTTTACTGAATTTTCTATATTGAACAATATTTAAGAACTACTTTAATAAAATTAGTTCAACCCTCCATTTAAGAAGTGATTATGCTGTAAACATACCAGTAACAAACATGCAATTAATTAATATTAAATGTACCTAAAATAAAAAGCTGAAAGATGACTTTACTTCTAACGAACTATCTCACATCAAAAGGTTCGGTTTAATCAGTATCTCTTGAACAAATAAAGCATGTGTACACAGTACAACTTGTACTGTCCAAAATACAGACCTGCATGTGATTTACCTTGTGTTTAACCCCTCTGCATACCAGTACTTTAAACACTTCTAGTTCATAGCATCCAAAATGGGTTAATGCATTAATCATAGCTATGCTGTCCATAAGTGTGCTCTCCATAAAACCAAGCTTATCTACTCATCAAAGGCAACTGCTGTTGCCTGTCTTTTGCCTGGAGCTCCAACAGTTTTAATGTCACAGGTACATTACCATGATGTAGTAACTTAAATTAAATATCTTTTTCCATCCTCTGAAAGAACATGGGACATTTGGTTAGTAATTCAATCACTAAGGCTTTTGGAATTTTTTTTTTTCCAGAGGAATTAAATCCTTGTTACCAGAATACATTTCTTCTGCTTGAAATCTGTGATGTTACTAAAAAGATCCCAACTTTTAACATGGGAAAACTTGACAGCTATAGATGTGAATTTCATCTGAAACAGGTACATTATCTTACACAAGGATAAACTGCCTAATTCTTCTGGGTATATAATGAAATAAAGGAAATTAACACTAATGTAATAATGGAAACAGTAATGTGCAAGAGTCTGAAATTTAAAATAATAAGGAAAAAAAGGGGTGTTCTTTTTCTATCTAAGCATGCAGATGAACACAAAATGGACCAAATTCCCCACTATCGCTACCCTGAAAACAAGAAATGTGAAAGTCATCTTACAAATCTGTATCTAATTTAGAAATTAACATAGACATTTAGAATGAACATTTAAATGGGGTATTTAAATTGCATTAGAACCAACTGCAGTTAATGAAATAATTTTTTAAAGAAATTAGAAAAAAAATATTTAAAAATCACTTTTTGCAACAATTAGTCTTCAGACAAACTTTGCAAGGCACAGCAGACAATACTAAAGAGCAAAAGCTAACATTTCTGCTTCAGGTATTCAACAATAAGACATGTATATACATTAAAAAGTATATAGGTAACATGCATGTATATCACCACAAAAAAGCTTACAATTCTTTGTGCTTCTCCTCTGCCAAAATTTGGTCATTTGGCTTCAGCCCATACCTTGGGGGGAAAAAAAAAGAAAGAACACAAAAGAGTTACTCGCATGAGAATATGGCCATAAAATGCAGTTATATAGCTTCAAATTATTAAACCATGCATTTGTCAATTCAGATACCTCAGGCATTGCAAAGACAGTCACAAAACTTTCTAAAGACTTATCACATGTTTATCAAACTTAACATCACACAAAATTTTGCTTTATATCATGGCTTCAAACTCTACTGGATACTTTGGCTATCTACCAAAAATCACTACACCTCATACCATGAACCATAAATTGGACTTATAATTTGAATCTGAGAAAACATGAAAGGGAGGATTACAGACAACAGAAACACTAAATGTGGCTGTAATGTTTCTCCCTGTACTAAGTAAAACTATTAAAATAAATACCAAAATAATTTGTAGAAAAAATACACTTTAACCACAGGCTATTTAGGAAAACTTCTGCAGTCCATACAAGCAACTTCTGATAAAAGTGAGTGCTTGAGAGAAAGAAACTTTCTTTGCTAGCTTAACCTAATAGTTGACTTAACAGAATAGGTTGCCAACACTGCCTGATCAGAGGGAAACAAGAATGCAGTCTGTGCCAGGGCAGCCTACTGCCAGCCATGATGCAGCCTGCACTGTCACTCACGGTGGAAAACCTTTAAGGAGTGACCTCACTTTTGTTCTGCCTCACAGCAAAATCTT